>NC_057935.1:20480917-20791632 GCF_018555375.3 Anguilla rostrata
TGGTTAATGTCCTTGTCCTACTTTACAGAGGTGGGAGTTATATACAACATGTAAAGTGTGAGGACCGACATACAGCATCCTTCTCATATTGAAGCAGGCCCTTGTCATTGGTCTTAGCTATTTCTTAAAGAAAAGAAGTAGCTGAGGCCAACACACACACACACACACACTGCCTGCAGTCATTTCACATTCCCTTTTCTTTTGTGGTCATTTCTGGGTGTCAGGGCAAAGAGAGATATAGGCATCCTTTACAAAGTTATGAAAGACCTGTGTGTCCAATCCCCCTTGGAGAAAGCTGTCAAGGTTTTCTAGAAAACCTTTATTCATTTCCAGTTCTCGCCAAGCTGTATAGAGATTACTGTGTTTTTCTTTTCTTCCTTTTACTATCATGGTGATATGATGAAAAAACATTTCTAATCTTGAGGTATAATAAATGTATATGATTGAGATGTTTGTCATATTCATTACTGTATGTATTTTTTGTTGTTACCAGGGATGAGAGATGAAACTGGGGTTTTTTTCCAATTCTGGGACTGTCAGCGAACAGTCATTGTCAAATAAGAAAAGAAAATGTATAAACACGTAAATACTAAATTATTTTTCATTCTGCGCTGATGATCATTTTCACGTGTGAGCTTGCATGACTTCATTTCCCAGATGGCCCAAGCACATACGTGCCTACAGTACAGGTAATTGTGTTCATAATGTTATTACCATGCTACAGATGAAAAGAGAGCCTCATTTTCTACTTCACATTTTAAACTGGAGAAGGTCTAGGCTTTAGCATTGAATAAATGTACCTTGATTATTGCTTATTGCTCCGTAAAGACTGAGTGACAGTGTGTCCCTTTAATCATTAATGCCAGTCAGAATTACAGCCCTGTTACTCTGCTGGTGATTATAGCCTTCATGAAAATTTCAGCAGGACAATCAGACTAGTAAATATCACCTCAAGGGCATGCAATATCTGGTGCTCTTAGTGTATAAATTTAACAGTGCACTGTTAATACTGTTGGATTGGCTATGAAATGAGTGGTCTACTGCAGTTAGTATGTTGCATTATAGTGCTCAGTGTGACATCCTAGCATGGAGTGATTGGCAACTACTGGCTAGAGCTAGCACAATTGCCCAAAGATCACCTAGAGCAAGATTTAATTCACACTGTAGATATATCATTCTGATATCTGATTTTGCATGTTATTCTGAATACATGGTATGGCAATCAATAAGCAGTCATAAATTAGTCACTACTGAAAAACTTTAGTTTCAGTGACATTTCTCTTTTAATATGGGAGAATTAAGACTAATACATGTTCAGTTTTACTAAGTAAAAGATCATTAGTAATTAGGCTACATGAATTGCGCAAAGGGATTTTGCCATGCCCCTGCTCTTCCTGCCACGCCCTATTGTGTTTTTTTCTACATTTCTGCTGGCCAGCATGGCCAGGAGTGCTGGTCCCTTTAAGCAGCACCTGGGGCCTGGTTTTCTTATCATTAAGGGGAGCTCCAATGTTACAGCATTCTCTCTCACCCTTCTGTGCTGAACAGAATTTTGCTTTGCAGCTTCAACACTGCCAACATTGACCACATCCAGAACCCCACTTACACACCTCCCATAGTATTTGTGAGTACCTTTTTTTCTTTAATAGATAAATGTTATCCTTGGAAGCCTTTTGTCATGTGTCGCATTTTCCTGTTGCTGACTGACAACAAGCGGTCATAACAATTTATATTAGAATTATATAAAAAGAAAATGTTAAAACATATTAAACATAATTAATATGTATATTAATATGTATGTTAGTCATCATCTGTACATGACTATACTCATGTCATGGTTCCTGTATGGCAAAGAAAGGCAACATAAGACTGCTTTTGTATTTCCTTGCACTCCAAAATGAAACAGATTTCGCCTTCAATAAACTAATGAATAAAGCTGGCACAGAGTTGAATGTTGTTTTCATTGAGTGATAAATTACAGCTTTGACTTTAGAAAAAGATTTATAAGTGTGCTGCTACAAAATGTCCTTCACTTTTTAATAAATGTTAACCTTTCATAAAATACTTGTCCACAACTGAATGAATTTTCCCCCTTTTTTTAGTTACCTTTGCTACATTTATTCTGATCTCACTTTCTAAATTTTTTTATTTGAGGTGTAGTTAGTGATAATTACAGTGGCTTTCACCTTCAAAATGTCCAGTGGCAGTGTTCCAGCGCATGGATGAGCTTCATGTTCCAGGATCAAACCTAGACAATGCCAGTGCTGACTGAGGATCATTGCCCAAGGAAGGAGGGATTTAGCCAGCCAGGATAGTCAAGGTCCCACTGCAACCCTGTGACCACCGCTGGTCGATCGGTTGCAAATACTCTATTTCCACACCACAGTTGACCAGCCAAGCTCGCACGGACATGAGTTTAATTAAAAAACCAAATATCAACATTTTAAATTCTTAATTGTTCTGTATTCATTCAATAATAGCTAGACTTGTGAATATATCATATCAAATAGTATTTTATGTAAAGTTAATGAAGAAATTTAATTTTGGAGACAATGGTAAATGGTCGTTGTTACGTGGACAGCATAGCTCTCAGGTTTTCTCAGCAAGCCACTAACTGACCCTGTCTGCAAGAATTTTACAGAAAAGAGCTTTAAGACCACATGCAAAAGAGCATAGGTTCCATAA
Organism: Anguilla rostrata; assembly: GCF_018555375.3. NCBI lineage: Eukaryota > Metazoa > Chordata > Actinopteri > Anguilliformes > Anguillidae > Anguilla > Anguilla rostrata. The sequence continues at coordinate 20,483,603 of NC_057935.1, forward strand.
GCAGTAAAATATTTGACCATTGCTTAAGCTTACTAAATATAAAAACAAGAAAGTTATTTTGGTGACACAAATCTATATAACTTATCTGGCACAGAGGCAGATAGCGAAACAGCTATAAATGGTCTTAAGTGCTCGGACCTTGTTAAATTTTTATTTGACCAAAATGTAGGACCTATTCATTTATAACCCAGCCCCTTTTCCATGGAAACCAGGCTCCTGCCCAATGGTTGATCTGCAGCTGTTATTGTAGTATCCTGTGATGGTTTCCAAACAGCATTTTTTCTTCTTTTGTGTCAATGAAGTGAAACACTATGCTCTTTCAAAACTTTGAATAAATGTAATAACTTGTGCACATATTCCTGTTGAAATGTTATCACGTGAGGGATTTAGTTGTAGCAGGAAATTAATGGAATACAACTAACAATATCTTAAGGTATAAATTGCCAAAACAATGATGTCACCCTGTGGGGTTCAGTGTCACATGCTACACATTCGACAAACTCTTTCTGTGGTTTTTTCCACTCAGTCTGTTCACTTAACAAAGGCCCTACAAACACAGGAATTAGGCTTTCTCTCTAATAACAAAATAATGTTCAAGCTTTGAGTGCCTTAGAGCAATAAAAGGGTAGAGAATTCAAATATTTGTGCTTAAAAGCGGGATATTTACTTTCACAGACAAATCCGGGTGCATTATCATACCAGAGATGAGATGAAAATATCTAGATAACAAGGCTTAGTGCCAACACGCTCATGGTTATGCAGGATAATGAAAGCATTTATGCGAAAGAGCATTTGACCATGTATGATCAACATATTTTCCAGCTGGCATCTGTGTACCGTACACACAAACTACTGATGCATGAACAAATGCTAACTTTTTATACATTGGTTAACTTTTTTTTTGTTTGTTTTAAATGGTATAATAATGTCACAACACAAAATGGGCTACAGAACAATATTGAGAACAACACTAGTCAGTTCTCATTAAAAAAAAAATCAGTATAGTAGGGTTGAATGCATCATAACTTCAACTAATTTTAAATACACTTGATGTCAATATTTATTGAAAAACCCAACTTCAAAATTGAACATAATTATACAAATATTAGCCCAGTGTTTGCATAATGATTGGGTTACACTGTAAAACAAATTGATTCATTGCTGATTGTATTTATTATTTGTTATCTGCATAACTCAAGGTTTCCTCCATTTTTTTTTCGGAACATGGAAGGGTTTCTTCTGTGGGCAACAGAGCAGCAAGACCCACTTCTCTTAACAGAGAAATTGAGCTGAATACTGGGATTACCACCCCTACCTCTTTCAAATGGTCCCATGGGATCTGTAATGGCAAAGGGGGGTTACTGCTGTGGTATAATATTTCATCCTAATATCAAGTTTGCAAGTCTGGTCAGCCTCAGCCTCAGCAAATGAATCAGCCTCAGCAACCGCATGTTCTCATACTCAACCAATCACATGCACACATCACTAATGGAACACCCCTTTTAAACTAACTTTTAAACTGCGTCATATGTCTCCTATGCTGCCCATTGCCTGTGCTGCTCTTTGTATGCTCTGCTGCGCAAACAGTTTCTCCAAGAATAATTGCTACTCACCCTCCACCACTGCTTCTATGTACTGTACTATGGGGGTTTTGATCTTCTATTTAGTATGGGAGATGTATCATGCTCTCTGTTTGGTGCACGTTTGGTGCATACACAGGAAGTCCTTAAACTTAAATAATTGTTTCTCATCTTCATTAAAATATTTAAAAAACGTGGGTTGTCCTGACTGAACTGTCATTATTGCGCCAGCAGAGGGAGCAAGAAATTGTATCACAGAGGTAGTCACTAAAGAATCAAATATGGAATTGTGGTAAGAAAAAACACCCACTGCTGACGCTGACTCACAAACCTCACGTACAGAAATCTAATTCTGTCACGAGAGCACAAGCACTACGTAACAGGATAGCAGGATGCCCCCTTGACTGTTATTGCTGGTATTTTCCCTCCAAAATATGATCATTCTTTCGAGGAATACCAAGAGCCATTCTGTGTGTGCGTGAGTTTATGCATTGCTGTTTTTCGTTCTTTGCCCATTATCCATGCCGTCAAAGCAAACAGGAGGATGAGTATGTGTATGCATGTTGATTCATTTGCAGATTTGTTTGCGTGTGGGTGAGTTGGGGGGGGGGGGGGGGGGGGGAGGGACTGGGTGTTTGACCTTTACAGAGACCATCTTTCTTTCTTAATCGCCATTACATACCATACATTTTTATCTACAATTTTTCTCGGTACAATTCATTTTGGTTTGTCTTGTTTGTTATTTTATGAAAATGTGTTCATAACTTCACCTGTGATGTACTCTTTAAAATGCCAGTCTGAGGCCTGTCATATCTATTCATTCTCCGATTATTTCAGATTCCCTCAAAAAAAAAAAGGGAAATTTTGTGTCTGATCTGGGCTTGAGCCACAAAGCACTCAGCGTGCCACACATTTAGTGGCTGCTAATACACCCCCCGTGGTTTTCGGGTAATATTGCCAGAGCACAAACCACGCTCACAGCAGTGCTTGGACGAGTGCCTTGAAGGTTCTTCCACAAGGTATTCACCCGTGCCAGAGCTATTCGCTTCAGATGGGCAGACGACTGCCAATCTGTCAGAGTGTGTACGCGGCAGGGGAGAGTATGGTGCTGTTTGGAGTTTGTAGCGTTTGGCATTTGTACTTTAGAGCACTTTAGAGTTGGACTCTGAAGAAAAGGGCACAAGTAGTTTAAGGTAATCATGTAGCCTGTATCGTAGAAATGTGATGTGGGACATGTCAAATACAAGCATGGCCAATGCCCATTGTGAGTTCGGTTTAGGATGTGTCCAAAACCTGTCCCTCCACCCAAACCTTAGCCTGGTGTGAGTTTGCGCACTCAGCATAGGAAGGGAAGTTCAGAAGGGTCTAGGAGCTTATTAAGTCCTCAGATACTGACTTCTGTTCTTGGTGTACTGGCAGAGGGCCAACATGTACCTAAAGGGGGACTCCATTTTGCCCAGATCTGAGGCAGAACACCGCTCCAAACACTGACACACATGGCTTACATTTTGCGCTCTTATCAGTTTATCCCTGAAGCATTTTGACACATTTACCGCCCTCAGGGACTCAACGGTGTCCAGCTCTGGATTCAAACCTGAAACCTTCGGGTACAGGCCCGATGGCCCGAATGCCGCCACCGGATAATGAGATTACTTTACTCACTGCTGCCAGTCCTTCTCCCAGGCGCCCGTGAAGCTGGAGCCTCACGCAGGAGTGCGTGTGTTCGGCCAGCTGGGATGGCGTGCCAGGGGGCGCCGAAGAGCAAACACATCACACTCGCATCTCGCGCGGTGAGGCTCACGAGCGCCAGGAGATCCGACCGTTTCAGCGGAGCTTCACTTTGTGAAAATTAACGAGAGTTCAAACAAGTATTACATGGCAGCTGCAAATATAGCCCCACATGCACATAAAGAGCACCCAGCTGTGGAGGGCCCCTCTCGCAATTCGACGCCCTTGCCCGAGCCATATCCACGTCATTCTTTTACTTTCGCTAAAAAGTAGCTGCACAACACTCAAGTTGAAATGATGAAATGGTGCAGCAAGCTCACAAGTATAATTCAACCGTATAACAGGTAATAACAAATGATAAGAAGTATCATTTTGATTTTAACTCAGAGAACACCAACTTCGTAAATGTAACAAGCCAAGAGGAGTTTCAATGTCAGGGTGCAGTGAACTGAAAAAAGTTTGTTTGAACGATTCGGCACTCTGTGACATCCCCTCCATTCTGTTACTCCTCAGAAACTCCTTCCCTCCAAACCAGAACCCATCACATTGCAATGAACCATTTTCTTCATCAGCGAGATACTGGCCATGCTAGTAGTTACTTTGTGACGCTGGACAGGAAAGCAAAGAAATAAAAGGAAGCGTGAAGTAAAATCTGATAATTGGCGCTTTATTTTGAACCATTACAGACTAAAGGCTAACAACAGCTGTAGTTTAATGGGGCTTCATTGCTGTGTTAATGAGGGTAGACGCATGGGATGGTTTGTTACAGAATGTACCTGTAAAATGACGGGAAATAAAACTGGTCATTAGGCTCACTCCTTTTGTGCGTAGATCAGCCAAGGAAATGTCAGCAGGAGAAACGGCTGTATTCTCTATTGTGTCGGTACATTTTCTATAAAACTCCTACTTTCTTGGCTAATTTGAAAGCGCAGCATAACGACGTAAATTATTTCAACTTTGGAGCTGAGCCTACATCCCATTGGCAACTGTTATTCTGTACCGTGCACCTGGACATGGAGCATACGAGCACACCAAGCTTGCATCTGCTGTGTGGAATTCCCCATTGAGTAGCAAATATAAACAGATAAAATAAGCTTGAAAAGGTCCTGAGGAGAGGGGGGGAAGGGATTAGAACTGGCACACCATCAGCATCTGTGGCTGCTTTGTCACTGCACACAATTCTGTGCAGGTTTGAAGATTCTTATACCATCTGGGCGATTTTTCCATTCAGTGCATCTACACATTACATAGATTTGTGCAGACTTTTACTCAGTTCAAATCCTAAAACCCAACCTGTTCTCTCCAGTAAATGTGGCATGAAGAGAACAACAAATGCAAATTGTGCAGCACTAAACTTGGTTTATATGCAGCAAATGGTAAAATAGCTTATGACAGCTATCATAATAACTACCTGTAGCTTGGCAAAATACAACAAATAATTATTTATATGTTGTTAGACCTTAAAATCTGAGCAATGCAAAAGATGTGTAACACACGAGCAGATAACTTTTTTTTACCTGAACTAAAATGATAAACCGCAAATGGTTCGTTTAATTTTTTACTATTTTAATACGTGCGCTTCAAAAGAAGACGTGTAGACAGGAGGGAGAGGAAAATACAGCCCACACCAATTATTATGAGAAAAGCACAGCCTTGGAAATTTGGCAGCCTTACGTCACATTGTAGTGTCAACCGAACCAGGCTGGCAAGGTTACAAGCATGACAACAGTGATTTGGACAAACTACTAAAGTGTTTTGTGCACAAATTTTAATACGTTTTTGGTCTAAATGTAAGGCAACTCATCTTGTGCAATTTTAACCCTAGTAGGCCAGACATTTCATTCCTATCTCAGCCACTGATTTCTGCAGTTCTTTCAAAGTCACTGTTGGTCTCACAATCGTTTCCTTAACCAGTTTCTTTCAGACTATTCAGTCTTGGGGCGCAGCTTGATCTAGTTAGAATGTTTGTGGAATGACACATCAACCCAACTGTTACTAGCCACTTAACTTGGTCGTGCTCAAAGGGACATTCAATTTATTCTCAGTTTAATTCTCAAAATTTTCATTTTTATTCCTCAGTTGTTTTGAAAGCTCATTGGTCTTCATAACCAAATCTTTGCTAAAACTTGCTACTTGACTGAATGCGGGACAGCCACATTTCATTTCATGAAATGTCCAGAAATCACATACATTTGAGAGGCCATTCAATTAACTGTGACAGTTTGACACCCTGGGCAGGCTGCAGGGCACACACACCATTCACTCACCAGTCACTCACACACGCTTACCTATGAGCAATTTAGAGTCTCCAATTAGCCTACCTGCATGTCTTTAGACTGTGGGAGGAAACCGGAGTACCTGGAAGAAACCCACACAAGCACGGGAGAACATGCAAAATCCACACAGAAAGGCCCAGGCTGGATTCAAACCCAGTACCTTCTTGCTCTGAGGCATCACTGCACCACCATGCCACCCCTAGAGCAGGTTGTGTGGATCAGAAATATCCATTCCTTTTCGAAAAAGTCAAGCTCTGAGGCAGAAGTCTGTCATGATAAACGTGTCATGGATGTCATGTTATCTCCCAGGGGATCAAAGAAAATACATAATTTTTAAACTACACATTTAATATTTTATAAATTGGTCATTTTAGACTTTCAGGTGAACTATATGGGGCGACATAGCTCAGGAGCTAAGACCGATTGTCTGGCAGTCGGAGGGTTGCCAGTTCAAACCCCGCCCTGGGCATGTCGAAGTGTCCTTGAGCAAGACACCTAACCCCTAACCCCTAACTGCTCTGGCGAATGAGAGGCATCAATTGTAAAGCGCTTTGGATAAAAGCGCTATATAAATGCAGTCCATTTACCATTTACCAACTAAAACTTGTTTATAAAATAGTATCAATTGTCAACAGTTAACCATTTTTCTGAGATAGAGGTCACTAGCCAGAGGAACATTACAGGCATTCTTGAGATGAAAATGTTCAAGAATATCTGGTCTGAATGATTGTTTGTGAGATATAGTGTAAGATGCAGCACATAAAATGGCATTTAATAGTCAATTTAATAAAGTGTGGTAATCACTGGATGCATAATCATACACAAAAGCAGGAATATGATTAGTTACTATTTGACATTTCAGAGTGATGAAAAGTTTATTTAAACCATAATAATGGCTTTTAAAATGTGAAAGCGTGTGATGAATTACTGATATTAAATACACGCTCACAGCAATATAATTCATACAATTTCCTCCTTTTTGTGGAATCGTACGTCATTAATCATAATGTGAAAGATAAGGAGCAACCATTTTAAAGGAATGAATGCCACTTTGTACAAATGATTCTTCCACATACAGTACGCTTGCATGCTTTATTTGTTTAGCAGACACCTTTATCTTGTCTAGTTCACATGCCCTCATTTGCACAGCTTGATATATTACTGAGCCAATTAGGTGCTGTGTACTTGCATTGTGAAAACTATGCTGGTGATGTCTTGATCTTTCCAAGATGTTGTAACTAGCACTCTATCAGATCATGGCTTATCATTGGCTGTCAGTGTTTGGTTATAATGTCACGACATATTAGAAACTGCTGTTAGGACCAGACATGATTAAAAGTGCATATATATATATAGAAAAAGAATGGAAGAAGGACCATTCCTTTCCTTACTGAGGCAACTCAACAGTGAATGTATATATTGTTACATAAAGCTTTAGAATGTAAGCCTTGTTTGTAAAGGCCAGCTCACAGTCCAGCGACAGAGTGTCGCTGCACCCAACGACCTGCAATGGATGTCACAGCAACATTTGGTTTACACTCTGGGCAACTGTCGCCCTGCATTTGCTGTGACGGTCGCTGAGGATGTCACTGGGACATAAAATAAATTGAACTTTGACCCTGTCGTTGCCTCCGTTGTTATGATAATATTTGTCTCGGACAGCAGGGCCTTCGGCTTGTGCTGTCAACTCACTAGCTAGCACATTAGCTAACTGTCACAATGGACACCAACAGACTATTGTGTGGTTGTGGGGTAGCCTACCCATGTACATAGGCCTGTATGCCCACGGCCGCACTTTTAGATAATGTAGACTCACAATGTTCTATGATCAAACAGCACGGTTAGAACAACTTGATATAATGCAAGACTCAAATGAAAAAATGGAAGTAATAACACATGTTATTACACAAGCAACCGTAATAAACTATTAGTAAGCTGTCACAAAGACATAAGCAAGTGTTCAAGGCTCCAGTAACATGTAACAACAAAGAGATTATTATTATTATAGCACATTGAGTACATTCAACTTTACTGTTTTTAATTTGTAACAATTCTATTTTATATTATATGCAGAGTATGAGCACTCCAAGTCACTGCCCTGAACCACTGCAACCACTGGATGTCAGTGTGCTTACCCACTGCATGTCATTGCACTAACCTACTGCTTTTAGCCAGACACACCACCAAACAGCTCCATTCCATGACTCAGACCATGAGGATTCGAGCAAAACACTTGAAAAACCTTGACTTGTTACATTTATTATTTGAATGGCCCCAAAATATTATGTTGTTGCATAGTAAAAAAAACAAATGATTACATCATATAATATTGCAGTGCTACGCATGAGAGTGCTGCAGGTTCCTCTGGGTTCATACTGGGAACACAATCAAGCAGGGAAGGCTGGCGGGGTTTGATGCTCCCGTTTTTGTTTTTTAAATGTTTTTTTTTTCTTTTTCTTGGAGGCATCATTACCATGACAACGCCTCAGGCTTACACTGTTCCTGCATTGGCAGAGGGATATGATTCTTCACTTATGGCTTCCTGCCAGGAATGGATCTTACCTCTGCAGTGGCCAAGATCTGCCAGATCTCTGACCAGGCAGCATTAGACAGCAGCCATCAATGGCTTACTGGTGATTGTGAATCACCTATTAGCCACCTATGGTGCCTAGATATTGGATATAGGGCTTGTATATTCTGCTTACTATTTAAGCTGAAGTTAATTCACATGTTTTATTGCCTGAATTCCAGACAACATAATGGTTGCTTCCATCTGAAATAGATATGGATGTTCAATAAAAATGGCTGCTTTTAATTTATAAAAACCTCTTGAAGATTTAACTCAAAGGTTGTAGGTTCGATTCCATGGTGGAGTGTTACTGTTGTACTCTTGAGCAAGGCACTTAAGCCAAATTACTTCAGCGAACATCCAACTATATAAATGGATTGTATGTAAACTGTAATCTATGTAAGTCACTCTGGATAAGAGAATCTGCTAAAAGTCAATATATATTGTAATGCATTTTTAGCGGATGCTTGAAAAATGGTATTTACTGAAGCAATTTTGGTTACATTGCCTCGAGATTTAGAGTTCATTAGGTTTCTATGTTGTACTGTACGTGTCTGTGTTGTGTAAATATTAATGCAAATACTGATATCTTAATTAAGCAAATGAATCGTAACAATCTTATCCATGTTCTCATTACAACTGCAGTTAAGTTTAGGATATTGTCACTTCCTCATCAACTGCAGCACATCTAAGGTCTTGCACTCACTCAGCTGGTGTGCTGTGCAAGACTTTATGAATTTATAATTTTACTGTATTGTATTCCATTCTTACCAACAAAAAAAACTGGACCCACAGTGTGAAATCAAAACATAAATTATGTGTCCATTTGTGCACGATTTTATTTATTAGTAGGTGGGGTCAGAGGTATATACATCAACAAAGAGCAAGAATATTGACCAAGCGATCATTAAGGACCAAATGATACAGGTTTCTCTTTTGTGGTCAGAGAGGGTGACATCAACGAGCTAAATGCAGCTTAATGGAAAGAACATTCTGTCAGACAAAATGTATCATTCCAAAAATAAGCTGTAGATGGGACACATAATACGGAAGTGCCAAATCAAATGTTTCGATTAAAGAAATAGAACATAACAAAAACAATGTGTCCATGAAAAATGTCACTTGAATAAAAGGGAACAGCCTGTCGGTGGAGGTAAGGTTTATTTCCACCTCTTTGCAAAACACCAGGGATTGTGGAGAGCAAGCAGCCAAGACAAGCATAGACTGGCAGGTGGCGCTGCCTGCTTCCAGAATCTTCTTTTGGCTGCAGCAACCATGTATGTGTTCATGTTGTTGTCCAAAGTGAGTTAAATATATTTCAGTTAAATTTATTGTACACTTACATACCAAGCTGAGGACTGTGTATGACAGATTCATGGTTCTGTCCACTGGGACAAATGTTTTGTGTGGTTCTGTCGAAGTAAAGAATTGGGAGCCTCCGATGAAGCCTTCCCCTGTGAAGCTGAATCTCAAAGCCTTCACCTCGTTAGTCTGAGTCTGGGCTTTGTCATTAGCCACCTACTGTATGGCCCAGATCCCGCAGAACACAAATGGGTCTGTCCCACAGGGGTATGGTGGCGTAAAGTGGGACAGGGCTCCTGCTAGTCTATTCACCAGGTTCTGAATTTGCCTAGTTGTCCTGCTGGACCCTGTGTGGCCTCTAGCATGGAGCATGATTAAGCAAAATTTATAAAATTGAAAGAAAAATATTATTTTGAAGAATATATAATTACCTGAGTAATATTCTGTGTGTTATTGTCATATTAATGTTAGCTCTTTTCCAATCGCACAACTGCACGTGTTTAATAACACACTGAGTACTGTATCTCAATTTTGAACACGATATTTCTGTGTAAGTGTTGCATAACCGACGTGCTTGGTTCAGACACGCTTGGCGAATGTCACTCAATGCAGAGAACAGGTGGTCGGATCGCCATCCAGGGGTTACAGGGATTCTTTGACCTCCGTGTTCCTCTGGCGCCATGGACAGAGCGCGGCGACCCCACAGGTCGCGTTTATTCTCAGGAGAGGAGCAAACGTAGAGTCGGCGAAATACAAACAATCGTGCAAAAGCTTTACCCTCCATCTAGTCTTGCCGTTCCTGAATGTTGTGATGATAAAGTTTGCTTTTTAATGTTACATTTCAGTAGTTTCAGCGTATGCAAGATTGATCATGTTGTTTTTCAAAGCTAGATTATGAGAGCACAGATACACTAAGAGAGGGAGATACTTTTTTCAGTGAACTGTTAAATCACCAGTTGAAACATCCATGTTTGTGCTATATCTACAGTATGAAGAAAACCTAAACTGATCTTCAACACTGTGTATTATGCAGACATGCATTATTTATATTTCTGGTGTGCAAATACATAATCCCATTCCAAAAAAGAAAATCATTTTGCATCAGTGGGCTGTCTTTGAATTATTGTATTCATCAAGGATGAACTTCAGTGTCAAAATCCTACAGCCACCAAGGATACTTGAATATAGCAACTTGCAGATATGTATAATATTTCATAGTAAACAATAGCATTAGGTTTATTCCACTAAAGCTTAAGATCAGTGTTTTGTTCATTTATCTGTGCTTTCTGGTTCTATGATTCAAGATCAAGCCTCAAAATGCTTTAGAATGTCTTCAGTGCATTATAACGAAACTAATTTAATCTTTATGTTATCTTTAAGCCAGTTTTACAGGAAATGATATGACAGGATATGACAGGGCTTGAATGTTGAAAAGGAAGCAAAGCGATCGCACGCATTGCCAAGCATTTATAATAAATGGTATCATATGAACAGAATTTACAGGCCATAAGCCTTCCATTAATCACCTGCTGACACGTTGGCATTTACTGCGTATCTACAGTAAAACTGTTTGACCCATCAGCACAAATGCGTACACTATGGTGTCCAGCATTTATATGTGCTGTATTACCTAGGGTGCAGTTGCATTATCTAGGCACTGTGTCCTTGATGGATTAAAAGAACTGTGAATTTAATAGCAGTCCGTATATACAATTGCCTTGATTACCATTTATTTGTAAGTCTGTGTTAGGAACAAATGTTTCTTGAATCTAGGCCAACAGTCTGTTGCACATGGTTTTCGATTTCCAACAGCATCTCCCTTCCAGCATCTCTGTGTTATACACATTTTCCTGAAATGCATTGTGGGGCTAAAAAGGTGTTTTTAAGCTTTTGAATAATGTATTTAACTGTAAGTGTATCCATAGACACCTACCCTGCTCGTTAGGGTCTGTATTTGATGAATAATTTAACGAAGGTAGTGCCCGTTCGATAATAGAGTGCATAAAATGCACGAGACCGAGATGTAGCATTTGATCTGTTACGGTTAAAGCTTTGATTTTTAAAAACACAAGGCACTATTTTCTATTCACCTACCCATAAAGAAAAGGACCCATAAAAGACCTATCATGTTCATGATCATATAATCTCTCATGTCCATTTACAAACTGCTATCCATTTAAGTCTCCTTGCAGGCACCATTTTGAATTCCCCAATCAGTTAAATGGCCTTAAATGAATTTAATTTTGAGTGATTAAAATGTTTGTGGGTGCCCTTCTCTGTAAAGACAAGCAGCTTGTTATTCTAGTGATGTTGTTCTATTTAATGCTTTACATTATGAAAGCATCCTTCTGCACTGAATTAGGGGGGGGAATGTTTGGAATAATGCCCTGGGATCATCCATGAACTCATTCTTCTTTGCAGTGTTCAGATTAGAAAAAACGCTGGTATGTTATTTCTCCTGGGGAATGCTTTAAATAATGGAGCTCGCATGTTATAAGGGAGAGTAAAGGCGTAGATGTATCCCTGTGCCCTTTCCTCACACTTGGATGACTTGCCGGGCCCTTCAAAGAGAGGCTTCTGTGTCTCACGGGATCATCACTCTGCTCGTTTCAGTAGAGCAGGTGACAATCCTCCAGTACAATTCATAGTGAAGTCATCTTCACTTTGTGCATCTGGGCGGTAAGTGTTACAGTGTTTGATTTCAAAGCCTGGATAGGGGGAGATTTGTAGCTGCCATAAATTTTCCTTTTTTAAAAAATGCTGCCCGCCCACTAACCTCCATTCCACTCTGAAGACAGCACGCAGATATCCCAGGTTTTATGGTTCTGCCAATTATAGTAAAAATTATGAGCGGATTCTGAGGACATGAATTAAAAGGCACACAAGAGAAAGTGACACGTCTCCCCTTCCTCCAAGTAATTTACATCCCATCTCAACAGACCATCTGATGAATATTTTACAGGTAAACTGTGAATATCATTTGCACGCTCTATTTTTTTCTTCTTTGACTGTAGGATTTAGCGATGTTCGGCAGCGAGAAGGAGGTTCCTACCTCAGCCTGCCTGCAATTTAAATTCCGTCCCCATCAAAAAGTCACTGCCATGGAGCAGACTGACATATATTATTTAATCCCAGACATCCCTCACCCCTCAGTGAAGGTAAGGGAATCACAAATTTGACAATGGCAAAGGGCTGATAAATTGCCGACAGGAGAACAGTTGAATCATTGAGGGATCGTATCATTTCCAAAGAAAAGTCAGACTACAGATGGCTTTGAAAGCTACATGACAAAGGCACAATCAAATTCAAAACTCACTGTTGTGCTTTCTGATCCTCTTGTCTGAAAGCATAAAATCTTTACCTGGTTGGCACGAGTGAAAGATACAGACAGTAGAAGCATTTATGGAATGGTACTGACTGATTACAACCTTGAAAAGACTGCATGGAAGAAAGAAAATCTCCTGATTTGCTAACTGGGTCAAGCCACTATAATGAATCGCATAAGGTGAGGGTTGCACATAATTGTGGTACTTCACCTTTGCATTCTCAAGCTGATTTAATTATTCCAGCATTCATTTCTCCTGAGATTTGCTGAAGTAAACATCCAGCCCACTGTCACAGAGAGAGAGAGCGGCCCTGCTCTGGTGCAGGCATATATTTTTCATAACTTCAAATGTGCACACGCTGATGCCTTTTTTCACCGTTTGCCGAGTATTGTGCCGGCTGCCCTAACATGGAATCTTTACCTGATTTGTCATAAGGGTGATTGCAGCAAATGCCATCATATCCTGCAGAAAATAAGGGGTCACTACTTATGTGATCAGCCATGAAAATAGGAAATAAGTCCTCTGTGGAGAGAAAGGCAGAAATATTCAGCTTTTTCAAAAGGGGCTTCCATAAAAGACCCTGATCAGCAGCTACAACTACTGTTTCCATCTTTTCGCCAAAGAGTCTCCCAAAGAGGGCCTCACTTTAGCACTAAGAGGTTTTGTTACATCACACTGCTTCCCGTTATGATGCCAGTACCCTCGCTGCTCCGTTAAATTATATAATTGACATGATTGCATACAAGCCTTGACTCATTTGTGCACCTGTCAATCTAATTTAGACAGGGGCGGGACTTGTCGTTGAAAAGCAGAGCTGCGCAAACAGCACATGCTGGTGACTGGTAGCGCAAACAGCCTGGCGACTTTATTAAGTTGGCTTGCATGAGCCAAATTACTCTCCTTATTATTTCTTCTTATTCCACATCAGTATTCTGCACACCACTCCTCCCATAGCCCTTTAGCTAAATTTGGCCAGTAGCTTCAGCTAGTATGGGATTGAGTTGGTTGTCCTCATGGGCACCATAACGTGTCTGTGTGTAAAGGGGGGGAGGGGGGGGCTCACATCACAATCAACCACTGCAGCTGCCACAGATACAGGCCGTCTCTTGCAGAGCTTCTAAGGGAAGAAATTACTGGCAAAGGAATGTTAGCAACATCACTGCAAATTCAGCCCGAATACCAGTTTTCTGTTAGTTATAATTCTTGTGTGCTAACGTGTATTTAACCATTGGCCTTTTTAAGCCAACTTAACGCTTGTCCTCAAGCTTTACTGTCGACTTTTTTATTAACAGAAATAACATTTTCTGCCATCTTCATTGGAAATAAGTATTAGCAGAACATTTTCAATATTTTGTCTTTGCTATAAAATGTTAATAAATCAAAAGAAACCCAGCCTTGGTATTTGCCACAATGATTTGGATTATAATGGCCTTCATGCACTGCTAGGCTTTCTTCCTTTTCTTGACATAATGCAGATATGTAGCTGCCCTCTGTCAATATCAAGAAGCATTGATTTCAGAGCCTATAATTCATACAAGGTCATGGAAATGGCTGCACCTGGATTTATGACCGCGGTCTTCGGCGTGTGCCAGAGCATTGAGCGCTATGTCTCACTCAGATCCTGAAAGATGTTTGTATCATTTTATGTCTTTCTTTAGAAAGAAGCCGTAGAGCAGGGGAACCGGGCTGTTTACCATTTCATTTTTTCTTGCCCTTTTTTAAATCATTTTCAGCACATGTCCTTGCTTTACCTTTAGATACAGTGATACTTTATATGCAGTGAGCGCCATAATGTTTGGAACACAGACTTTTTAAAATTGATTTGGCTCTGTACTCCACAATTTTAGATCTGTAATCAAACAATTTTAGTGGTTAAAGTGCACATTTTCAGCTTTTTAAAGGGTATTTCTGTACATTTTGGTTACATCATGTAGAAATGATAGCGCATTTTATAAATAGTCCCCTCATTTCAAGGCATTATGGGTGTTCATTATGGTGAGAATTCTTCAGTCATGAACTGCATAGGTCTTCAATGGCTTACCAGGCTCTTTGTGATTTCTGAGCTCACCTGTGCTCTCTTTCTTTTTAATAATGTTCCAAACAGTTGATTTTGGTTAACCTAAGCTTTGGCCAATGTCTGTGATTTCTGTGCCTGATTTCTCTTATTTCTCTGCCTCATAATGGCTTTCTTGACTTTCATTGGCACAACTCTGGTCCTCATGTTGACAACTGCTAATAACAGTCTCTGAAGACAATCAAAAGCCAAGGTCACCAGTCCACCACAGGGCCAAAACTACATTCACTCACACATTCGTACATGCAGTACAACAATAATTCAGATTCTCAAATTAGCCTATCCTGCATGTCTTCGTATTGTGGTAGGAAACCAAAGTCCCCAGAAGGAACCTGGAGGAAACCCATGCAGACACAGGAGAACATGTGGGAGAACTCCACACAGAAAGGCCCTCAGCCAAGATTCAAACTGGATATTGTGCTACTCACCACAACTCAAGAGAATAACAGTTAAATTAAATGAAAAACACCTTTCTGCTCAACCTGTTACATTCATGAGTTTTAGCTCTCTTCAAGACTATTCAGGAAATACATACAACATGTTCTACTGCAAGTTAATCACAAATCACAATGTCACCCAATGTCATCCTATTATGACATTAAATGCTAATATGCTTTATGAATAATCTTTGAAGCATCCTAAATATCTCTTCAGCACTTCAGTCATCTTTCTAGAGGACTACAAGTGGTCCTGCCATTCTTTGCACTTTTACTGAAAACACTGTCTATAGTATGGTAACCAAAAGCAGTTCATCCTTGCTACTTTGTGTTGAAAACTCTGGCATCCTGTTTACTTTGTTTAGTTTGGGAAGACTTAATTTTCATAAGACTGGTTTAAGTAACAGTATGTCCCAATATGTTGAACAGGAAAAACAGGAAATGGAAAATTCGTTTCTGCATCTATGGAATTTGAATGGCCTGGCTGATAGGGGATGTGCTGTTTCATCGAAATGTTGAACATTGTGTCCTTTTAACCACGTGACTAACCGTGGTTGCTGTTCCAATCTGAGTCAGATCACTGTTCTCTGAAGACTGTGACTCCGTGGATGGTAATTTGCTCACTCCCATGTGCTCTGAGTGAAGGACTGGATCTGTGGAGTTGTCATAGCTGCAGGTGTGAGTTCACGCTCCCTCTTTCCCCCTCTGTTTCCACTGTTTTCTCTCCCTCGCTTCCTCTACCTCCCTCCCTTTCTCTCTTTCCCCTTTGTACTGTTTTCTCTCTCTGTCCCTCTATCTTTTTCAGTTTCTGACCTGAACTTAGCTATCTATTGGATATTCATTCAAATGGCTTCAACATGATACACAGAAATTCTCCTCCTTATAGCATTTTATTAAATCACATAAAGGATGGTTTGTATGAGAAAAACACACGCTTTGTGCACATGGGGTTAAATCTCTTTTGAGACATGAGCTATGTCTCTTCCTTAATGTCTTCCTTTCTTCTCTCCCTCTCAAGCTCGCTGGTCTTTCTGCAGGCTTGGAGATTGATAGACCCTTAGAAGAGAAAATGATCCCCTTAGAAAGCCGAAGCTGAGAGCCTGGCCCCCCCAGGACGCTTGCCTTTGTCACCATCATTCTTCAGTAAATCGAAGCCGCAATTTATACACAGAACAAGCTAAAAGTGAGGGTTCAGATTACAGTAAACCGAATCTACAAGGCTGCAGCTGCTGGATGGTGACATTTGTTAAACCCAAACTGCGTGTGTACAACTGCGTAATTTGCCGATGCCTCTGTTGCCTGGTGGGTCATTATCTAAAGAGAATTACAGACACACAAACACCCACAGACACACACACAGCGTGAGCAGACTTGAGCAGTTTGCCACAGTCTAGTACTCTTTACGGTCATTCTCAGTCACAAAAAAAAGACTCCAGACCAAGGCGATCAATCTGGCTCAAAGCAACAGTTAATAAGAACATTTTTTTTAAAATCCTCAGTGGCACAGCCAAACAGACACTTGTTCCTCCAAGCTGGATGTTTTCCTTGCAAGATTCACTTGGACAAATGTGCCTATTAAATAAGAAGCGGACGCCAAGGACACATCCGACGCTTGCATCCTGACTGGTTTTTCAGTCACAGCCAGGCCCACGCACTCCAACCGACAACAGCCGAGTTTCCCTTCATTTAAAATCACTGAGAGCAGATGGCGTGAGGGAGGCTGTGTCTCCTCTGTAAATCATGGACCAGGCCCTGGCTGCTCCATAGCGAGCGATATCCTTCTTCCCTGTGACTTTTACTGAGAAAGTGCAGACAATATGCAAAATGTCACATAACTTTTCCCTACATGGTTAGCGTAGCAAATGTCGCATGGAGGTAAGGAACTGGGACCAGTAATTCAAAGGCTGAACCATTGAGTTATATGATTCTATAAATGAGCATTTGTTAAAATTGCAAGCTGTGGTAATCTATGTGGGTAAAGGCACCTAGCGTGCAAATAAATAACAAACTGTCCATTCTTGCCATGTTTGGGATTTTGTCATTAACGCGTCACTGTGTGCTGCAGCTAACAGAAGGATTTCTTCTCCATACACAGATGATTTGAGATGATACACGTTTAATTATTTTTTTGAAGTGCACTGCTTGTGCGGGTTGTTGACTAATTCAATCAGGCAGATTCAATATCAGATATGATGTCATCCATCATCTTACCCTCCCCTCCCTGTCATGCATACAATCAACAGCCTAACTGCAGTTTGTGTTTGTCTTAATGTAATCATGAATAATTTCATCTTAATTTAGTAATAAAGATTTTTTAAATGACAAATTATTTTTATTTTTATTAAACATTTCTACCAAACCGTGTTACTACATGTTGCATAAGTCATGAAAAAATTGACTGTTATATCATTTCCTTAAAATGAATTGAATAACTACATTACATTTAGATTGATTTTGCATGCTGAAGCATAGGCCACATGGATACATAATGGAAAACATTGTATGTGGTAAAACATATGTTGTAAAAGGTATTGTTCGATCATGGAGACGAGGGGTAGGGTGACAGCAGAGTGGCGGGCGACAATGCTGACCAGTTTGTGGTTGGCTGCACCCCAACTTAGATTGACAGAACAGCGGGAGGGGAGAGGAGCGAGGGAGCAGGAGGTGGAGCCATCCTCCATGGGCGGCCAGACTTTGAGGAGACAACAGGGCTCTTCAGCAATGGCGGCGCATGAATGTGCGAGGAGCCCACAGCTATCCCACCTGCAGACGCGCAAGCTCCGTTAGTCCTCAAAGAGCTGGTTCTCCGTCGTGGGATGGGGTCCGGTCCACGCGAAGAGGAGGCCAGGGATCGGGGGCGAACGAGGGACGCCTCCACCCCATCCTGAATGTCTGGATTGCAGGAATAGTTCTCTCTCTTTTTTTCTCCCCGGCCGGCCCGTGACTGTGGAGGCCCGCCGGAGAGGCTGGAGTGAAATGGGGCGCGTCCAGAGATGGTGAGATCACCGGGGTCTGGCGCCGCTTATCGGCTCCCCCATCTCAGACCGGCCGGGAGTTTCCTGAAGGAGCCGCCAGGGCTTCCCGCGGAGTCCGACTGATAAACGAGTCTGCTGGAGCGGGGGAGGGGGGGCAGGGGTGGTGGCGGTTCACTCTAGATCTTTCTACACTGGGGCCCAGAGAAGGGGCGTGTCCCTAATGTAATTCAGGAACAGGCTGATTAACGAGCTGAGTGCCACAGTGAACTGGCAGGGTTCAGACCATTTGTTTGCTGTTATGTAACTTTATTTTCCTGTAAGTAGTTCAGATTAAGATTGTCATGGCTGTGCTCAGTGGCTGAATCTAAGCGGCTGAAGTCAGGCCTACCTGTATTCTCTATGGTAGGCTTACAGTGCAGCCTGAAAAGTACAAAGGTTATAGAATTTTGTGCTGCTCTTTAAGGACAGCTTTTCACACTTCAAATCAGGTCTGATAATGACTTATAGAAATGTCTGACTTTCTGAATAAATGCCAGAATTCACCCATGTTCTTCACTAAAAATCTCTTAAATTCTTTATTGATGTTTTCATGTTTCCAGTGGTTCAACTGGACATACAGTATACAGATGAAAATGACACAATACATAAAATAACAAAAAAAAACTAGAGAGCAGAAATATAATTACAAAATAATTTCTAAATGTCATTAAAAGACTGTATGCATGAAATACAGCATTTAGCATCAAACCAAAAACATTTAATGTATTTACCCTGACTTAATAAAGGAAGTGGGAGTTGTAACAGTTATGTCTCTTTGGTTCTACATAAAATTAAATGTATCTGTTATTTCCAGAGGCCAGAAGGTATAACAAAACTCCTTTAACAGTCCCCATTAGTCATGATAATGTGTTTACCTGGGCTGGATACTGTTGGTCCCAGAACACTTATAAACAATACCATGTTCTCGCCATGGAGAGTTTGCTTCACCGACAGGCCTGATGATAAAGGACTATTATTACAGAACAGTGCACAGCAGCAAATCATGAGTTAAAACAAGAAGCAGGAATCCTGTGGTGTTATCCACACAAAAAATACATTCATACACTTCAGCGATTTGCGGTTGACATCCCTGATAATCATGGTGTCTGGGGTGGTGTGGGGGAGTGAGGATCTTTGTTCTGTTGTAGTAGATTTACTCCTGAAATATTTGCTGATTGTAATACATGGAAAACAGCTACTCATTATAGTTGGGGGGGGGGGGTGGCTTTGGACTGTGAGCTGAAGGGTGGAACTGACTGTCACCAAACTACCAAAGAAAATAAGATGTACTAAAACAATTAAACTCAGAATTCCTACATTGCTCAATCCCGTATGCTTTCTGTATTATGAGTACCATTGTGTGGATAACAACAATAGATACTCTGATTAAATTTGATTTTATAATTAAATGAGTCAAGCTGCTTGATATGCAATTCTAAAGAGCATACTGCCACAATATATGCAGTTATGAGGAGCTTAGAGGAAATAAAACTATTTTTTTGCATGCTCTAGCTGTCTAATTTGTGCTCTCCTGTCAGACACCACAGATTTCAATGCCACAGGTATATAAAGCCAGGGTTGACGGGTGACATTTCAGTCATAAGTGCTGTGCATTTTATTCAGTCAACCATCATGCTGTAATACCCTTGATTCATTATGTGAATTTCATTTGGAAATCTGGGCTATGTGTCTGTTCCCAGCCGTAGCCACAGAGGCGATTCGGCTGAACAGTCCCTTTAAGGCAGTGGTGTCAAACTCGTTGCCATGGAGGGCCGTGTGTATGCAGGTTTTCATTCCAGCCTCAGATCTTGATTATATAATTAGTTAAATTATTTGCTGAATTAGGGATGCAGGTTTGTGCACAATGGTGACCCGACGTCTATGGTGACCCGCATTGTCTAAATAAAAATGTTCTTATATTCTGTGCTTCAATGCAGTTAAACGCATAAGGCTGAATGAGTAATTGGACTCAATTAAGGCAGCATTAATTGGTTGGAATGAAAACCTGCATACACACGGCCCTCCATGGCAACGAGTTTGACACCACTGCCTTAAAGGTTTCAGACTTGTACCCGGTTTGTACAGCGGCAGTAAACCTTAAACCTTTATTTAAGGCAGTAAACCTTACACCCCTGCATACACAGCATGTGTTAATTGCATCAGTGGGCATTGTCATTATAAACTGCTCCCTCTGATATTCCACCCTGTCGTGAGATGCCTGTTTCTCCTGTCTTTGGGGTCCTTAGGCCATTGTGCGCTTGTGAGCTCCTGTTTAATAAATTTTTTAACTGGACCATATCTGTTTGCTACACTCCAGATTTCACTCTTTCAAGGAGGGTTGGATATGATGTCCCTAACCCTAATCCTAACATACGAGGAAATATGGTACTGGAAGATTTTTTAAAACTGCACAGAATATTTCACTCGTTATTTTTCACACTTCCTGTTTTTTCTCAGGTCACAGAGGTCAGTCAGGATTATGTGTCCTGACTGTGTGCCAGGATTAGTACGTCAACCTGGAGGTGCTCAGATTGCCCCACCCTTGCTGGGTCAGGTTTGCCCTGGATTAACCCAACGATAACGTGCTGGGACACCTGAAAGCACTACAGGGAAAGGCTGGTAATTCCACTGAACTTGTGGAAACATAAATAAATGTGGATACCAGCTGGCTCTGTTTGCTTTCAAAGGTTGGGAAATAAAATATATCTAGCCTTTGTATGAGAGATTTCTATTCCTTGGAAAGAGCAAGATTGGCTTCTCAAATACATTATGCAATAGCCTGCATTCAATGTACATTTCTAAATTATTTCAAGAAACTTGGCCTTGTGTTTCGTCATCTGAAGAGAAGGTGCATTTCGCAAGTTTGAATTAATGACTTATATACAGTGCTTTGATTGTGTGAGGGATTTGCCATTTTTGTACACTGAAAACATGTTTTCCTTCAGATACTGTTTACAGCTGGAATAGCAGCAACCCCAAATTTCACTCTGACATGAGTTCAGTCAACGCCCCCTTCACCTACGTCAGAGGTACCTACAAATTCAAATTACCCGCTCATTATAGTTCTTCAAAAATAAGGAAGGGTAGAGGTGTACGTCATTATGACATATGTACAGAGATTCCTCTGGCCAGCCACACAGAGAATTAATCAAAGACTCGTTGATCTGTTAAATGAGCTTGATGTTTATTTGCAATGGAATTCTCCTTTAAGATAATGAAAGTTAAAGAAAATCTCCCTGCTTGTTCCCTTTTTTTCTTCTTTTTCTTCATGCACATCTAGCTGTGAGACTTGAGAATCACATCTTAAAACTGAGATTTCGGTTAGCTTTTTCCTTTAAGAATAAACTGCGGTGCTCCTAGACTGAACTGTGGCCTGTACTGAAGAGATGAGAAGCCTTGCAGACTGTTCCCATGTGTTGTTCCCTGTACACAGTGTACCAGTCGTACTACGGGCTAGGGGCCAGTGCCCCCCCTCCCTCACCCCATTTCAGCACCTTAGAGGAGCGTGCATGTGTGTCATCCTCACCCATGCCTCTCTGCCACTTTATCCAGTATAAACCTGCTGTTAAATTAGTCTTCGACCAGTGCACGCATATGTTCCTCATTCCACTTCTTCATTTGAACCCCACCACCACTCCTAATCTCAGGAAAACCAGTTATTAATCCTGGGACAAGAGAAAATATCCTTTTTTGTGTCATTTTTTGTTCAAAACCGCATTTTGTTTCTCTTGGGATTTCTTCCTCGCCTGTTCCAGGAAGTTTTATATCCTGAAATATTTATCCACTAATCTCTGTCTGGATGTGCAGTTTTACTGCTGGATTTTCTTTTTTGGGCATCTTGCCTTAAATTGTCTCTAACGTTGTGTTGACAGGCATCCAGCCCAGACCGGCGCATCAGGTTACGCTTGCGTCCTGAACCGTGATCTAACTGCAGAATAATCCGACAGCGCTGTCACGTAATACAAAATAGGGGGGGTGGGTTTGATCATCAAGTTAAAGCAAATTTGATATTATTCTGAAATGAGCCTTGTAATGGGAAACCCTGCACCAACAGGGCTGGGCGCATATTTCAGTTGGATTGTCCTGTGCAGCCTGTCAGTGCAATGCACGTTAGGTGAAAACAACAAGAAAACACAAACAAAAAACCATTTCACTCATGCAGGTTGGCCATCAAAGAAGATTCTACAGAATTTTGCTGTTTAGAGGTCGTGTGCAAATGAGAGCCAGACTCCAACTAGCTCTGGCAGTACATCACTATTTTGTCTACTTTAAGGCAAACTCCTATGGATGAGACAATAATGTCATGTGACAATGCAATGTCTGATGTAAATAAAAATTGAAGAAAATAGTGGAGTACCTGACAGGATCTTATGCAGTACAAAATACCATGATTGATGTGAAATCGTAGAGCCATAGACGTTAACCATTGAGGAACATGTTTTAAATGTTATGACATAATTATGAAACACTGTGACAGTTTTAAAATATTGGGACACAGCCTTTTTCCTGATTATTTATTCCCAGCTGGCCTTAGAGACAGGAGTGACATAATCAGTGGTGGCACATTGTTGCACATCCTGCTCACACCTTTATGGTCAGCATTCCACCTGGGGATAAATATTTAGTGACCTTCATGGCCTCTGAAATATAAAATATGCTCTGGTGCAAAGATAATCAAGTTACTCTTTAAAGTGCATACAGCCTGTCTGTGGTAGCTGCATTCCATATAAACCAGTATATAAATTTGGTGTTACATTTATATTTAAGGCATGTATCAGATGCTCTTATCCAGAACAGCTTACATTATTTTTACATGGGTCTTATACAGATGGATATTTACAGAAGCAGTTCAGGTTAAGTACCTTTCTCAAGGGTAAAACAGTACCCCACCTGGAACCCTGTTCCCAAACCATTTTGCTGCATTGTCATGTTTAATTACAGACATTTTAACAAGTTTAAAATTTAAATAATTTTTTAATTTAATAACAGTTTTAACTGAACATGAAACCAGGCGGTAAATATGACAAGCAAGGGGATGACTAATTCAATATTAGAACAGATAGGTTGACAAAATGTTACAGGCAGATTTAATCTGTTCATGATGCTTCTGGATTGTCTGAGCAACAGGGAGGGACGTGCAACACAGAAACCATCTCACAGGAAGTTGTTCTTATTCAACCTCAAACAAATTAGTGTGATACAATCTTTTGTTCCAAGGCACTCTTAGTTTACATTTGATTAAATCATGTTCTCAGTTTCTGCTCAAAACACTTTTTTCAAGGCAGATTTTCGAGCAGAAGATTGCCTTGAAATTATGATCAATTATCCAAATACTCCCCCATAGTCCAATTAAATGCAATCTGCTTTTGGAAATTCAGTTCCCGCTAGATTCACAAGGATGGCATTCACAGGCCCAAAATTCACTGGCCCAAAACAGCAGTCTTGTAGCACTCAAGTTCGGGACTAGGACTTGTGTTTTGACTTGGACTCGACCATCTGTGACTTTGACTTGACTTGAATGTTTCGTGTACTAGTTACTACATAATGGGCCATCTATGCTGCCTAAATAAAAAGGGAGATTGATAGGCTGGTGCATTTAAATCACAGAATTTGGTCCAATACGGAAAGAATGATCATGCCTTTAATATGACAGAAGGTTGTTAGAAATAGAGCAAATTGCATTACTAGAATAAAACACAGGCACTGCGTGTCTGTTTTTATTTCTTTAAAGCTTGTTTTTGTACTGTATGCAGTGCATTGCGCAGTTTTAGTCTTTGATGAGCGCCTTTTGTCATTGATGTTACCGTTACAGGAAAGAGCGCTGGGCATCAACACTGTTGACAGGGGCTGTCAAACATCAAAGAGCAACGACTGACAAGGACAAGAATCCTGAGCCCAGCGCGTTCCAGAATCTGTATACATAGCCACACTTTGTTTCTCCCCGCATTTGGCAATAGGCTATTGTTAAAATGCATAGAAACGCCACAGGCTACGACAAGGTTGACAGTAGCATCAAAAACTGCAGAAAAATCACGAAAAGTCACGGAATGCGTGAGACCTTTAACTTCCGTGACAAATAACCCACCTTACTGGTCAGTATATCCAAATCACATCATGAAATCCCCGTCTTTATTATATGAAATTATTTATATCATTATATATATCAGTATCGGGGGTTCATTTGGCCCATTTCGTACCACTCGTAAATTAAGCCCTTGTTCCCAACGGTTGTCTTTCCTGGAAGCCACAAGCATCAATCAGAAGGCATAGCACATGTGCAAGGCTTGCCAGCTTCAAACAAACTTTTCTCAAAATAATACTTGTGCAATGCTCTGAAAGGACTTTAAATGAACTGCAGATCATCAAGTTGAAGGACATTTTAATAGCAAATCCAAGTTACATCGCTTCATTTTTTTTATGAGACTCAACAATAGAGCAACCAGATGAGTCAGCTTGGTCTTGGCTTTATTTTTTCTTTTTAACTGCAAAAATAAAAAATTAACTGCTGCCTCACGGTGTTAAATACTGTTATATGAGGATTTTCAAAATAAATTGCCACGGACAGTCTTTTTTTTTTTTTTACACACGTGAAATATTTAACTTTTGTGTTCAGTCAGGGTCAAAATGACCCATATTAAACCTTTAGTAAAAGAGGAATGACACTTATATTTCATAACTAGAGAACCAGCGTACATTGATCTTTGTTTTGTGTTTTTATTTGCTGTTCATCATCTGTATTTGCATTGTCTTTTTATGGTTTTTAATATAAGATAAAGAAAAACATAAAGATAAGTGTATAAGTATGATATGCAGTAGAAAATGTCCCCATGCAGAGAACAAAAATGGGATTAACAAATAAATTGTAACAGAGATATGACACAAACAATAACCATTCCAAATAACAAAAAAGATACTGGCACTGTTAGTTGTTATTTGCTGTATACTGGCATTGTATACAGAAGAAGAGAATGAAAATATTTTTTCAGTACAATGCAAATCAGATGAAAATTCCTTAAACTTCCAGACATTTATTAAGCTGGAGTGGTCACCCATGCAGCTACTGTTATAAATAAATATAATTGCATAACACTTGACTGAAACATTCAAACCAAGAGCCGATGATGTAGCCTTGAGAGATATCCAGCTCTCTTGCAAGTAAAAAAATAAAAAACACCTGTACTTTTAGGGAATAGAGAGGTCACTGAACGAGTGAATTATTCACTTCTGTTTCCATTCCCAGAAGAATATAACTGACTGAAAAATTCAAGAAGGAAAATAGGAGAAATTCCTGGAAATAGGAATGCGTGTGTGTGTGTGTGTGTGTGTGTGAGGGTGAGCGAGAGAGAGAGAGAGAAAGAGAGAGCATAAATCACCCTACTAAACTTTGACAAGATTTCCATGACACCTGCTCAAATAACTGTCAGTCTATATTTACATGCATGAATGTGAATACTTTGTGCTTAGTGTTTCTCTGTGAGCGGGATCTACTGACAGAGTAGAATATGTCTATAGTTGCAGAAGAAGTCCCCTGTGCCACGGATCTGGAGGGAGGCCATTCCATGCAAAACCTTGAGGAGCTGTTGGGAGTGTGCAGCCTTTTTGCGGTATCAAAACAATATATCACACAAAACTCACAGTGCACTGT
Organism: Anguilla rostrata; assembly: GCF_018555375.3. Classification (NCBI taxonomy): domain Eukaryota; kingdom Metazoa; phylum Chordata; class Actinopteri; order Anguilliformes; family Anguillidae; genus Anguilla; species Anguilla rostrata. The sequence goes on from NC_057935.1 coordinate 20,509,554, forward strand.
AAAATATAGATAAAATATATAGATGCTATCTGTATACTCTGGACAGAAAGATAACAAAACACACACTTAAAATGTAAAATCATTGGTTAACTATGGGTTAATTACTGCAACACTTGACGTCTGTCCATAAATATAAATTTATCAGGTACCGTTTATCAGGACAACCTACTAGTACTTCAGTCCAAAGCTTTCAATGCTGTGATTTTCAGCTAATGGATATCCTGTTCCTTTACCTGGCTTGCATAAATAGGGGTAGTTTTAAAAAACTGCCTGCAGAGATGCCAGCAGTCAAACCACCCTCCTCTGGTTAGATCCATGCAGTACACAAAACAGCACTAGTTTACAAACTTTAAATAATGATCGAATTACAGGGTTTCTGTACAGTCTTTGGCCGTCTTCCCAGCCTGAATGAGAAAAATGTTGGCAGCAGACAGGCCTGTACGGAGGTAGGTAATCTTCTGCTGGAGGTGAGTGGGTTTCTGTAGCTTGCGTATACATCTGCATTCAGTATTTGTCGTATTTTCTTACTTTTTAGTAGATATCTTGTAGAGATACATTTCTATGTATCACCACAAGAAAAACATTATTTCCTCAGATGAGAGAAAACAGGTGTGTCTGACATGTCCGTGTCAAACCTGCATCCATAAAGTTCACCTTCCTTCAACGGTGTCATTCAGATGTGTCACCCAAACATCTGAACCATGGGGGGAGCAAGACTGAACAAGCCCTTTGGACCAAGTTCAAACCATTGCAAACACGTTCTGCCACTCATTGCCGACATAGAATTCCACGAATTGAGATTTTCATCCTGTTTAGATCTCAGTCCTAACACTATAACAAAAAAAATCCTATCAAATGATATGCCTGGTGTCAGGTGGGCTGTTTTTTTTAATGAAAGAGAAAATTTATCTCCTGAAGGAATGAGGCTATTATAGCTCCACAGTAGCTGAGTGATCGATGAGCTGAGATTAAAGGGGCAACCATGCTCTCCTCGCTCAAGTAAAAAAAGGGGTGGGGGGGAGGGAGCTTTGCCAGAAATAGTTTTCTGCATGTCAGAGCTTCCACAAGGGAGATATGCTATCTGGGTTCAGCCGAGGACATGTGGGACTGCTGTCATCTGGGAGGGGTTCTTCGTCCCTCTACTAGTACGTCTTGCCCCAACTTCCCTGGGGTTAGCTTAACCCCATCCCAATCCTAATCCCAAACAAAGGCTCCATATCACCATTATTAAATCATGCGCTTCACAATGAAGATTCCTTCCCTGCCGTCGCTGAGTGGAAAGCTCCATGGTTTCTGAGTGCCTCAGTCCCTGCCATTTATGTGACCGCCACAACTCCTTAGCTAGAAGAAGAAAGAACACAGAGCTCATAGTCTCCAGAATCATTAGCAGTAACTACCCCGTTGTGTGAAAAATCTGATGCTGGTCAAAGCTCAGGTGGCAGGAAGACAGTGCCAAAACTTCAAGGATGACAACACAGTTTCAGGCACTTAACCGTCTTCAGCAGACATATTGTTTCTACTCTGTACATAATAAATTGTCTCTGAACCTGAATGAGATGTACGGAGTGTGGCACAGTGGGTAAGGAACTGCGCTTGTACCGAAGTCGTGTTCGATTCGGTAAGACACTGCTTGTACCCTTGAGCAAGGTACTAACCTGCATTGCTTCAGTATATCAGCTGTATAAATGGTCAATGTAAGTGCTATGTAAAAAGTTGTTCTGGATAAGAGCGTCTGCTAAATGCCTGTAATGTAATGTAATGTAGTCTGGATGACTATGGCCCTTAAACAACTGCATGTTGTTGATTTTATATTTTTTGTAAACTATTAGACACCTGTGTCATTACAGAAATGTCACTACCCCCACACTACTGCAGTTTTTGTACCTGCCTTTCCTAGCTAAATGTCAATTCCTTCTAGTGTACATTGAACTTGAAATGTTTACACATTTTAAAGAAAAAGTCAATACATTCTTTTTAAAAAAACAGGTGCACAATTGGACATTCCATATATTTATTCAGCAACAAGCTTTGCGTGTGTGTGCGTGTGTGTATGTGCGTGTGTGCATGCAGGTGTGCGAGTGACTTTTGACACATTTGACACAGTAAGGCTACAATCAGCTGACAGTACAGCTTGGCCCTTTTTATGGGGACACAGGAAGTCCTTCCTCATCCACCGGGAAACAGCTGCCTAAAATCAGACTAGGGCAGATTCTATCATTTTTGTCAAATGTTTGAAAAATATAAAGGACAATGAAAAAAAGAAATTTAAAGGCCAATGAACTGCTGTGTAACAAAGGTCAGTGTTCTGTAGGTAAAAAGCAAACACAAACAGAAATGACTCAGCTAAACTAATGAAACAAGGCAAGATGATATTTAAGATGAGCAGATTGAAGTTGCACAGGCTTTTATGGAATGTAAATTCACCTCTTTGAGTAAATATACTGTTGATAGTATTTCATTTGTATTTTGGACTGTATTGTTATCCTGTGTCTTGGCGCAGACACCATTTTAGGTTTTAGGTTATGCTGACAAAGAACCGTTTTTTTCTTGAAATACAGATGGGCAGATTGCCTTGAAATCTTCTTATCAACACAACAGTGATGGCCCTGAACTCTCCAGAAAAGCCTGTCCTACCATCGGTGCAAAAACCACATAACTCTGTGATAATGCTGTATCATATTCATTTGCAACCGCTATCATTCTATCAGTCTCCACAATTTAACCAGGCTCTGTTTAGAAACACTCAGAGTCCATGATTTTATCTTTTCCCAGTGGATTTTACACTTTTACCAAAAAATCTATTGAATAACAGCGCTGATATTCACTCTATCCTTTGCTACCAAAATGTGGTGACTATCAGTAATTTACACAGCTCTGGCTACATGTGTTTCATTACACCATATTACATTACATTACATTAATTTATCAGATGTTTTAATCCAGAGCTACTTACAATGAACAAGAACATCAGTGTATCCATCTGTGTTGTGTGAAGACCGGGCCTGACTATTAACATTCCCAGACCAGCGACTGAAACATCAATAAAGTAATAAATGTATGTTACCTTGTGCTAGCCCAGAGCCATAATACAAACCATATATTCATACAACTAACATTTTTTAAACTATAAAACATTTAACCATATGTCTGAAATACTTTGAACTATAATAACTATGGCCCAGCATTAAGGCTTTGTTTTGGACACACCTTAAAGAACACCAAGGGCTGCTTTCTTTAAATATTTGCCAGTTTGTGTTAAATGTAATAATTGAATAAATTACTGGTGCAAAATAAGTACTTTAAGAATTAAAAAATTAAATCACAGCATCCTTCAAAAATATAAGAACAGCATACGTTTACAAGCAACTGCTGACGTTACAATGGCTGGTCTTGGGGCATCAGAGGTTCTTAGTTTAAAGCACAAAAACATACACTTCAAACAACTCCAAAGCAGCTTGTACAGCAATAATATGCCTCCAGATGTTGTACATGTGTATATTACCCAATTACTCTTTAAAAAAATTCTGTTTAATCTTATTTTTGGTTGGAACCATGCCTCATAGAGCATGCAATCCAAGATCACAGCAGTTAACGAAAGAAGTACTCACACAATATAAAAACTGATATTTATGTTTATAGTTCAGAACTAATGCCAAAAGATGGATGTGTTCATATGAACAACCTCTGCCAACTGCTTTGTACAAGCCGCTTTGGAGTTATTTGAAGTCATTTTTTTGCTTCAGACCACAAACTGCCGAATGCCCCTATATCAGCCATTGTAAAGCTAGCAGGTTGTGAGAAACTTCTGTAAATATAAAAAAAATATCTTCATTGCACAAATGAACTGTGTGGCAAATTGAAAACACACACTGAAATTAATATATATATATATATATATATATATATATATATATATATATATATATATATATATATATATATATATATATTTTAATCTCAGGAAGTGAACTATCCCTTTAATAGTTTTGATATGTAATGACCCGCATTGAGCGGTCATATTTTTTCTTAGTCAGGGTATTAACAGGAAGAGTAGACTAAAATGGGGGAACAGAGGGAACAGGCCTCAGGTATGATGACAGCAGGAATGTCAGTGTTAGAAGTAGCCAGGTACTTTTTAGTACACAACAGGTGACCATTTGACATGTATAAATGCACACTGCGCAAAGAAGGTCAGACAGGGACGTTGTGGATCAGCATGAATGTGGAAGAGACCCTGAACCTGGGAGATGAGTGAACTCTGTACAGCTCTTATGGAAGGGAGGAACATGATTCTATGCCCAGCAGAATACAAGTATTTCTGGATGCTGATGGAAGCAACATATCTTATTGAAAATTCAGTGTAAATGGACCTATTTGGCTATAGGGTTTTATTGCAGGACTCACTTATAAATGTTGCTTCTTAATACATCTCTGTATGCATATCCAATTGGAAATTTTTTTTTTTTTTTACAAACAATTCTGTATGGCCAGGAAAATATTCAAACTGCACTTTAAGAGAAAGTAGGTCTATGTGGCCAGATTTTATTGGAACTGCATGAAATGTTCAACTGGATGTAGGCTACAAAGCACTCACCAAGTCAATGGCCCTCATAAGGCTCACTGTAATAGCTCTCTCTACATCCAACAAAATGTCCTGTACCAGTAGAACAACCCAAAGTGCTTTTCTGAACCAGTGCTTTAGCGATATGCAACAGTGGGAGATTTCCATTTTGAGAAATCTGAGTTTAATAAACTCACAGAAGTTTAATTGAAAGCCTTTCGCTGGCAAAGCCTGTGGTAAATTTGAATAAGCTCCACGGTGTCCTGGGGTATTTGAAAAAAGGTTCCGGAGCTGCTGCCCCAGTCCGTCCTCTGGCACGGCCAGCAGGATCGTCCAGGCTGCGCATCTAATATTAGGCAATAGGATGATTTAAAAGTGGCTCATCCAGACTCAGGCCTACCGCAGACTCGCTCGTCCGAGGTCACGCTGGGTGGTCAGCGATCGTGCTGCTCTGTACCAGGCTGCAAATATGCGTCAGCTTGAGCAGATCAATTAGCCTTAGCCTACACCTCTCTTAGACCATGGGCTCATTCCAATCACTTATTTTATCCATCCTTGTCTTCTCAGTCCTTGACTGACCTGGAAATCGATCGAGGTCTGCCTTCTTTAAGGACATTCCAACCTGTTAAATGGGGTGCATTCCAACTGCTTATTTTTTCTCTTTTCCTTGTAGAGAGGAAGGCCAAACAGGTCCAAAATATGAGAAATTGAGGAAAGGAAGCAAGGAAAGGAAGTGGGGACTGAGGAATCGAGGAAACATGTATAAGGCAATTGGAACATCCTTTCAAGTGTCAGTCTGAAGCCACGTCAATTACAGACGCGGTAGACGGGGAGAGGTGGATCCACATGTTCTTCATTATATGTCATGCATTCCAAAAAAAAAACTTTCGAAAAGGATGCACTTGAGTTTCTTTGCTCAAGAATTCTTCGGGAGCCTCCTAGCTCCTAGAAGGAGCATTTAACAGGTTGGAATATCCTCAAAGATGGCATACCTTAATTGCCAGAGGGTGCTGGACACTATCCCAGTGTATATTAGGTGAGAAGCAGGAGTACACCCTGGGCAGGTTGCCAGTCTATTGCAGGGCACACACCATTCACTCACACACTCATACTTATGAGTAATTTAGACTCTCCAATGTTCCTGCCTGCATGTCTTTGGACTGTGGGAGAAAACCAGAGTACCTGGAGGACACCCATGCGGACACGGGGAGAGCATTCTAACTCCACACAGTAAGACCCCGGCCAAGATTTAGGCCCAGGACCTTTTCATTTTAAAAATACAAATGGAAAAGTTTACGATAAAATGTAAACTTGACGTTTTTTCAAATTTGTATGGCTGTTATTTATTTTTATTTATTCCCTACGTCACCAAACCTCCTCTCTCCCTCATGGTTTAGAAACAAGATGTCCCTGCATACAGTAGGCTATGCTAAGTGCTAACAAGCCAGCATCATCATATGCAAGGGCTAAATGGTATGCAAAGGATATTTAGCATCTGATAGTTTCCTAGTGGGATTAATGAGGAAGGAAAATCTCACTACACAAGAAAGCCTTCCCATGTGCCCTGTTTCTGCCAAAGGAGTGAAGAAGGGTGGATTTAGCCCCTCCCTCATTTTTTCAGCTGTCACCTGGCACCTCAGACTGGCCAAATAGAGCAGAACTGTTCCAATCTCCTCTGTTAGGCATTTATCCAGTTACAAAATCCTGTTGTAACCAACAGCAGTGCACACACCATTAAATCCCTCCTGGAGCCAACAGTCAAAAAAAAAAAAATGGCCCTGACTACTCTCATTTTTAAGAATTGTTCTTAAAACATTCAGATGCAGTGAAACAGAGATAGGTCAGGATATGTTTTGTGAGAAAATCAGTTTTGACAAAAACCTTTTTTGACTAATGTTTAATCAATATTAAGCATCAGATTTGGCTGTGATATTGATGACATCATCTCTTCTCATCATTGGTAAACCCAAACCTCAGGACAGCTGGCTCCTCCCTGTCTCTGGGTCTGCACTTCCTGATTATGTGATGTCTGCTATCCCTTTCTGGCCCCTCATTGGTGGAATGGGCTTCCCATAGCAATCAAAACAGTAGAAATGTTGTTCATCAAATAAAACCAAATATACATCTCTTTAGGCTGCACCTAGGCACCTCTACCTCAACCCCCCTCCCTAACACTTATACCTTTTACCTGACCCCTGGTTAGGTGTCATTTCTTTTCTGTTTTCAGAGCCTGTGATTCTTTGCTCTTGTTTGTATAACATAGTTTAGTACTCATTGCAGTTGTTTTGCTCTCTTTTGTATAACTTAATTGAATGTTCTGATGACAAGCTATAATTCAAGTCAAAACTTCTTGAAGTCTCTCTTTGGACGATTCCCCCCACAAACAAACTAGTGTACTTCAATTCCTGATCTCTGTGGTTGTGGTTGTGTTTGCAATGTAAATCACTCTGGATAAGGGTGTCCCCTAAATGCCAGTAAAGTATACACTTTTGTAAGTCCCTCTGGATGAGCGAATCTTCAAATGTCTAAATGTAATGTGATGTCAATGGATTGGGGTTACAGTCAGCCATTATATAAATATGAATAATATCTGAATATGAAACCAGGTTAGTGGCCGAATCCCCAGTCTTAACAGGATGAGTCACCCAGCAGCCCCAACGTGTAGAAACCTTGAACAAAAAAAATATTGAAATACATACAGACATATTTATTCCTCAAATTATCAAATGAGCTGTATTTGCAAGCTAATCTTTTTATTGTGCCAAAACTTAACTGTGGATGAAATGTACTTGTACAGAGGAATATTTAGTACATCTAATGCAGAAGAATTTAATGTTTTAATATAGGTTGTGCCCTTATTTTCATGGACCATGATCATCACCTTCCCTCAACTAACCATGAACAGACTGTGTGTTACTAAGGAAGGTGTGCAATTCCTTTTCACGTTTAAAAATATATGGCAGTTTAGAGCAAAAACAGCACAAAACACCTGAGCACGAACACACCACAATCAAATGACCCATACAAATCACCTGTTGAGTTTTTTGTGCACTTTTGGAGATCTTGCAACACCTACTTTTTTCTAAAATGAAAGACTAAAATGAAAGAAAATTTCTCTGTGAACAGGTGCAAATCCCAAGGTCAGCTTAGCATTTGCTTTTTTAACCCGACAGCCTGGCAAAAAAGAAACATTTGTTGAGTACTTGAACCCTGTTGAAAACAAAATGATTTTTTATTTATTTTTTATTAAATATATTTCAATTGCAGAGTGCATAATTCTCTCTCTTTTGTTGTTTGAACTGAAGAGTTTTGTAACTCTTGCATGCTTTTTTACATTTGTAAAGTCAACCTTTTCTTTGCCAGCATGACCGGCTGCTCAGGAGATTTCCAGGAGAGACGGGAGAGACAGCACACACCGTATTTTAGGTGATGCAAAGAACCAGCTCCTGAGAAAGGTCAAGTAGCCTGAAACATCAAACATTGTGATTCTCACAATAAAAGTTTAGAAGCAAGTTCAGTGTGTGTGGGAGTGCGTATGTGTATGTATATACATACATTTAGTCTTCCTTTTACTTTTTAATCCATTTCTCTCAGCAAAGCATCCAAAGATTGGATTTTGAGATATTTATTTCAAGAACTTTCTTCGGGGCTCTGGAGCGGTGCATTCTGCTCGTATACTGGTCGAATTCAGACCTCGCCACTGCTGACTGTGTTTTTCACTTTTAACTGTGCTGGGAAAAGGAGACGGAAAGTTAAGCACCAGCGTTCAGGAGCCAGGCATGCCAGATGGCGCCTTCCTGAATTGATGGAGGTTGTCAAAGCGATGACACTGGTGTCCAGTTGCAACGGAGAAGAACAATGGGGGAAAGGAGTCCAAAACGAAATCTCTTTACCTGGTTCATACTGTGTTTTTTTTTTTTTCCGAGCTGAAAAAAGTTTAAGTTAAGCAGTGAATTATTTTGTCACTGAAAACTGATACAGAGGCAAACGCAAATCATTTGTTAGGAAATGTGCAAAATGCACTGTATTAATTTTTTTTTCTTCCTGAAGATGTCTAATGATATTTGAAAGATATTCCAATTTTCATTAAACCAAGGAAATATACACCAGGCAAGGGTTACTTTTTCTGAAAAGCTTAAAATAGATCAGTCATTAAATATGGAGATAAACAAAATTTTATTAAAAGCAGAAAATTCATTTATGTTTTTCTTCATTTCTCTTATCAGACCGTTGTTTGGGAACACCTGTCGTGTTGTACGGGCTGTTGGCTGCAGATCAGGTGAGCGAATAGTTAAGATGCACGAAAAAGAGAAGGGATAATGAAATCAGGTGGGTTTTTAACTGCAGGAGAGGAGGCCATTACCAGCATATCCGCGCGTTCTGCAGGCTGACGGCCTTTCCCTGACTCACTGGTAAGCAGCAGGAGCCTGACGCTCTCTAAGAAGGGAATAAATTAAATTAGGAAGAGGACACGAATTGTAGAGGAAGAGAAAGCTGGAGAAAGAGGAGAGGGAGGTCAGTGGTGTATTCCAGATGAAACATAGCCTGAATTATTTCACTGTGCTTTCATTCTTGTGGATGAAGGGAAAATGGTTTGGGGGGAGGGGGGGCATGGGTTGGATGGGGTTATGTCCATCTACTAATCTGCTTATAAACTGTTTTTATACTCAAATAACCATTAAAATGTTAGATTGTGTTCTTCATTTTGATGAAATGTTAAATAAAAAAATTGTTTGCAAAAAAAGATTAAAAATAACCAATTAAAGCTAAAGCCCTGAACAACAAATATTGTTGAGAGTGCTTCATTCTCCTCGTGATTATGCCTGCAAGGATAATGAGAATGCATATTTCTGATTTATTATTTTTATCTATCTATAATCAATATTAGATACCTGTTTCAAATGGACAGGATTTCACATCCAGCATTTCTCACAAAATATTTTTTGCCACTGCTTTTTGATCATGTTTGTGTGGGTTTATTCCAGCGATGGCCAAAGAAGCAGTTAAACAACCTGCACAAACAATTTTTTTTTTAAACACAGAGCAGGCTACTTTATAAACCCTGATTGCGTCATAATATAATTGTCTCTCTCTTAATTATTGCCTCATTACATAAGAGGATGTGACCTCAGGCTCGTGGAATGCAGCAAAGCTGAAAGGATCTTTAAATCCCCCCCTTCCACCAGCACTGTGAAATCAGAGTGGCCCGATGCTGGCAGCAGCTGCATGGGCAGGGTTTCATGAGAGGTTAGCTGGATGTGGTTCTTTAGTCTAGCCCGTGTCTTTGAGTCCACTTCATCAGCAGCTAACCTGGATGCCTTATGAGAAGTTATGACATTCTCCCTTTACTGCCTGATACAAACCTCAAGAGGAAACTTTAGCGCTCACATATAAAATTGTATTCATGCAAAAAGGAAAATATAATTGGATACCTCCCACACACACTCAACGGAACACTCTGCATCCTTAGCACCCTTAAACCTCCCCCCTGTTCCCCTACAACCCCCCACCCCCCACCCCACTCAACAAGATCTCATTCTTTTCCAAATTGCCTACTTTTTATGTTAATATGGGCAATGTGCTCAGTTTCACCGGAGAGAAATCACAACTGCCATTCAGTTCAGATGCATGCATTATTTTTATGTGTTCAGTCACCGCTGTTGCAGAAGGAGACTTCCAGCCCAGCATTCTGCAGTTTGGTTTTGAAATAGACCAAAGAATTCAAAGATGTGAGACTGACTATTAACTCAGGAGTTTAGTGCACTCAGCAGCATTTGTGACTGGTGATGCCTTAGCAACAATAATGATAATGGACTTCATTTATATAGCACCTTTCATCTCATAATTTCAAAGAGCTTCACAATGGAGGAAGTAAAGTCACCCCAAGCACCCAAATGGAAGATGCACAGCAGCCATTTTGTGCCAAATGATCACCGCACATTAGCTTAGGTAGACAAAGGGCAAAAACAAAAAGCATGTGTCATATGTGAACCATCTCCCTGTGCACAGCACGTCTTCTAAAGCCACAGTGTTTCTGAAACTGAGGATACCATCAAGCCATACTGTGGCTTTTTCCCTTGCTTTCAATGAGTTTATGAGCAAGTGCCATTACTTTTTATTACTTGCATAACTTAAGTTTGGCGGTCAGATACCTTCATGAAACGTGTACACAAACAATGGAGGGCTCATTTCAATTTGTTAGTGGAAGATCAGGTCAAACTGCAATGTGGAATGATCGAATGTCAGCCTGAGGTGACAGAAAGCACAGTGATTCCCGAACAGACTCTATGATGCGGTGTCGCGTGACAACACCACAGGGAGTTAGGTGACCTTTTAAAGGAAATATTCCACACGGTGTCAGCCTTTTGTGAGTGTCATGTTGCCAGAACCATTCAACAGAAAATCAGCCCAAGGACCTGTTTTGCGTACACAGGTTTAAGTTGAAAAAATTACCGCAGAATTTTAATAACATAAAAACAATGAAACCAAATGCTTTTAGAGGTCATGAACTAGCACAGTTACATACCGTGCAATTGTTTACCTCTGGGACTCCAATGAGGTGCCAATTATCATTCTTTTATAAAGGTCATTACAATTTTACTCAGTTCCTTAACACAGTATGCTTGGCTAGTTCATGATGGGCACACTTGAACACACATCAAATGAAAGACTGTCTAATAATATATCTGCACCTGCCTTGTGTTACTGCAAAACTACTACATTTAATTACACTATTTCATTATTATTTCTCCAAAATGTTTAACTGTCAACTGAAATAGTGATTTGCGGTTACGTCCAATATTAAACATGAGATTAAATATATTCATCATGATTCTGCAAATATTCTAGACAGCTAACTCTCCTAATAATGGGATCGTAATAATCACACAGAATAACATATCATATGTAGTGTAGATGCACATGATTATTTTTATCACAAGTGAATTTAAAGTCAAATATGATACACACCCTCATCCACAAAGAGGCACTTCAGGGATGTGACTACACTCAACATGCATTTCTTTTTATTGTTGTTTTTGTGCAGTGACAAAATACTTGAAACTCAAAGAAGTGTATTCATTGGTTTTTGAAGAAAAGAAACTTGGAGGTGACTGAGGGATTTAGTTGAAGTGGGAGGCTTTACATGTCAGCGGCCAGCAAAGAGGGAAGCTGGGTCTTTGTGTGTTCGCTGAGATCCACAAAGCGAACAATCGGCATCAGAGAGGAGAACGGCGAGTTCCACAGGCTCAGGCATGTCAGCTGTTCCCACTTGTGAAATCTTTTCTGTCCCCCTGGGGATTTGTGGTGTACTCTTATGAAGTACATCCCGATTCATTGGGTGGTGGTGTGGTGCAGTGGTTAAATAGCCAGGCTTACTGCTAACCCAAGAGGCTGCCAGTCTAAATCCTAGAAGGGTCAGTGTCATTGTACAACCGCGACAGGTACTTAACTTGAATTGGTGCTATAAACATGTGGCTGAATAATAAAAGGAATATGCTAGCTATGTAAACCAGCTTGGAGGACTGTGGATCCTCGTCACCTTTTGAATGGCTAGGGATACTTTTTTAAATGGGATGATCTGGAAGAGTAGAGGCCTGTCATTCAAAGGTTGTCTGCTCTTATCTGCTCTTTTCCCACACAATCTACATAGTGAATAATTTAATTCACTTTCAATATAGTTTTATTTATATGGCACTTTCACAAAGGACCAATGAAAGTCACAAAGCACTTTACAGACATGCTATGCATTTACATCTCTGTAAAGTACCTTTTGACCAGAGGCACATTTTTGAGATGTTTTAAGCTGGGGATGGGCAGCTGGCGATGGAAATGCTAAATCGTGACATCACTGTTGAAATATTAGTTGCTTTAACTGTATTTGTTGAACTAGCAGGGAGGGGCTCTAGAGTTTAATTTTGTATTTTTGTATTCATGTTTTTATTTATATGCATGTAGATAAATCAGATGGCTTTAACAGAACATAACAGAACAGAAAATTGAGACTGTGGTAATTCTGTGGCTTCTTGTGGGTACAGCATCAAACTAAGAGAGGACATCCCCAGAGGAGGAAATTGAATCATATGATTGGCGTTACAGACAGGCATACACACTGGTTAAAACTATAATACAACGAGCATTGCAGATGCCCCAGACTGAGCCAAACCCATCCACGTGATCAGGGGGTCAACTGATTGTCGCGTGGTATTGTCATGCAGCTCCTGAGGGGAGAGCAGGAGATCACATGACCTACCTTTTCAGGGCCAGTGTAGTCACACCTCGTGGGAACTCTGCCTTTGGGTACAGGACCTTTGACAGATCCGGTCTGTAACTGAAAGTCTTCTGTTCCCTGGGACACACAAATAAGGGGTCAACACAATAACCGTACTAGCACTCAGAATCCCCTCTCTCTGTGTCACTCTATCTCTCTCTCTCTCTGTCTCACTCAGGCCTAAACAGTTCTGGACATCCGTTTTTTTGGGCTTTGTTTCTACGACTCTTCTGTGGGAAACATGACTGTAAGGTGTTTATTGAGCTCTGTAATTAAAAGTCGCAGCTGGCGTAAGCAGTTTCCACATCCCTCTGGGTGGCATTTGTAGGGTGGAGGGGACATGGTGGTACAGATTTCAGATCTCTTCCACTACAAATTAAAATCTATTAATCATTAAGCTGCAATCCTCTAGAAAAGGGTATCTAATCTTCCTTAAAAAATGAATGGGCAGGGGAGAGATAACACTTTAATAAATTCTGTTGTGAATAAAGCTCTCCACTGATGGACATTCAGATTTAAATAAAATGATGTCAGAGTGGAGGATTTGGCTCTCAGCTGAGTATTGTTCTCTTTATACATGTGTAAAAGGGCACTACAGCAATACAGATGACATGCACATTTATGTGTGATATATGGGGCATAATTGGTTTAAATAACACAGAAGGACAAAGGTTAGAGTCCTAGGCACTGCAATTGTACCCTCAATGTTGGCACTTAAGGCATACTATGCAGGATTTTTAGCCTTCTGTTTTCAATCAAAAAAGTCTCCTCCTCCGTCTTCCGAGTCACTGACATGCAAAATCATTAGAAACTACAGGTAAATGCATCCCATCAATTACTGGGACCACGCGTGTATGAATAATTTGAAAACTGGACATTCCAGTAAAAAACTGAATTCATTTTATTATATGAACATTATATCTCTTTTAAAAATCTGGTTTAACCTGATTAATCATGTAACACATTACACAAATGACTTCAGTTATGAAGTAGAATGTTTCCAAGGCAGTGTTCCAGTCAATGAGGAAAATGCATGACAGTTATCAGCGTTCCGTACAAAGCAGGGATCAGCTTATCTTACACCCGGGGATAGCAGTAGCTACGCCCTGCCAAATCAAACGGAATAAGATCATTATCTATACACAAGCACACAAAGTTATTCCTGTTCATACATTAACATATAGAAGAATTGGATTGGGAAGTTATTTACAGGTAACAGACACACCAAGTAGTCTATCTAAAGAAGTGGCTTCTGAGCACGTCATTCTGCCACCTTCAGCAGCACGTTCCTTTGAGAAGAAAACCAGACAGCAAAGAAGCGGCCTGATCCAATGTCATTAAAGGCTCACTGCAGAGGCGGCAGTTTTTCTCTTATTTTCCGAGCTCCACTGTGTACTTCAAACTCCGTATTAGCGTCGTCTCGTCTCCTTCAGTACGCATCCAATATTTCCCACAAGCCCCTAGTATTCTGCCTGCAGGTTGTTCTCTCTCTGGGCTGAGAGATGCATTTGGCCTCGACACTGCTGGGGTCCTCCGCTTCTCTGCGCGATGCGTTTGTGAAGAAGACGGCCCGTTTCTGTGTGTACAAAACTGAAAACGGCAACACGAAGGCCACGGAAACAACGCGGCCTTTGTTATATAAACGCAGCGCGAACACGAAAGAGCGGCAGCATCCTTTGATTTTTCTTTGCAGGGTCCCGGAAGCTATGTTCAGCCTTGGGTAAGGTCTCTCGATTCACTGTAGAAAAAAATGTAAATGATTTATAGCAACTATGTATATTTTCAAAACTTTTTCCTTTTCTCACATAATACAAACTGCTCAGCCTATATGTGAATTATATAAAGCAAGAGACAGGCACTGAAATAACTTGTTGTCATTGTGGGCCTAATTTTGATGATAATTTCTGTAAATCTGATAATGTTAAGAGCTGGTGAGTGAGTAACTGAACCGTCGAATGTGTGTTCAATGACTAGATGCATATCAAGTCAGGACCCTCAGTACAGTCCAGGTTTTGCAGGGCCAGGGTGTTAACAGTACTCCATCACAGTGACACAAACTAAAGAAACTACAGCAGAGTTCCAGCCTAACTATTGCTACATCAATCCATAGATGATCAAGACGCACACAGCACATAGAGAGAGAGAGAGAGAGATCGACCGATCGATCGATCGATCAATCTATGTACATATTATTTGTTAGTTGTTATTCTTGTTGTAACTACTTTGTACTGTGTGGTCCTGGTCTGTATATTTCATGAACTGTTTTATGTCTGTGAAAATAATGTTGTTGATTTTCTATTTGGTCAAGGTTCTCGGATGTAGGGCTACTGCTTCTCACAGCGCTCTCCTCTGTGGGAGTGCGTTTTAGGGTGCAATGAAACCTCAGCGCTCACACATATCGAATGTGAATAACAGTAAGGATGTAACGAGTTTCAACTACAAACAAAATGGAACTGTAAGAACAACTAATCTTCTATCCTCCTTTTCCCCATATATACTATATAAACCACAGCATTTTTGTACTCTTTTTTTCATTGAACAAAACCGATATTTCTTTCCCCCATTTTCTGAAAATCATACATTTTTAAAGAGCAGTTATACATTAGAAGGCAAAGGTGCAGTGAAGTGCGTGTCTTTGAATTTCCATCCCCTGGCACTAATGCAATATTAAAAACCCCTTCCACTCAAAAACGTGTTTTTTTAATGGTTAACTCATGACTTTCATGATACAGATTGATTTTTTTGTGCAGGTGTTTTTTTTTGTCACCAGAGTGCCCTTTTCACATTCTTCCACTGTGGAGAGCTTTCGTGCACTTCCCTGAAATCTGAGTTGGAAACGTGCATGTATGAGCAAAGTTTTGGGCCAGTATCGAAAGTTATAAAAATTACAGGAGAGCAATGTGGCAAAACTGAAACTTTAGCATACAGAAGGCTAACTAGTTAGTGACATTTGGTGCGTTTAATATGGCAGACTGTGTAATTTTATGATTCAATTCAGGTAGAAACTTTGCCTCACTTATTACCGCAAGAGCCTATTCTATAACAAAAATCACTAAATTAACTAAATCGCATGGATGTACTAGACAGCATAGAGGGAATCCATCCATGTATACATTCATTGTACAGATTACTGCTTCCAGCACCTTATACAGAAGTCTATGGGTTTTGCAAAGAAATAGATTTTTAATCCGGATGTTGCATTTTATATATATATTGGGACCAGCAGCAAGCCAATTTGCATATTCATATATTCTGGCATTCTCAATGAGGGTAAAGGTATAGAGATGTTACTAAACCATTTTCAGTAGCTTATGGAATATTTTTGGTTTACAAACCATATTAAATAAATAATTATTAAAACTGAATATTTTTTTAAGGTTTTAAAAGACATCTGGGACATACTTTAAAGCAAAGCACAGCCAAGCATGAAATGACAGCCATGGTTATGCTCGCTTAGTTATGGTCCATTTTCCTACGGAAAATCCAATGGGGAATCGTACAGAGCATGCTGCCTAAGATTAGCTCTCAGTTTAACAACCAGCCTTTCTATTTGCACTGTATAATTTCTTTAAGGTTAAAAGTATAATGATGTAATGTAATGAGCCATTTCAGCCAACATATCCCATGTAAATTCTCAG
The DNA here is from genome assembly GCF_018555375.3 of Anguilla rostrata. Lineage (NCBI taxonomy): Eukaryota > Metazoa > Chordata > Actinopteri > Anguilliformes > Anguillidae > Anguilla > Anguilla rostrata. The sequence continues at coordinate 20,526,022 of NC_057935.1, forward strand.
GAGTACACACAACAACAACAACGCACACACACACACACACACACGCAAACACACACAACAACAACAACAACACACACACACACAAACACACACACATGCATGCAAGCACACAGAATCCTCTATTCACACTAGGTAGAGCAAAATCTTTGAATCTCCTGGGGTTACAGGAGGGAAGTCTTGTGATTCCGCGCAGAGGCGGCAGCAGGGGGCACATTTCCGAGGCCCTGAATGGAAGGCTGCTTACACGGCATGCCAAGCCATCCCATTAATGTAATTTAAGAGATCAGGAGGTAATGTGATTTACTGGCACTTAGGCCCAGCTTTACGTTAAAGAAAAGGAAGACACACGGAGAGGTAAGATTGTGGTTCTGCGTTTAAGGGGAGAAAAAAAAACGCGGAGAAAGGCTTTTCTCACTAAAACTAAAGATTAAATTTCAAATTACAACAGATGTGCTTGTTCAGAAACTGGACTTTTTCCAAAGAATAGCGTTACATTGATGAGGTCCTTTCCAGCCAAAATGGATTTCCACAGTCTTCTTCACAGTACCAGCTTAACACTTGACTTGTGACCTGCCCACATGGTGTCCTGATTAATACAGTACAAATCCATGACGTACACCTGTTATCTTTATCTTCTTTATCTTTATTTAACATTCACTGTGACACATTGAGGGTAGGACCCTCATTTGCAATGGCGCCGAGTTACAATAAAACCAAAAAATCGAAAATCAAAATTTACCAGTATGTTACAAAATAATCAATTTTAGTATTTTTGCCGTCCATTCCAGGTATGAGAGGCACATACTTTAAAAGCAGTTTTTCAGAGTTCCAAGTTGACTTGAGATACATGCAGCATTAGGCAGTATTGAGAGCATGTGTAGTGATTTTCAATATTCCAAACCAAGAGTGATGACAAATAAAAGGGTTGTTTACAGAGAAGGACAAACAAAAACCTATGCTGGTCTCTCCTCGTGGAAAGAGGGCCAACCAGCTTTCTTTATGTAAGATGCAGTATGTGTATCATAATTGTCACCAGTAATACATTTAAGAGCAGTATTTTACTTCAAACAGCTTTGACATGTCAGTAGTCATTAGCCGCTTCAATTACTTTCGGAACTTAATTGAGTCGGTACTAAAGTACACACAGTCCAATGTTACATTTATACAACCTATAGTCGGTATGATTGTAACAATTTTAACAGTAAATAAAAACACCCTATAATATGAGCATATGCCGGTTTTTTCTGCACATACTAATGTTAATCAAGGAAACACTGATTAACATGCGATCAGCCTCATCATCAGCATGGGGCTTTATTCATGAAATAAAGATGAAAAGTGACTTAACATACTGTGAAATGAGTTGTGGTACCATTCAAAATCAATGAGGAAAGCTGCTTTTCTTTGTTTCTTAAAACCCAGGTAAGCTCTTACTAAAGCAAATAGCCTATCATACAGACCAATCTGGTGTATGCGTATTATAAATGCCTAAGACCAGGTGGCTGAGGCAATGAAGGACACTACAGATAACATTTGGTCCAATATTCTAGAGTAAGACCAATCTGTTAAGAGTCGAATTAACACTGTTAGAGTTGAATTAACACTGGACATTTTACTGTGTGGCTATGTTTTTTCAGATGTTGCTGTAGCTAGTTATTCAAAGCTTTGTATCATTGCTCATCAAATAATGTTATCTAGTTTAGGTCGGTAGCTAGCTAATGTGACAGGGCAGGGATTTTTAGAGAAAATAGAGTGTTGATGCTGTGCTTGGCTTTATCTTCTTTGTCCATTTTTTCTTGACCTTATCATCATTGCTACTGAGGGAGAATGAGGGATGCCTTTTGGAGGAATGGAGACAGACAAAAGGTCAGCACCTAAGACCCAATACTGAAGCCACTTTTGGTCTCTCTCTCTTAAAAAGATAAGACACACAATACTTACATGTAGGCCCATTTAGTTCTTCATCTCCTCGAAAGTATGGGATTCAGATGCAGAGTATAGATCCACTTACTCTTCTCTCAGCTTTGCTAATTAATGTGAACTAAATACTATCACTGCTGTCCTGATAGATTTACAGAACCACATTTAGTACAATATGTTGTTGAACTACTTAGTGTTTTAGGTCAAGTGTTTTTACTGTTGGAAGTGTAATACTATCACTCTCAGCAATAAAATAGGAGAAACAAATGAGGGGGAAATAAATTGCATTGAGGACATAAACCAACTCCGGTTTCTTCTTAATTGGAGAGTATAAATTGCCCCTAGGTATGAGTGAGTGAGTGAATGGTGTATGTGCTCTGCAAAGTATTGGTGACCACTCCAGGATGTATTTCTGCCTCTTGCCCAATGCGGGCTGGCATACACTCTGGAACCCCCTGTGACCCTGACCAGGAATAGGTGTGTTAGATGATGGATAGATGTATGGATGGACATAAAACATCCACTATTTGAGTTTGTACCCCCTCAAAATGTTTTGGTGCACTACGCCCCTGGTACCAATGATCTCATTTTCTCTTTAGATGGCATCCTGTAAACGTATAACAGAAAAAAAGCATGTTATTTGTTATAGCAACTCAGAGGCGGCATAATTGTAACAGCTGTTACATTTATACAGACAGGGGCATCATGTTTTTTTTGGTCACCTAGCATCCAATTCCAGCTAGAATACATCCCGAAAACCATTTCAAGTCCAGGTTACTTTTTTAAATGATGGATGATTTCATATACTGTCAATAAAAATAAAGCCTCATGCCCGAAAATTACTACCAGAACAGATTTTTATTTAGCTCAAAAACAGTTTTTTGGAAATATTTCACCCCAAAGGTTATCCCATTGCTCCATTCCTTTGGGAGGTGGAGGACTGAATTGCACATGTACAAACCTGAAATGGATACGGTAGCCGCACTGTAAATTAAGTTATTCACTGTGTTACATTTATCAAGTGTTATATTTATGGCGACTCTCCTCGATTTACTGTATGTGATTATCTCCCATACATCCTTTCCTCTTGCTGGAACACTGCGTAACTGCCTTCCTGAAATGTCTTTAGTGGTTTCATCAACCAATATTTCCAGCTCCACGGAGGAGAACTTTTCTTTTGTGTTCCATTGCTTTGCTTTCTTGCAGTGCACAAGACGCGTCTTAAATACCGGCACTGCATTAAAATGATCTCGCTGTGGCTGCGCTCATTTACATAACCGGTCTAAGTAAATACCCCGCTAAATTGGAGACGTGCAGCGACGCATAATTTTGCAGCCCTGATGGTAATTTGCAACATGCTTAGTAAATATAGCCCAGAGAGTGTAAGGTAATTCACTATAATAGAGATCATGCAGGAAGGCTTGTTGGTTAAAATATCTAAAATTTAAATAAACCTCTGATTTTTAGCTTCACATCTCTGATACAGGCAATGACCAAGATAAAAAAAAACACTGTTAGCTATAATTTTATCTGGCCTGTTGGATAGAATAAGGTATATATAGGATAAAATAGTGGATTTGGAGGGATTCTTCAAATTAGGTTGGGTCAGCTCTGAGGCCAGCTGCGTTAAGATTGCAACAGATTTCCTTAAAGCAGTTTGATACATCTGTTTTCCAATCCAAAGTAACATCGCCCAAGATCAATACTTCCAAACTGACAAAAGGAGAGAGTAACTCTCCCGCTAACTTGTTTAAGGAATAAGCCATATCTGAGGGAGGCCTATAGATTCCCACCACAGTGAGTGAGTGTTTATGATCCACAGTCACATTCAGTGTGATAGATTCAAAATATTTTGGACCTGAGATAGATTTTAAGGTGGAGGCTCTATCTCCCACTTGGCTTTGACTTTTTAACCAGGAAACAAGATTGCATCTTTATGTAGGAAAGCAGAAGGGTTTGAGTACCTGTTCTTTCAGAAATGTAACTGCATTGAATTGGATCTCCATGAGCTCCTGTCAGCAATGTTTCTTTTTCTTTCTTGTATTTTTTCAGTGAAGCAGCAGGACAGAGAGGTGGACAGAGATGGTGATGATGGGTCAGAGGCCATCGGGTTGCCGTTCTCTTAGCCCTGCATGTAGGCATCGCACACGAGATGTTCAACAGTTATGTGATGAAAAAATAAAACCTAGAAATAGAATCATGTCACTGGGAAACCAGGTTGCCATCAACATTTGTGCATGTCTCAGAAAGAAATGGTTAAAAAGGCCTCCTTACAACAGCTTGGTTGCATTAATAAATTTTTGTTGCCATGCAACACATGGGAAATGGGGTGCAGTCATGCATTTTATTGTCACAAGATTTGGGCCAGACCAGGCTGCCTTACGGCCATTGAAAAGAGACCTGGACACTCCTAGGTCATTTGTCTAATGTTACCGCTACAATGTTTTAACAAGAAGACATGAATAGGCCTTCAGCAAAGATGAATGGACCCCACAAATGGGTACACGTTTTCTCGTTCAAGGACGAAGAGTGACAGCAAGAGACAACATGGGTCAACAGATGCTTTGCCAGCCTCCTGACATCTGACATCAGAGAGCTTAAGCACTCTTTGAAATCCATCTTGATAATCGTCCGCACTTCAGGAATTTTGATTAAAAGTAAATTGGATTGCTACGGGTGCGCTATGACCAGAATGTGAGGAAGCTGCAGAATTTCACTGCTAGACTTTCTGCAGTCGGAGGAACCGTGCAGAGGTTGGTGAGGGCATGTCAATCCATGAGGAAAGCCCAAAGAATTCAGCTGTGTGGAGTGATGGTAAAGAATGTGGGCCTGGAACGAGAAGCTTGCATGTAGGAAAGTTCTATTTTACCCTTGAGCAAGATACTAGCATCAGTTACATATAGCTCACATGTGTGCTGTTTAAGCTGTATGTAAGATTTAAGTCAGCCTGGGTAAGGACATTTGCTGAGAAAACAAATACCGTAATGCAATTTGCGATGTTCTCAAGTGACTCACACAAATAGCATCTTTTGTGTCACAAGGGTCAATTGAATTAAGAGGTAGCTTAAAGCTGCAAGTGTGAGACATCATTGGAAAAGAGTGGGTGGGGTGCAACATACCTCAGACAAAATACCTCAGATGAAGTCTACAGTAGCTGCAGCTGAGGGGTTGGCAAGGAGGGCTGTGTTTCTGGATTTCAGGCCAGCTTCTGCTCTTAATTATTTAATTAGCTCAGTCGTTTACATGATCTGACATATTAGCTACATTCTGTAATATGAACAGCAGCTGATGAATGCTCTTGTGCCTGTATGAAGTGTATTACTGTGGTCTAATCTATGAGTGAACCCGTGTTGGTGTTTATGACTAATCTGCTGATTGAGCCAGCACAGCGGGTGGCAACAAAAACCTTCAGACACACCGGACCTCCAGGACTGGAGTTGCCCTAACCCCTGCTGTAGTTTTCTTTTCCTTTGTTCATTAATTAATTATTACCAGTAATTGTGTGAGGTTCTTGTTCTTCAATGACATAAATGTGACTCATAAAAATGACCTGGCACCTCTTGAATCCTCTCAAGAGGCTGTCAGTTATGTCTTCAGAATATGCCTACTTTCTTTCTGTCCTTCAAATAGAAATTTGGACCAACCACACACGTTTTTAACTCTGGGAAATTCCAAAGCAGCCAAGTAGAACACACTGTTAACACTGCTGTGTCCTTGCCGTGCCAAGTGCAATGACTACCTTCGTTGATAAGCTAGTTACCCAGTAAACAGCTTGCTTTTCTGTACTGTCATGGCTATTTCAACATAAAATGAAATATACTTATGAAAGATCCATGAATGGACAAGTTTTAAGGCATGTTTTTTGTTTGGTCAGATATTAATAACTGTGCTGTCACCCAGCTGTCAAAGGAGTGACAGTGTGCTGCAGAAATATTGTGATATACATTTTGATACGAGACAAATTTATAGTCACCAAAAAATTTGCTGTTCTGCAGGCCACACAAGTGATGTGAAATTACTGTCCCTCTGAGGGTTTCATTACAAACATGCAAAAACTCTTTCTGACACATGAATACATCAACATTTCTTTGGGGGGGAAAGTGGATACAAGTAGTAAAGAATCATAGCAGCCTAATTTCTAGAGGTTCTACCTTATATCATCTTACGAATAAATGTTATTTATTTTTTAAACTGACCAAAAGATTTAAAATGCAAAAATGTAACCATAATTCTGTGTGCAAGGCATCACTGCATTTAAAACAAGCACACATACATGCTTTCACGTATACAAACTGACAAATCACTTTTGACGACAAAGCATTCCAAATGTCTTAGAACCTGCGTACCTCAAGCTAGATGCATGGGTTTTAAAGGGTAATGGAAGGATCGATATGTATAGCCATGCGCAAGCCTTTGTACACCATTGTCCCTTAGGGAGACTGGGGTGCCTGTTGATCCCTTCAGCTTACGAATCATTGCCCCATTAATCAAAATCAATGTGTTGGGTATGTAGCCTCTTTGACCTTTAACATTTGTTGCAAGCTCTTCCCTTGAGTATCAGGCTACTCAGTTCAAACAAAGCATTGAAGAACGAGTAAAGGGAGTGTGCCGCTCTGTTCACCGTGAGCACATTGCCTTGCCAATCAATTTTATTTCATAGGCATCTATGGCCACGATGCATGTGTGAAACCTTGCCATTGCTTCTCTAATTCCTGTGGAATTACAAGCAGCTGGGTGGGAAAACACACAGGAGCTACCGAAAGCATTTCTCTGTATGATTTGAGATTTGCATGACATTCATGAGGGGTTTCTCATATTTTAAACAAATAACTCAGCAGACAGTGTATGGGGGTCTCTCAGGCTGCTAGAAAAACATCCCCTCAGCAGGATATGGTTGCCCAATACATAGGGAGGGTAACAGCTGGCCTAAGAAATAAATTACATTAGAATATCTGACATAATGAAGTACAGTCACCTTAAGACATTCAGATCGGAAAGTGTTTTTCATTAGTATCAGATTAAACGTGATTTCAAACCAATATGTTGTATTTAGTTCACCGATGTAAAATAATGAATATGGCAAAACTACAAATGAAAAGAGTTAAATGATGATTCTATAACATGGGTTCTCAACCCTGGTTCTTGAGAACTGCAGGATCTGATTATTTTTGTTGTTACGCAGGACTTTTTTCATCAATAAAAGCAGATGATTTATACAGTTTTGTGGGTTTCATGGGTCTGAACCGGTTAGTGATTTTAAAGTGAAAACAAAACCAGCGGACCCTGCAGACGTTAGGGACCATGGTTGAGTACTCATGTTATGCAGCTAGATTCATTTTGGCAAAGTTGTTTTATTGCGGGTGCGAGCAACACCACACAAGCAATACCATCGCTGGGACAGCACATCTGGAACTCAGTGGCATGTTTCTAGTAAACTAGGGCCATGTTTCAAAACTAAATGTTCTTCTTTCAACTGATCCATAGAGCATGAAGTGGCAAAAGCAATGTGCCAGAAACCTCACTCTGTCAATCAGTATTTGCTTCAGATCAGTGAATGAAATGCTGGAAGGATAAGGGGGAGGATGCCGCTTCAGAATACTTGAATATACCCAAGATTTTATTGTTTCTGCAATGCCCATTAGCCAAATATTTATGCATCTGAATTGGCCATGCTAATCAGATTGTAGCGTGCCATGACCAAGCTTTGCATGTTTCATCCACAGGCATTCTTTTATAGAGACTCAAGTCTGTATAATAAAGACTAGGCTGGGACTACTCTGATATCCTGTTTACCATCTAGTGGTATAACATGGTACTGTCATTACGACACCCTCCTCAGGTAGCAGTTTGATGTATTTGCAGGAGAGCCAAAGTAAGGTTGTGGCTGAATGGGGGACACTATCACTTATAGGATGAGTTCCTCCAGTTACAGTTATAAAAGCCTTTTAAATGCATGGCTACTCCTACATTCTCAAACATAAGAGCATTGGACTTCTGTCTTCCCCCACTTTCATTTCATCACGCATCACGAGTGTCGTCATTATACTCCTTTTCCAAACCAAGGATTTATATAAAGGGTATTAGAATCTGAGACTGTGGCCTCCGGTATGTAACTCTATAGCCTGCAGATAGTTATCTGAAGGTAAATGTTGTTATTGTGTATTTTTGGACTGTTCCAAATAGCCAATTAATGTTTCCAAGGTGAGTGTGGTATCCTTTGCAAATACAGCACCACTGCTATGGCTGTAGCATAATGGCAGAGCACACTCTTTATCTTAAGTACAGCATATGAAAAGATGGTGTTGGTTTGTAGAACAGGTTGACAAAAATAAGAACTATAGAGATATCTCTGTCAACAAAGAACTAGGCTTCTCCAATTACTGGAATATAAAGCGTAGTTACTTTTCATCTGAGAAAACAGTTCTTAATTTATAGCAGAGCTTTCAAGGTCATTTAAAGTCACAATAAAGGTTCTGTCTCTGTGGGAGGAGGGAACAGTAGCAGTGGATGTGGAGATTCAACATCATAGGCCAGAGGGGCAGAAGGGTGGACAAAATGAGCAGATAAAAATACAACTTCAAACAAGGCTATCAGTTCTTGATGTGACAACATAAGATACAGTTGTCAGTGACTGAGTTGAGTTCAGTGAGCAAAACTTGACTGAGGTTTCAAATATCAATGGCTGATATTTTGCACAAGTCTTAGCCAGGAAGTATCCATTGACACAGTTTTACAGTTATTGTCAGAGTACACTGGTTTCTCTTGTTCTGATTTAAAGAGATCGCAATCTCTTTCCAGCAGTAGCTGTTGTTATTATTACATTTGACAGTCTGGCACATGAACACCACAGCAATGCGCCCTCAGGCTTTTTGCCAAGCAAGACCCACCATCAGCAAACCTGAGGGACTTGCTGGGCTGCTGTCATTGAGAGTCAAATAAAATCATTGACTGAGAGCCAGTCCAATGGTTATGAAGTTGCAGTGTGCTACTTGAGATAAAACCAAGTTCCTTATATATTTTTTTATACAACGGGCGTGAAGACAACATACCATGTGTCCGACTGGATTTGGCTTTCATGCCTGTTTCTCCACAAAGCACTCATGGGTTCATCTGACTATTGTAACATTGTGTTTAGCCTGCAAAATATACTTATGTAGATTATATAATGTAGAGACTTTATTTCAAAAAAGCTTCACGTAAATGAAAAAATTAGAGTTATCAGGTTACATACAATAAGTTACACATCTGACAGAGGCTTTAAAGAGTGACTGGTGAAGATTATGATGACTCCCTGATATTATTTTCCTCAGTGAGAATTAGCCTGGCTGACTGGCTTCTGTGGTCAGTTGATTGACAGAGGATACTCACAGGCAACGGTCCTAGTTTGTATATCTCATTTAATACATTGTAACAAAATACAAATTCATTTTTTGCTTCATTCATAACAATTTGCATGGTAACGGTTCACAATTATTGTCTGCTTTTAAGTCACACCATGGAACACATTTAAGAGGAATAGTGATTATTTCTCCTACATTCTTATAGATCCTTCCACATATCAAGGACTTGTAATATTGTCATAAGGAATCCCATCTTTCATGTAAATATGATTTGTCATGTCTCAAGTACAATTAGATATTTTACTTTGACCTTTATATTTAAATGCTACAAATATAACCCTGTGTGTCACTTCTGAATTGTGCACTCGAGAAATAAACAAGAGATTGTCCCAAACTCAGTTACTGAAGGTATCAGGCTTTGCCTTGGGATGTGTCTCCTTCTCTTAGACATCGAAGCCTGAATCCAGTGCTCACTAAACATTATTTAGTGTTTATTTTAAAACGAGAATTTGCCACGCGTGATGCAAATTGTTTTCATAAATGAGAAGTATTAGCTGGTCATAAGGTTAGCACATATTTTCGATAATACCTTTGGTGGAGGACCTGCTATTTTGGACCATGTGGCTACCCCAACTACACCTCAGTGCAATTACTGGCTAGAGAGGGAGAGTAGGAGATAAAGGCGATCAATATTCAAAAACCGAGGGCCTCTTTTTAAATTGAGGGAAGCTCACTGAAAACTTGTCCCGTGCGTGCCCAATGACGATGTGCCGATATTTCAAAAAAAAAAAAATTAAACGAGAGAAGAGGTGTCTATAAATAAAATCGCACGGACCCATCAGAAAGCAGTATACTGTGTAATTTCTATAAGCCTACCGCTCGCAGAAAATGTTTAAATATTTATGTAAACTGCTTAATAATAAATTATGCGTGCATCTTAAAAACCCAGTTCGTGTCACTGCAAATTGTTCAGATTTTTCTTCCATGGGGCAGCTACATGTGCAAACAAAACATGTTAGCAAATTAGACAGTGAAACAGCCAATCAATCATTTGCCTCATGGAAATAGGCGTATAACTACATCCACGAACGAGGTGGATGTATTTCTCTGGATTGGTTGAACTTCTAGGTCTTCTAGTGGCTGGTGTGGTTTTACCGTCTTTTCATTGGATACTGAAGTTCTAAATTACTTGGATTTCTAGGTCTTCTAATGGCTGAAAAGGCTTACCTGCCTGTTTATTGGACATTGAGGTGTCACTCAAGTGTATTCACGCCGCACGGAGGCTGTTCACTGTGCGCAGAGGTGGGCAGAGATGGAGGAGGACAGGGAAAAAAACAAAAACAATGGATACGTACCGGACGCCATCTTGCATCCAGTCAGTATAGTGAATGGCAGTTGAACGGCTATGGATTATAGCTCGCCCGCTAGTTGACTAGCATCGGAACTTTGGTCGTCGGTCAAGGAGACTCATAGCGGCTTCATATTTTCGGCGAAATAGCATCGAGAGCCTAGAGAAACGGCTATCCCAAAGTCCGGTTACTTTGCGCTGTCGTTTGGAGAGACCTTGCGTGCTCCGGGGTGAAGTTATTTTGGAACCGGACCTGATACCCAGACCCGGGTCCTGGCTGGTGCAGCGAGAGCTGCTAACACTACCCAGAAACTGATGGGTGGTTTCTATGAATAATAATTATTTTTTTGCACCAAGTTATCTGTGGCGTAGCCACTTGCAATTAGCTAGGATTGCCGTTCGCAGGATGAGGAAAATAACGCTAACATCTTCGACAAGTGTTTGTGCGTCTCTAGCTAACGTTACTCGAAACGGTCGGAAATGTGAACCCGGCTTCTAATGCGCTATTTTCCCGTCAACTTTCATGGGAATTTATCGCCTTTAATTTGAGAAAAAAACGAGAACTTGTATGTGTTGTCGTTGCAGTGTGCTTTATCCGGGGTTGTATGTAGCGAGTTGTCGTGTTAGCTACCCAGCTCGCTAGCGCTTAAGTGAAATAACAACGTTGGCGAGCTGCTGGTTGTCCATGTCAGTTAGCCAAGTAGCATAGAAAGCGGATGAAATGCAAACCTTAAAATGCCAGCGCTTGAGTTTGGGACTGTGGCCGGCTGTCTGTCTTTCCCTGTGTCGGTATTTTTGTAAATAGTTAGCCCATTGCACTAGCCAGCTAGCTGTTTACAGTCGGGTAATAATATCGTACCCTCTGTTTATAGCCAGCTGCTAGCTGGCTAACGTTAGCTACTTGGTTAACTTGGGTAGTGAATTATTAAAAATACGGATTGAGTTTTTTTATTTCTCTATAGCAGTGAATGAATGAGGGTAGTTATTTCATTATAGCTAGATTGCTAGCTAACTTTATCCACCAGTCTTGATTCAGCTAGCCAGCTGAACAGACTTGAGATAGTGCGGTGATTTACTAAGCTGGTAGTGGCTAGAGTCTAGATGTCTTTATTGCTCGAAAAACAATGAATTCTGTTCTTATTATTTGAAAACTATCATCTGGAGACGCACCCATCACTTTTTGGATTTTCCACGTGGGACCTCTGCCACATCTAAGATTTGTTTCCCTTTTCTTTATAAGTAAATGCGTGACATGCTTCTCAAGCTGAGCAGCTAAGTTACTGTAGCTAGCTTCCTACTTATCTAGCTACATAAAGGATTGCGCAGCGGCCCATTTTCTTCAAGAAATTGTGGATTTTGCCAGCGTCCGATTGTTTGCAAACACCGTTGATATTTATTTGTTTAGAGCTAATCAGTAATATGCTCTGGGGTTCACATTGACATTTTTTTTGAATGAACAGTGGACTACAGAGGACATCCCCGATTTTACAGTAACAAAACGCCAGAGAAGCGTGACTGTCATCCGTGGGGTTTGTGGCAATAGGATTTTGTCGAAATAAAGGATTTTTGTTTGACTGGATTGAAAATGGGAGCAGCTACAAAACTAGCCTTCGCAGTGTTCCTCATTTCATGTTCTTCAGGTAGGTGTGTGTACACATGTATGTGTGTATTGTGTAGGACGATATTACACACGTGCATATGTTCATTATTGTGAAGCTAGCGTGCGCGATGTTAATTCAACGTTTGCCTTGCAGGGCTGCAATCCAGCCTGTAACGTCGGTTTGCTCACCGGCTCCTGTTTATACAAAGCTGCGGGTAGTTTCTCGCATATCTTATGTCATGTGAACTTGATAGAATTTATTTGGTTCTTAGAATAAGAGCAGCGCTGTTAGTTTTAAGCCCTCTTAAAGTGTCACGTTGCACACCGAATACTGTATTTAACCTACACACACGCACGCACCATTTATTTTTAATGTTGGTGCATTGAACTGATTTTGACTATTTTGCACTCCTTGTTCACTTGAGGACTTAACAGGTGTCAATGTGAAGTTTGGGACAAATCAAGTCTGGTGTGACAGTTCTCACGTCGCGAATCTAGCTTTGCTGGAGGAATTCTCGAGAAATAGCTACTACAGCAGTGTCTGTACAGAAGCTCTTTTAATGCATGTTAAAATCCGATTATCTGATTGAAAGGAGCCGTGGTATTTGGCTGAAAAGGGCTTGCTTGTATCGGTCTGATAAAATGCCTGGGTTTAATGCAATTTTATTCAGTGGGTTGTAATTACACTAAGCATTGCTTTGATTAATTCAGCGTTAGGGCTTGCTTGTCCTTCGGGGATATGGATTACGTTTAGCTTTTTTGCGCTCTAAATGCATTTGTAAACACAATGTTGCAACATTTACAAATAATGTTAGTTATTTCTAGCCTGTATGGTTTGTAACACCAAACAGAATGTATTCACGCCTTCTTCAGTGGAATCTTCTAGGGTGTTGCAACGTTGCAGCACACTGAACCGTACTGTCACATCAGGTTGTTTTTGCTTAATTGAGGGTGCACATGAATTCCTAGCATAGCTTTTAAAAAAAAAAAAAAATACTGCCGTAATCAGGATTTTAACGTACAAAGATGTTCCCTGTTGTTGATACTCTAAACCAGTCTGGCTTCCAAACTGCTTCTATCTCAACTGCCATCTAAATGAAATGACTTTATAGCACATTGAAGACACAGAGACAGATATTTTGAAACTGCATGCCTCTTGGCAGTTGTACTTAATTTGGTGCTTCGTGTATGGTCGTTTTGCAAAACCGATATGCAGGCCACAAGCGCTTTTTTAAGGATCCATGTGTGTCGGCAGTGATTATTCCCATGGTCAGCTCTTAAGTCGTTTCTACAGGAAGGAAAACCCAGCACGGAATACCGTGCGGTCTCTTACACGCTTTGCTTATTTACATTTTAAATGAATTGCGTGTAGTAGGTCTAAATCGTGCCTTAAACTCAGATAAGATTGAAGCTGTCTGTGTCCGGTTTGCTACGGCGCATGACTTTGGATTCCATGTAGTGCAGAATAGCCTTGTATTTATTGTACCACCACCAAGATATGGGCCTATTTGTGAGCCTCCTGAATTGCTGAGTTTGAAAGAAGGGTCAGGAGATGGGAGGAGTCATGGCTGGCTGTGTACCAGGAGCAAGGTTAATCATACTTCCACTTGTCTTGTGCATAGAACTCCACTACAGATTATGGGTCACACTTTAGAGAATGATCTTTGATCCAGCGCCAGGTTATGCAATAAGGTCACAGTAACACCGAACAGCCTGAACAGTTTCGTTCACATGCCATAGTATTGACTGTTTTGCCGTGTATAATGGAGACCACCACAAAAGCTTATTTATTATCAAAGCAATTAACTAGCTCAGAATCCCAGCGTTGTTCTCTGGGAACCCGGCCTGCTGCACAAGCGGCGAGAAAGGGCCATTTGACATCATTACGCTCAGATGCAGTGCTTAGGCACGGGTCAGCGGCGAGGATTAAACACTTGGATGTCTTCAGTATCCCTCTCCGCTGGCCAACTCCACTTTTAAGCGGGACGGCGTCTGTCATTACTCTTGTAAGAGGGGGACGCGCGCAGCCAAGAGTGGAACGAGCCGGCCTCCCTGCCGTCCCCCGCCTGCGCCGCGTCTTAAGTTCCAGAAGGCGCCATGTGTGGTCGCTGACGGCGGGCGGGAGAGCCGCGCAGCGCTTCTGTCAAAACAGAGCCGGCCACTCAACTGAAACTGCTGGGCTGTTGCAGCCGCCTCGCTGCATCGCTGCACAATTTGAATGCCTGTGAATTTTGCTGCGTGTTACCCCCCCCGTTCCAGCCATTGACATAAAGCGACGTCTCCATGGACCGGCTCCAGTGGGCACGGTGCGACGCTCGGCTTTTCAGATCCCCGGTTCTGCCGTTTTGCTTTCACATGCTAAACTTTGCTCCCTTCTTGCTACTCGCACAATAAAGCCATTGGCGGGAAGCCAGTAAACAGCCTCTTAATTTTATTGGTGTTCTTGCTTTCGGTGTTGGATTGATGGATTGGTCAATAGGATCTTTTCTACACCGCAGACCTAGGTTTGTATAGCTAGAAAACAAAGTTTTGCTGACTTGGGAAAAAGCAAAGCCCTTTAACTAATCTGGAACCTGGAATGTCCTCAGTTTTGGTTGCGGGCTGCCAAGATATAGCTACCCATATATGTGGCTTTTTTAGGATGCTGTTGCCCAATGGATGGTTGGTCGAGGTTGTCGTTCTGAAGGCTGTGACGCAAGTAAAGACTAATAGTATTAGGGATGCGGCTTGCCTGTGTGTTACACACTGGATTGCCTTTAAATGGCCATAAATGGCCTCCTGTACCTGTGTTCCTTAGGAATGGATAAATTGAATTAATGTTCTGCAGGCCCCTTTCTCAGTCTCCTGTTGTCATATTGACGTCTTTTCCCCGATGTGATTTGCACCAAGTGTCTTCAGAGAACCGTGGAGTTTTCTAATGTTTTCATGTAATGTATAAAGTTGCAGGTGCTTGTAAACATTTGAATAAAGCCTGGTTTTATATATATATATATATATATATATATATATATATATATATATATATATATTTTTTTTTTTTTTTTCCCAGAATCTTCCTCACCATCATGTGTTTGTACAAGAAGTGTAAATGGCCTTTTTTGATGAGACTGTCCCTGTCCGAGGGTGAAATTATTAGTGTCTTTTGTACAGCAATGACAAGAGAAGTGCAAATCAAAGATTCTGTTAAATGGTTTGTCCTGTAGCTGAGTTGAAGGCAATGGTGTGGAAATGGCTCTAAGAACCGAGTTAAAGTTTCAGCACAAATAACTTTTGTTAATGTGCGACAGAAATGGATGTTTAATAGGACCTTTAATATCGCAACGAGTCCCTCAGTCCTCCCACTTATTGTTATGTCGATAAACTTTCAGTTTATAGCAGTTGCCATTTAACACCTGAGCTTTAAATATGAATTAGTGTTGGGGAAAAAAAAAAAATAGAAAAAAAAAATGCGTAATGTTCTGATACAGGCCCAAACAGTTTCCCTCATTATACATCTGGGGATTTCCTAAATGGCTCAGCAGGGCCATACAGGCTCTTTCTGTGATTAGCACTCTGTGTTTAATGCTGCTTTGCCTTCAGAGCTCTAGAAGCTTTATGCACTTTTACTGAGGGCTAAAAAACTTTGGAGTGACATTCCAATGACAGATGAAGTAGGCTTGAAGTAGAACAGCAGCTCGGTATTTCAAATGTACCAGAACTGTTTGCGTAACGTTGCTGGTATGCTGATAGCATTATGCTGTGCGGTGCATGTGTACATCTGTGAAATTAAGCTTTCATATACTTTAAATGTCCCTTTGCCTAAAAGCCTTTTTAAAGCAGATGAAAAACAACAAAGTGACAACAAAGTTGTTTTTTCTAGCACCTGCATTGTACGCCACTCAGAGCGGAGTAATCGTCTCCCTCAATGCCAGGTTGACGCCGATCTCGTTCTAGATTCCACCTTTAATTCCATGCGGGTTGGAATTTGCTCCAGTCCGGAATGCGGGTTAAGCATTGTGCCGGGAAGCCGGTGCAAATTCCTCCCGGAAGATTATCTTGATTGTGTAAGTATTTATTTCCGAGGCCGAGCCGCACGCGTCGCGGCCCGCTCCCCCTCCTCGCGCGCACTCGCAGGCGCGGGCGCTGGTCGCGCCGCTGAAACGGTAGCCGCCGAGGTTGGGTGTCCCCGGCGTGAATAATAACCTCGGGGCGCCGCGGGCCGCTCGTAACCGTTCGGGGATTGTATCGCGAGGCCTGTTTTCGGCAGCGCGGCTCGGGTTACTCGCTCCCCTCCTCTCGGTCCCTCGTTCACATGACCGGCTCTCCAGGGAGGATCCAAACATTCCGGTGCTTTTCTCAGTCACGGTTCAGAGCACGGTTCTCACCAGCTGCGCTCCTGGCCGTCACCCACTCGGAGAGGTGACGAGAGGATGAGTGATGCAACCTCACACATACACGCTCACTTAGATACACACACACACACACACACAATCGGACCGTGTACTGGCTGGCCTCGGGCTGTACTCAAGGATGCCACCTTCCCCTCTTCACAGATGCGTCCAGCCGGGCACAAGCTGCAGCCAGAGACGGCTAGCCCCCTGCCGCAGGGCTGCTGTTCTTCGGCGCTTCTTGTAACCAGAGCTGTAGCGCGACATCGCTCTGAATGCATCTGCCTAGATGAAGAACGTTGCCTATGCTTTGTCTCAAGTTCAGGGCTGAGGTTCAGTCAAAGCAAGCCAAACTCCAGTTAGACTCCACTGAAATTATAACTCTGCATCTATAGAACATAAAACAGGTGCGCAACATTACATAACATAAGCTTGCAGCCTTGCCTGCTAGTTGCCAACGAAGCAGGGCAACATTCCAAAACTGAAAAAGCAATGGAAAAATCAGGAGCGACATGCTTCTGCAATAATCTTCACATTTAGCAAAGAATAAAGATCCACCTGTCCATGCCTTGCTCTTTCACTCATGTTTTTAAAGTTGCGTTCTTTATTTTGCCCTCTGCATTTCAGTGCTTGTGTTCATTGGAAAACTACTAACACCTTTCTTCATTCTCTGGTATTAATTATCAAATGGACACCAGCGATTGGATGGGAGCCAGTTCTGAGGTGTCAATAATCTACAGGTCTATGGTCATTGGACAACAGTGTTGTATAATGATTAGTGAAATTAACTCAAAGGTTGCGGGCTGGGCACTACCATACCCTTGAGATAGGTACTTAACCTGAATCACATCAGTAAAATACCCTAGCTGTATAAATTGCATGCAAAATATAATCTCTGAAGGTGCTGTGGATGAAAGCATCTGCGTAAATGCACAAATGTGAATGTAACCTTGGACGAAAATGGGCCTCGGAAGCCCCGAGAAGATGGTGGGTCCCCTGTGCCAGGAGTAGAAAACGCTGCCTTTGATCTTGGCGCTTAATCGTAACAATAAAATAGTGACCTCAGTAAGAGGGGCTGGAAATGGCAGCACAGTTCCTGCAGCCTGTGCCCTCTGCGGCCCGCTTTCTGGCTCGGCGGGATATTTATGGGGGCGCAGGGGCAGATGAGGACAGGGATATTTCCTGGAGGGCATAACTAATCACAGAGCCCTAAAATAAAAAAGGCTTAAAGTTGGTGACAGCACCAGCCGCAATTACAGGGCAGCAACAAGCTCCTCAACAGCGTTCTCTCAGATTCCTGAATACGTACCGCGCCACAGCAGATTTATGGAAGTACAGAAACTTGACTCAAGTCCGAGTAACATTTTTGAGAAGTTTGCTTTGGTCCAGGTTTTCGCGATCTCAAATATGCATCCAAATGCGCATTTCCACGCGTAGATGTGCCTGTGCACTGTGAGATTCAGTCTGTTGGATCTCTGTATGGAGCACCGAGCGCCTGTGTAGCCCGGCTGCCATGATGCAGTCCTGCCAGGGGAGGAATGTGATGGTTAGAGGTGTACCAGGCAGGTAGTCTAGCCTGGCTGCTCCGGCAAGGGTATGAGGACCGAGTCACTGGCTTCCTGAATCATCCGACTCTCTCCCCGCTCTCCGCATATACATCGGCTCAGCTCTGCGTTTTCATTTTTTTTGAAAGACAGCCCGATTTCGCCTGCCGGAGTTCCGGTCTGCTGAATAAATTTTGGATTAATGATCCTGAAGCGCCTTTCTCACGGCTGGTGTACGGCGAAGTGAGTGCGGAGGCGGAGGGGGAGGGGATGCCCAGTGGCTCCAAATCATCATATTATTGCAAGACCTTTCTGCTTTACCCCCTGACTTTCGCAGAGTTGTCATCAGTTGTACTCTAATGCCCTGTTCACACAACGAGCAGTTCGGTTGACCAGTTGCGGGAGGCCATTCATTTTTCAGGAAGCGGAGCGACCTGAGCAGCTTGGCTGATGTTGCCGGGGAGAAGTTGCCCATGGCTAAACTTTTCACTTTCATCGCCCATCAACAGCCAATCAGAGTTCCATGCTTCTTCATTTTCCTACCAATAGGATACCATTTTGCAAATAATTGTTGTGCCTCATCTGGCTATTTTCAGATAAATAAGGTTTTATGTCAAAGACTCAATTTTTGACCATTTTGGGGTTTCAACAAATTGTAATAAAGTCTTGTTTTTTATAATTTCTGTATTCTGAAATTGGATTGTAGACATAGTTTTTCCCACGGCGCGCATGAACTGCCGCCGTGGGCTATGCATGGCAAATTGTGGTCGGTCACTCACTCGCTCACTCACTCAGGGACGACCTTTGAGGGACGTTTTGTGGGACGCATGCGCAGGTGGTGCCAGCTAAAACGTGTCTGCGGAAGTGAGTCGCGCCGTGGGTCTGGAGGGTTACGCGCTCCTTAAGTTTCTTTTTAGAACAACAAGCTAGTGGAATTTGTAGGAATGTAGTATGGCATCTCACCAGAGATGAGTGGTTCCTGGTTGCTTTGTGCCTTCACAGCAGGGACGCAGGCAGAGGGATGTCACTGGAGCCCCTGACAGAGGTCCAGTCAGCCATTGGGGGAGTGGCTGTGCTTCCTCAGAGACCAAGAACAATTGCCGTTTTTGCTGAAGAGGGTAACGCACGCTTACTCGTTAACGTCCTCCGCACGCGATCGCCGGTCAGTCACCCAGCACGAACGGGGCTGGAGGTTTGGAGAGCTCCGCACATGTGCAGTCCTGCCCAGGGAGGTTTTGTAAAGGATTAGGCTGGGACTGGGAGGACCACTGGCATGCATGCATGCGTGGTGGTGACACGGAACGGCCCGCTCAGAAGTCACGCAGCATTGGAACGCACGTGCTGCTCGTACCAGCAGCTGACAGACGCCTACAGTACATTGAATTATTTATTTTCTTTGCTCCAGGGCAGGTTTGACATGCTATTTTTAGTAGTCCTCAGCTAAATTGTTGATGTTGAACTTCAAGCTCGATGTACCCCCCACCCCCCCCGCGCTCATTGCGCTTTGCAGCAGCTGGGCAGTTGACATTGATTTATTTATTTTTTTTCTTCCTGTTGGAAGTCTGTGCACGATTTAAATTGGAGCTCCACCCCCTCCCCTGCCAATACAGCGCCCCAGCCGGCGCCATGCTAGTCAACAGAGTCGGATGCATGGCCACAGAACAAGTTCCTTCTTCTCACTAAGCCTAATTTACAGAGTATGGGTTGGTGGGGGACTCTTGCTTCTTTAAATGTTTTTTTCAGTGGATATTATGCAACAACCCTGAACCCCCCCCGCCTTGGATTTTTCCAGAATTTTGAGTAGTTCTTTGGCAACTATAATTACAGTATCACCCTTAGCCTCCTTACAACAGGGCCCCTAAAAGTCTGCAATTAAAGTGTGTGTTAGCTCATTACCAGGAGTAATCCAAACACATTAGTGCACACAGCTTCTCATAATGGATTTCCAGAACCCAGTGGCTTCAGAACAGAGCAGCAGCTTTTTCACTTCTGATGGTGTTTTAATTACTAACCACGCTCTGGTCCTGGTGATTTTTCTGCTACACTTCGAGCTGAAGCTGCAGACTGAGAAATTTTCTGCCTGAAAAAAATCCAGAAAACTGAGGCCAGATGTCCCTTAAAGGGGCCTCAGGCCTAGTGAAGGCTTGTACATGCTGGGGTGCATGTGATACACGCAGAAAGCACAGGAGAGTGTTCCACACAAAATGTCAAATATCAACGCAAACCTCCTCTGACGTTACCTTCCCAGATTTGTTTGTTTGCTTTTTTGTGCTCTGAAGCCCAGCCTCATTTTAGAGAACGTGACCTATTGAGGTTGACATAAGTGCTACACAAGTACGCACGCACTGCACGAAAGATTAAAATGCGTGACGATTTCTTTTTACTATGATTTTACTATGTTTAGTTTGGCAGGTGGAAGGTTGCAACCAGTCAGTAAGCACATTGCAATTGGGTGACTCAACCCATCTTTAACGTTAAGAGTGCTAGATAATGCGATAAGACTTGTTCACAGTCAGAGATGGTAAGATTAAAACCATTTGATAAACAAATGGTTTGTGTGTGGGGTGTTCTTGGACAGTTTTTGTACCCAAAGGCCCTGAACAGTGTGTTCTTTGCAGTACTGTGTGAACTGAAACTGGGCAGGTAGCTTGAAATTCCTGGCACCCATTGCTCAGTTCCTCTGGAGGTTTTCCAAGCCACACATAACACAGGTAGGGATTTAACGCCACGCCCCTTCACTCGCCAGGTTTCATTTTACACCTCGAAGCTGTCAAAATGTACTGCTTCGAAAAATTCATAGTGCAAATGCACGTTGCCCCCATGTAAAATGCAATATCTGTTTACAGAAGGGAGATGTTGGTCACATTTGTTGACAGGTTTTTTTCCTACAGTACTGAGGCTGTGGCTTTACAGGTTAACCCCCTTGGTGCTATTCGGCAGGTTACTCACTGGTGGCTACATTGCAATTGTGTAAGAGAGGCATTTGACCTTTATTACCCGAAAGCTTTTTATTTTGTGTCATTCATGTCGATGCTGTTTACGTTCTTCCTTTTGTGAATACCTGTGTAGTTTTTTGTGATGTTAGAAGTGGTGCCTAGTGTACTTCCCTCTCGTCATCTTTGTTTATGTTCCTTTGAACGGACTGTTGAATGCTGCGAAAGCCCTACGGGTCTGTTCTGCATAACTGCCACAAATCGACCTGAAGCAGGAACGATCACCTGCCCGCTACTGAAACCTTCGCGAGGAGCGTGCAAGTGCTCGGCTCAAAGAAGTCGCTGCAGAATTTCTCCGTTGCTTTTGGCCATTAAAGCTTATTTTTATATATATTAAACTGCGCAGTGCGCAGTAAAGCTGCATAGGTTGCACCTCCGTTCCACCTCTCTTCATTAAAAGTCGATTCGCGGAAATGCCGGTCAGTTGACCTTTTACCCTAAGTAAACATTACCTTGGAAGCTGTGTGGAAATTTCCCCCCAGGTAAGATGTAAAAAATCTGCACATTGTCTTAGTTGTTGTGTTTTCCACCAGAATAACCTTAAGTGCTTACCCTTGAATGAATCATGTCTTCTGCTCACATAAACAACACTTCCTTTGGTGCTTGCCGGAGAGTCTTTTCTGCTTGTATTTGGAAGGGATAAAAAAACCAGGACTGCAGGCACTAAGCAGCACTGGTAATTGGAAAATCTTGGCGGAGAGAATTTTTTTTTTGCTAGCTGACTGACACCGAAGGGAGAAAAACAAAAGATTTCTCTCTCCTCGTTTTTCTTGCCGCAGATTTTGGGGAGAAAAATCGCACGTCAGTCCTTGCACACGGTTGCGTGTTGCAGCTCGGCCTGGAATGACACACGCAGCACAAAAGCGATTACCTTGTCGCCTTGTCACACGGTGACAGCTCCTTGTCTTTTAAAAGCGGCAACACTCGTGCTGTCGTGTCGTGTCCAGAGACTAAACCTTGTACGTTGCGCCTTGTATACGATTGCTTTTCGTGCCTGCGTATCTTTCGCAAAACCTTCGACGAATGAAGGCGAGCAACAGCTGGCACAATATGGCAGCACTGCAACATGCAGAACTTGCAAGCGTGCGAAACGATGGCTGTTGTCACTGCACTCGTCCGTCTATTTCCTTTAGTCCGTTCCTTTGTCATACGGCATAAGGACTTAATAGGCTACAGCTTGAGCACCCTTGTGCTAGTAGGCTGGGAGAGAGGGGCTGATTGTGATTAATGCTCCTTGCAGATGTTGGTTTATATGCTGTGGAGCTTCCTGCAACCGACTGCAGTCTAGACAGACTGGCTGCCCTGTGCTCTCCCTTTCATCCTTCATTAAAACCGCTCGCCGGCCCCTTTCTCATCTCCTCCTTTTCCTTCTCCGAAGACTCTTCCCGCTCATTATTTTTATTTATTTATTTATTTATTTATTTTGGTTGTACGTAGGTTTCCTGTCACCTGCGGCCCCCAAATTATTATGTTTTCCTCTGTACCGGTCCGAAAGGATGTCTGTCCTATTATGGGACAGTTAACTTCCGGAGTGGGACTGGTTTTCCACCACTGCTACCTCATTAAGGACATAGCGGGTCTTTTGGAAATGCGTAAATAGTAGCAAGACTCTTTAAAAGAACAGGCAATTTTTTCATACACCGGCATGTTGTATGTTAAATGTGTTATGTATGGTCACTCCTCCCTTTTGAATTCAGAATCCTTCACACAAGTACATTTGTGTCATTGTGAAAGGAAGTGCTCACTAAGGAAGAGGTGCCGGCCCAGTCTGGCTTTCTGACCTGTTGATTCCCTCCATTGTTTGCAGCTGGGGGTGACCTAGAACTCAATTAGTTGAGTGTCTGGCTCTTGACTACAGTTCCCAACCCGTTTCTGCTGCCTGTGCAGTCTTTATGGGCGGTGTTTATTCACCTCGTTTGCTTAGTAGTGCAATGCTGCTTCATTTTTCTTGTGTGTGTCCATTCCAGACACGATCAAGGGATGGACACAGTACCACAACAACCTGAGCATGTGAGAACTTTGCGCCTTTTCCTTATTTGGATTTGAAGGGGCCATTTATGCTACTTGGGGGGCAGATGGGCCCATACGGGAGTCCGCCCTGCAGTTTTAACAAACACATAAATATGCCAATATTTGATTTGACATCATCAACATTCTGCAATTTTACATTCTGCAAAGTTGGGCGGAGTCCCCTAGCTTTATGCTCAGTTCAGTTTTCCCTCGTGTGACTTGCATATGCACAAAATGCGCATATAAATTTTGTGCATATGCTAAAACGCTGGTTTTCGCCTGCACCGTAAACACGCATCCTTGCTTCTTTGCTGAGGTTTCTGATTGCAGGCAGATAATTCAGGAGTTCAGTAGTGCTCAGCTGGGAAGATATTTGGTTTGAGGGTAATTGCTAATAATGTGCCAGTTTAGGAGTGATCTTTTTAGAGTTTGTAGATTTTTGATTAATGGCTTTCAAAGGTCACAGAGTAAGATGTTGAACGCAGATTAATTGTGAGGTTTTTTATTTTTAATTTGTGTAAAAGGGCATTAGTTCACCCAGTCCAGCATTTGAACTGGGGTTTTGCACAGCTAGGCTGTGTGTTTTTGTGCCAGAACAGTATCTCCTCAGATACTGTAATGCACATCATTTTACACAAGATCATAAAAAGTCTTTAATTGGTCAACAAACCTTCCTGGAAGGTGATAAATTATTTCTGGTCTTTTTATAAAATGGAAGTTCTGCTGAATAATTACACCCTAGTCACAGCCTTTAGCTTTTTACGCAGTCAGCCTGCAACGCGGAAGCAGTCGTGAGAAAAATATCGAGCCAGGTTGCCTTCTCCGTCCTCTCGTAAATCACTTTTATCTTTATGACAATTTTATTTCTGCCTCTAGCTGTCGCTGATTCTGTCACTCATCCGTCGTTTTTTTTTACATGACCGCGCGTTGAGGCCAACGAGACGTCTTAACAGCCCTTTCATGAAGAATAGTGTACGATCCGTTGGGTCGGCAGAGTTTGGGCCACGGGACGTGGACGGAGTACCACGTGCAGGGAGCGGCTTGTCTGGGTTTGCACTTTCGCCATCGCATCATTGCCTGGCGATCGGCAGTGTAATTTAACAGGAGACCCATCGGCTGCCGGATTAAGGGATTGGATTCTCTTGCTGAGTTGGGCTGTTTCGGTGCGCGCATGGAAAGACTGTGGCCTTTGTTTGGAAAAGTCCGGCACATTCCTCCACCGCCGAGCTTCAGTTGGCCTGTCCACCCAACCCAGCGCACTCTGCTGTAAGAGAGTGTTCCTGTATCTCTGTGATTTGATAAAAGCACCTGGAATTTGATGTATGATTTCTACTTGCTTGAGAACAGAGAGTACAGTTTGATCTGCTTTATGAATTTATTACCCCAGTGTCCTTCATTTACTGAAATCGGTGCATCTCTTTCCTGTCATGATCCGGTCAACCTTCATATTGCTGTTGAAGTAGTAGTGAGTAAAGAACTTGAGGTCTCTTAACAGTGTGGGGCCCTCATGTGTGTTCAGTGTAGCCTGTGTGTGCCGTAACGGCTTACCTGTGTCCAACATGCAGGAGGAACACAACACCGTTCTTCCAGGAGTCGTCAAGTCCGCCAGCTCGCGCTTTGTTGATGGAAGTAGAAAGTGCTGTTTCAAGCATCCTTCCAGAATAGCACACAAATACTGGATTGGGTTCAGATTTGGTGACTTGAGAAGGCACTGGCATTTATGTAAAACATTGGTGACGTACTGTCAAAACATTGAGCGTTCATGCTCTGTGATGGGACTGTTGTCATCTTGAGAGTCCTTGACTGTTGGAGCGCTGTGGACGATGGCCGCTTAGCTGGCCGTGTTCCGTCCCAAGTCAGAATCACAGAAAGAACATGCGACCTGCGCTGGGAAACGCATGCTGCAGACCCGCCAACTCCGACGTTCAGGGCGGCTCTCTGCTGCGACCGCTGTTCGGAAAGGCTCCCAGTTTGATGCGCTCCAGGGGGGAGATGGCCCCCGCCTCGTCCTCGCGGAGCCCGTCTGCTTCCCTCCTCCTGCCGCATCCTCGTGGAAATGTGATTACACGGGATGGAAAGCAATATCCCTCACAAGGTAGCGGCGGCGCATTATGTAACGCCAGGCTCCCAGGAAGGTATAATGGGATGGCATTTCTGCGTACGGCCGGAGGTTTCGGGATTTGCTTATTCTGCGAGTAATACAATCTGGCTCCGCCTCAGCAGCAACCCTATTCTGTGGGTGATCAAGCATCCCCAGTCCTCTGCTACCCTCACCACCTGGACCCGGTGTTTTTCCGCTGATACCACCTCCCCCCGCCCCCCTGCCTCTGGATCGTAGCTGTGCTGTAGTCTGGCCTATCCTGGAGTCCAGGGCATAGCTGTACAAAGACAACGTTTTCTTTCCCTCCATTAGGTTCTTGGAAAGGATGTTGGAAATTATCGGGTGAAGAATGATATGTGAATAAAGAATGAAAGTGTGGTTAACACCTTATGAATAATCCACTTTCATTTTCCCTTCCTTGTTTTCCATGGATTTGCAGACATGTTATTTGCAATCTTCCCATACCAAATAGGAAGTGAAGGAAATTGTTTAACTAATCCACAAACAAAAAGTGATTGGAGGCTACGGAGTGCAGAACTATGGTCAGGATTATAGGTCCGTACCTCCACCAAGCCCCATACTCACCCCTCCCCTGAGGTGTATTTCTAGGGGGGGGGGGGGCAGGGCGTGTTACTGCAGCCTGTCCCTCCACTTTGATATTAAGTGCCACTTTAAGCACCTTTAGATGGTGGATGGCATTAAAATGCCAAAGAAAAAGCAAAAGCGCAGCAAAACTAGAAAAAAAAAAAAAAAAAGGAAGCGATAAGGGCCACAAGACCGCTGTAAATCTGCTCTGAGTAGGTCTCGACACCCCTGTTTATGCCACAGTCACCTGCTGCGATTTCGGGAACATGCAGGAGAACATCTGACCTTAATAGTTTTTTTTTTCCCACTGCGGGAAGAGAATGGCAGAGCACATGGGCCATCTCTGGGGGGGACGAGAGGTGTTTGAGGAAGAAAAGGAGAGGAGATGTGTTCTTCCAGCCTGGGGCGCGTGGCGCTACGGCTCTGCGACACCCTGGCTCTCTCGGCTCCGGAGCGCTCCGCGGCGTTCGCTGATATGCGGAGCCGAAACGCGGCGCTGCACAAACGCTCTGTCACCCAACGGCTAGGAGGAGCCGTGAAAGGGGATGAGCCCAGCGAGGACACCGCCCGGAGCCGGACCCGTGCGTGGTTTCCAGATCGAGCTGCGCGTCGCGGCTCTCTCTCCTGCTGCGCTACAGAGGCGCCGCTCCGTGACCATAGGAGATGAAATGGCCAACAGCGGCCTTTGAGACCGCAGCACCTGTCATGGCTGAGTAGTTCTCCATGTCAGGCTCTCAATGGGGAAAAGAGTGGAGTCTTCATCTCTCTCTATCTCTCTCTCTCTCTCTCCCTCTCCCTCCCTCCTCCTCTCTCTCTCTCTCTCTCTCTCTCCTTCTCTCCCTTTTTTCTCTGTCTCTCTCTCGGTCTCCCTTTTTCTGTCTTGCTCTTTCTCTGTTTCTGTTTTTCTTTCTAATTTGATCTTTTTCTCTCTCTCTCAGTCTTTCTCTCCACCTCTGTGGGGCGGAGTGTTTTGCTGAAGCACTTACGCCAGCACTGGAGTGTACCCAGATTTCCCTCAGCCCCAACATCAGTGTGGCGGGATCAGGGAACAGAGTCGCACGTTACTAGCGCTGGCAGTCCTTCAGACCGCCTCCCATTCACTTAATCTCCCCGTGAGCAGCCAAATTGAGGAGACCGGGCTGCCACAAGCACCCGGCAGAGCCGCCAGCCCTCAGAACCCGGCATCGATTCCGAGGTGTGGAAATGTTCCACGAGCCTGTTCGGTTGTGTACTGTTTTCAAGGGTGCACAGTATTTCATGGTTAGCGCGTGGGGGAAAAGTGCATAGCTGAATGCACGCATTGCTTCTCAGAATTAGCTTGCGAGACACTTGATACAGTGACAGTGGCCTTAGTCTGCAGTCTGCTGTACGTTTCCCTCCTGTGGGCCTAACCCGAGCCACAGCCCCTTCCCACTCGCCACTCGATATCTGAAGAACATGGCGCTGGTGAGTCTGTCGCCAAAGATCATGCGTCCAGCATGCAGTGGGGCCTTTTAAGTGTGTTATGGTGAACAAATAGGCCCAGTAAGCTCAAAGGCTGTTCCAGCGAAGGAATGGAATATAAATCACAAATGTCACTGTTGTGGCTGCTCGCCCTTTGCCTGTATGTGAAATAAAATGATGTCAGAGGAGGATTGTGTCATTCATCGTATCATTCTGTGTTGGGTGGATCTAATCTTAATTTGCGGGCCGCCTTATTTGGAAGGTGTGTGAATGGCGTGATCTTCAGGGGGCTCTCCTGTGCGTATATGGCAGATTCCCTCGTAATCCCAATGAGAGAAACGTGCGTGTCCAACTACACGCCCCGAATCTAATCCCGGCTGTTCACCTCCCACTCGGAGGCAATTTAACTAATTCATTCCCACAAATGATTTCCTCTGCCCGTGGCACGACGGCGCCCAGTAAACCTGCGTCTTCAACGAAGCGCTTGCTTATGTGCGTCCGGACCCGCGCACTCCCATGTGAATGGGTTGGCCCGCTCCCTTCATTACCTAATGTGGTGATAAACACGTCAGGCTGGCTGTGATCCGGGCCGGACGCCCGCAGACGGAGCGGGTAGCCGCGGCAGAAGGCCTCTCCTCACGCCGTTTGTCCGCCGCTCGGAGCCAGACGCGCTTCGCCGCGCCGCAGAGTTTTGGCTCCCGGACGTATGAGGACCGTCTAGTTGTTGTTGTTGTTATTATTATTTTTTAAGCGCTTGGACGTTGGACGGGGAACAGGCTCGCGGGGCGGATGCCAGAGCCCTCGGGGTCGGTCTGTCGACTCCAGACTCCGGCGTAATTGTCCCGCCGGCCTCCGACTGGCACCGGGGTGAACTTGGCTTGCGTGCGCAGAGGGTTCATGTGCTGGTTAATACGTTGTTTGTTCCAGTAAAAGCCTTTGTCCTTTTATTTACCTAACAAAAAGTTTCCTGATTCCATGTTTGAGTAGGTGCTCTTACAATTCGAATTGCGTTCTTAAAAAACGGCCTCTTGGAAAAGAGGTATTACTGATGTTCATCATTTATTCTGAGGTTACAGCAAGGTCCAGACCGGCTGTACTCCCATATTTAAAAAGAACATCTCCTTGGACTCAACGTAGTGAGGTTGAGTCCAAGGAAATCAACGGCTTCTGCCATGAAATGGCTTAGGGAATGTTTGCACAACCTTGCACGTTCAGTTGCAGGCATTCTGTTTCTTATATTTCACACCTTGTCCGCATTGCTTAATTGAACAATTATGGAGTGATGCGTATACGCTGAGGACGGTTCTGTGAGAAACTGCAGGGAAATGCCGTGGTTGGACGTTCCGCTCGTATGCGACTTTGCCTTTTGTGACACGTTGGCTGTATTTGAATGTCGATTGAATGTCGATTTGAGTGTCGTATAGGACAATACCGCGGGTAGCGTTTGTGTTCAGGTGCTTTTCCTGAGCCCTCGGATTATGTGGCGATGTTGCTGCATGGTTGTGTTGCTTTGAAATTCAAATGCTGCTGAGTTGACTTGTGTACCAAAACTATACATGAGTCTACTACTGTCATATTATGTGTGAGTGTTTCAGTATGTTTATAAACTGAAAAATCAAGGTCACATTCAGGTCAGAGAATTAAGATCACAATCTGGAGTACAAGTCTGATCGTTGTAAACCCCCCCCCACCCCTCCCCCCATTGCGGTCACCTGATTTTGACAGAGGGATATTTTGCAACCGTTAATGTAAGCTCTTGTGCTGTTTCAGCTCATCGCTAAGACCAACCCAAATTTGTTGGGATTTCGAGCCATATTGTTGCCCACGGCAATGTTGTGCACAGTACACGGAATTCCTCTTAACGTATTCCCCCCCAGTGCTGGTTTAGATTAATCTCGGAGGATTACCTTCTAAACGGAAGGATTTGCTTTTTCCACAGTGCGTTTCTGTTCAAGGAGCCTCAGATAAGTCTCTGCGCTAAACTGACGTCTTGTCTGAACATAATGCGGGCTACGGTTTTTAATACAGAGCTGTGCGGTCCTTAGACTCAAACACGGTAGGTTAGATTTAGAGGGATTCATGCGGCTGCTCTCTTGCCTCGTGGTGCACGCTCCTTCGCGTTTGATTGTATTTTACGTAGATTATCCTGGCCCGTTCTAATGTGGGTGCTGCTACTCCTGATGATGAAAAGGTTTATAGGATTTCGAACAGCATGCCCGCCAGGTTAGCTTGTGCTTTAGTTTAGAAATGCACAGGTAGATGCATTCTGAATCCCCACTGGCTGTCGCCGTAAGCAGCACACACATAGCGATAATAAAATTAAATATGCACGGGAGACAGGAAACTGAAGTGTCATTGTGAGCTTGTGCCTTTGAGTGAGGAGGCGGTTGAATAATCTCATCGCACGAGTGCTGAATATATGAAGGATTTGACTATTTCAATTATTTGTTGGAGCCCCTGAGATGCTCGGAGCAGTCTTGCGTGATCTCTGCAGATCAGCTTAGGTGCGGTTGGGTGTATTTAAGTGTAAATCCGTACTGTACAACTGGAAATGAAGGCTCCCTCGTGTCTGAAGTCCTGTGAATGGATGGATCAGCAGCCTGCTTGTGCCTTAAACCCACGAGCAAACAAACGCCAAATAAGCGACAGGACTGTAGAGTGTTGTCGCCGCTAACTGCAGGCATTGCACTCTTAATCTGATTACCCTGGCTCCTCGATAATCACCGTGCCCACTTCTGTTTCGGGCGGGCGGCCCTTTGAAAACCGAGGTGCTGGTCAATCATCTGAAGACGCAAATGCTTTCTTGACACCCCCGATGTCATTGGACTCTTTATTTTCAGTTTGCTCAGTTTTCAAAGTAGCGATTTGTTAGGTTTTATTCAGATATTCCTCATTGTAAGAGATGTAGGATCGGTTTGGAGGGTGGCATGCAGCCAACATGCGCACACATGATTACTGCAGAGCATGTTGGGAAATATTTTCTGTTCCTGAGTAGCCTACTGCTGGACCTTGTCCTGTATTTGCAGAGTGACGTCATGTGACAACACCTCACCGCTAACAAATGGTCCTTATTCCTCCTGACACCAGTCACACTCTGTACCAAGACTTAACTCTTAAATAATAGCAACAATAATAATATGTGCATGTTACTGTGTGTTCTGGCTGCGGTTAGATTCCTGTCAGGTACGTGTATATCAGTCTGTTCGTATGCCCGTCTCCCTGTGTCCGTACGCGCGTGTTTATGTGCGGTTACGTGGCTGGGTTTGGGCCCCGTGTGGATGAGTTCAGCGGGGAGCTCGGGGACTGCGAGCAGGCCGCGCGCTGCTCGGGGAAAGGACTCCTCCGCGCTGTGCCGCACGCGCGTGTGTTCGGGACTCCATCACCGCCTGCGCTCTGGGCCGTTTGAGAGCAGATGATCCTGTTTACTATATCTGCCTTCGCCGGAGCCCCAGGCAGCGCGGGACCTGCTGCGAGATGCACGAAATTAGGGCACGTTGCGTGCCTGTGCGTGTGTGCGTGCGCGTGTGCTGTGTGTGGTTCCGTGCGTGTGGGTGTATGGGGGTGTGGTTCTTTGCGCGTGACCATGAGTTCGCGCGTCAGATTTTGGACAGGCCTTGTGCATCGGCTTGGTGTGCGATATCGTTTTTGGGTTTTCCTTTTCCAGATTTAGCACATTTTGCATATCTGCTTACACAGCGATCTACTTATTGAATGAGTGTTACGATAAAGTAGCCTATATTGTTACTTTCTGTGATACACTAACACGCTTTCATTTGAGCCGTTTTGGTACAATATGAATCACTCCCCCTCTCATTTCAAAAGAATATTATGTTAATAGTCGGAGGATATTTCCGGATGTGGCCTACGATGCCCATCTTGTAAACCCAAGACGGCCTTAAACAGGTTTATGCTGACATCAGCGCTTGCAGTTGAGCCAGGTTTCTTAATCCGCCAAAGGCTGGGCAAGGGAATCCTGGGAAGTCCTCTGACTGTAACGTCGATGTTTTTATCAGCAGGGCGTACCGCGTCCAGTGCGTTTGCGCACTCCTGCCTTTCGGGTTACCGTAATCGGATCCTGGCACGCCGCGGGCGCCTTTGCGTCGTAAACCCGCGCGACGCGAGGGCTGATATCCCGCGTGACCTCCGCCCCTCTCCGCCCTCTCCGCCTGCAGGCGCCATCCTGGGCCGCTCGGAAAAGCAGGAGTGCGTTTACTACAACAGCAGCTGGGAGAAGGACCGCACCAACCGCAGCGGCATCGAGGCCTGCTTCGGCGAGACGGACAAGCGCAAGCACTGCTTCGCCACCTGGAAGAACACGTCGGGCTCCATCGAGATCGTCAAGCAGGGCTGCTGGCTCGACGACGTGAACTGCTACGACAGGTAAGCTCCCCCACCCCCCGGCGTCGTTCCCTCCCCCAGGGCGACGGGGAAACGTGCTCGCGTCCCGCAGGTTACGCAATCTCTCTTCCTTCCGCCGCTCGCTTGCTTTGTCCCGTCTGCGAGAAACGGGAGAAAATGCATTTGGCGTGAGTCACTCGGCTATCCGGTTCAGCTCCCAGCCTGGGAAACGGCTCCCTGCTCACCAGCGGCTGGATCGGGCCAGAAAACTCATTTTTTAAAGAGCGCCTGGGAAACGCTGGCAGCGTGTCCCAGCATGCCGAGGAGCCCGCCCGCTCCCCTGGCGACGGTCGGCGGATCGATCCGCGAAGGCTGCTCCGGAGGGCTGCGGTCCAGGCTGGTGGAGGCTTTGTGTCTCCGTACTAGCAGATGGTTAGTAGTGCGGCGAAACGTGTGAACGAGCCCACGGACGCACTTTCTTTGCGCTCTTTCTGGGTTTGCAGTTTTCCAAAGACTGTCGCCTCCCACATCATCAGTCCAGTGGCCTGTTTGTTTTCTGCAATGAAAATGCACGGCTTTAATGAAAACACACGGCGGTAATGAAAACACACGGCGGTAATGAAAACACACGGCGGTAATGAAAACACACAGCGGTAATGAAAACACATGGCTGTAATGAAATGCATGGCTGTAATGAAAGTGCATGGTTGTAATGAAAACGCATGGCTGTAATGAAATCATGGTGTAATGAAAACGCATGGCTGTAATGAAATGCATGGTTGTAATGAAAAGGCACGGCGGTAATGAAATGCATGGCTGTAATGAAAACACATGGCTGTAATGAAAGTGCATGGTTGTAATGAAAACGCATGGCTGTAATAAAATGCACGGCTGTAATGAAAACGCACGGCGGTAATGAAAACGCACGGCGGTAATGAAAACGCACGGCGGTAATGAAAACGCACGGCTGTAATGAAAACGCACGGCGGTAATGAAAACACGGCGGTAATGAAAACACACGGCGGTAATGAAAACGCACGGCGGTAATGAAAACACACGGCGGTAATGAAAACACACGGCTGTAATGAAAACACACGGCGGTAATGAAAACGCACGGCGGTAACGAAAGCGCATGGCGGTAATGAAAACATACATGTGGAAATGAAAAAATGCCTCAGAGAAGAGTGAGGATGTGTGCGTGTGGTATGACTGTTAATTATTGCTTTGTGTCCACATGGGCTGTTCATGTGTATGTGTGTATGTCTGAGTGTACGTACGTGCATACATCAGTGCCTGCGTGCGCATGTTACGGAGTTTAGTTAGGAGCTGGGTGTGTGTGCCTGCATATTTATGGGGCTATTTGCATGTGTGGGGCTGCGTTTGTGTGTAGGCATGTGCATGTTATGCGCATGTCTACGCACAACAGCCCCCTAAATATACATGCATGTGCATTTTATGCTGTGCGGGTGCATGAGTGTGCACGTTATACAGCCCTGTGGGCACATGCGCGTGCATGTTACGCGGCTGTGTGTGTGTGTGTGTGTGTGTGCGTGCGCGTGCACGTCATGCAGCTTTCTCACTCATCCGGTGCATATTTGGCCCTGAGAGCGTGGGAGAAACAACAGAAAAAGCCAGAAAGAGGACACGCCTCCTTACCCGTCCAACCAATGCGAGAGCCTGACAGCAAGTTAAAAACACGCCCCTCTTTGCCTTTGCAGCAGCGAGTGCGTGGAGAAGAAGGAGGGGCCCGACGTCTTCTTCTGCTGCTGCGAGGGCAACATGTGCAACAAGAAGTTCTTCTACAACCCCGACACCACCCCGCCCGTGCCATGTAAGTGCCCCCCCCCCGCTCTCGTCCTTCACCCCTGTTCCCGTCTGTCCGTCCATCCTTCCATCCACACAGGCAGCAGCTGCATGCTGGGCGGAGCTAGACAATCTGACCCATGACCCCCCGACCTCTTCCGGGTCAGCCACGTCAAGCCCGGCTTTAAAACCCAATTCTGAAAATGTATGTTATATAGGCAGCTATTCGCGGCGCTCAAAATGGCCGCTCGCCTCCGATTGGCTGGCACGTTCCAAGGGAGCGGAACGGGCCTCGAGGTTCAGGCAGAAAGCCTTTTTTTTTTTTTTTCATTTCATTAAAGGAATCGGAGATGAAAAGAGTCGGGGAGGATTCGCCGTCACATGCGCCTCACCTTGCGTAACCTGAAAGTTGAGAC
This sequence comes from Anguilla rostrata, assembly GCF_018555375.3. NCBI lineage: Eukaryota > Metazoa > Chordata > Actinopteri > Anguilliformes > Anguillidae > Anguilla > Anguilla rostrata. Next base: position 20,559,830 of record NC_057935.1, read on the forward strand.
GAGTTGAGGAAGTTCGATGGGTTCCCCCGTGGTGATCGCTCCTTCCGTAAGAAGCAGCGGGGAGGATTACGGTCTGAGCGCCCTCCGTCCGTGACGGGAAAGGCAATGCGGACCTTTGTCGAAAAGGCCGACGGTCTTGGCCGCCCCGTTTCGCCGAGACCAAGCGATTCCTCTCCTCCCTTTGTGATGCGCAATGGCCGCCGCGGCCCGGACCCCATCGGAATGCCGCGCGCAACGTCTTCTCCCCCCCCCCAAACCCCCCCACCCCCCCGATTCCCTCCCCGCCGGCTGCCTCGGCCCCCCAAGGCCTTTTCTGCATCGCCCTCTTAGTACCGCCAAACGGACGATTTGGGCTCTCTCCCATTCAGAGCCTCCGCCCAGCCCATTCGGCCTCGCCTCTTGTTTGGGGGTAATTGGCAAAGCCCGGCGGATAGGTAAATAAAGGGTCACACTTTGCCTGAGAAGGCGCAGACAGACTCAGAGTGGGCTTTGGCCGTCGCAGCAGGGGCATTCAGAGTGGGCGTTTATGCAGTGTCTCTTTAGAAGGGCTTAGCGCAGGATGGCCTGCGGAGAATGAGTTTCAGTCTGAATAGGAGAGTCCCTGTTCATCAGATCATCCTCTAATATGCTGACGGGTGACAAATTAAAGGAAAAACCAACATAAAGCGTCTTAGCAAGGTGTTGGGCCAGCATGAGCCGTCAGAACAGCTTCAGTGCGCCTTGGTCTTGAGGGATGGAAAATCATTCTTTCATAAGATATTCCCTCATTTGGTGTTTCGATGATGTCATTTTTTGATGCAAAATCGGTCATATGGGCCTGCTCAGCATTTTTATACATGTCACAGAGCATGATAGGATGTTAATTGCTTAATTGTATCATGCAGTACACCTCTATGGAAGCATCCGCTATCATTATGTTTCTCCACTCATTATGTTTATTCAGGTTTTTCCTTTAATTTGTCATTTGTGTGTGTGCGTGCGTGTGTGTGTGTGCGTGTGTGTGTGTGTGTGCATATTATTCAGCTGCATGTGTAGAAATGTGCATCCCCCTGCCACCCCCACATCATTCACATTTAGCTGCAGGGTCGTGCCATCCCTCTGTCCTCAGTAAAGCGCTTCTTTGGTCTCTGAACCGAATAGCAGGGTCCTGTCTCAACCTGCCGCTCCCGGTCTTTAATAAAGCGCACTGAAACGGGCCGGGAGGCAGCCGGCTTACCAAACGCCCCCCCCTCCCCCCCCCACGTCCCCATTCACCCGAACGGCGCTCCCGCCCCCGCGCCGGCACGTCCTCCCGAGGCGGGCTCTGAGACCGCGCCCGCGGACGCCGCACACCTGCGAGAGAGGCGCACCTGCGAGTGTGGATTTTTATTACTTTTATTTTTTTCTTCCCCGTTCCTCGACGTTCCCGCCAATCACAGCGGCCAGGTGGCTCCTCCCTTTCAGAAGCTGAACGAACCGCGTGGGCAGGAGAAACGGGCCCCCCCCCCCCCCGCGGCGCGTTTCGAAAACCAATCCGGAGGTGACGTTCAGTCGGGCGCGCCGCTCGTTTCTGAACCAGTTTCTCAAAGGTCCGCTTAACTTTGGCCCGCGAGACTTTTCCTGGGGCTCATTTTTGAGTTTTCCAAGCCTCGGTAAATTCCAGGCTCCACTTAAACAGGCATTTCAGTAGTCATTATGCATCAGTGCTGCTGTATTCATTTCTTTTTACCCTGCCCGAGTTGACAGCTGTGTGTCTGTTTTATTTAAAAGCTCAAGAATCCGGTCAACCGTGAGCCCTTTTTTTTCCACAACGCCACCTGCAACCGACCTGCTCCGTTGCTGCCAGGTTTCTTAGCAAAGAGATTTGTTTTTTTTTTTGGATGAGGCACCGTTTGCGCGGACGAGAGGCTCCACGGACCCCTGCGTGGTTCAGCAGCGAGCCTGGGTTAGCCCTTTGAACAGTAGGTTTTTGGAATGTATTTTTTTCAACGTTGTAAGCCGATGTTCTGGAACGCCGTTGCTTTCGATTAGCTGCACTGATTGTTACTTCGCCGTTAGAATGTTCGGTTTTGATTGCATTCTAATTGCGTATTTGTGATCTCACACCTTAAAGGGGTAACGATGCGCCTCACGGATAACCACAGCTAAAGGCACAGCTGATTAAGATGGCTAATTCCAGAGCGCTGTTTCTCAAGCGTCTCACAGCAGGCGCTCTTAGGCTAACGGCCTGAGTTTTGCGTTCACACCTGCCCGTCCTTTCGCTGAGGCAAAAAAATGAGTCACTTTCAGGTTCAGCGGGGTTTCAGGTCTGTTGTCTGTTCAGGTGAGTCAGGGGGATGATCCGCAGAGCAGCTGTTAAAGTTATCAAGGTAGCAGGTGGGAAAGCCGTGAGTTTTCGTGTTGGACAGAACCGCTGGTTTTATTGGTTCAATAAAATACTGAGCAGGGTCAGTGAGTTTAGCTTTGGACAGATCCACCTCAGTTTAATAAAATACTGAGCATGCTCAGTCAGTTTGTATTTGATTCTGGAGACAGACCCCGGTTGTCAGTAGGTGTTGAGGGTCAGTACCATTCCTGAACCTCCACCCTCCACTCTGACCCCTCCCAGCTGCTATCAGGGAGCCTCCAGCGTGCCGTGAGATGGCCCTGCAGCCTTAACCACGCGAGGCGCTAGCAGCTGGCATGCGGGGGGGAGGGGGAGGAGTCAAACGGCCTGGCGTGCCGCGGGACGCACGCAGCGCGTGTGCTCCCCGTATGTCAGGGGGGGATTTTCACGTCACAGGATCAGAGGGCCTAATCCAGAGACCGTCACCCAGTCACGGGACGTCCCGGCTCAGCCGGCCGAGACCAAACGGGCACCGCCAGGCCAGCGGGGTGCAGGAAGCCGCGGCGATGTGCGGATGAGCTGGAGGCGGCATGCTGGGAAAATCTTAACCGTCACACAAAAGGCCCGAGAGTCAAAGCGAGATTCAGCTAACACTGCACTCTGCACACTGCCGCCGCACAACACACCATTCTGCAGCTGGGACACACACAAACACACACACACACACATTCCATACACATCCCACACACATCCACATACACACACACACACTCAGAACACACACACACAAACAACACATCACACTATCACACACACTCGACACACACACTGCGCACGCACCCCCCACACAATGCATGGGCACACACTGACAACGCACAGTCAGGATGAACACGAAGCCGGAGGCCCATCTCACGGCGGTCTGACACACAGGAAGTGGGAACGCACAGGAAGCCGGGCGGCCTCCCGTTCACCTTCCCTCCCTTATCAGATAGGCTTTGTGAAAACACGCCGGACCCTCTCCGCTCCGCTTTTGTTCGCTCAGCCCTGATAAAGGTGCCCTGCGTGTGTGAATGGGAGCTGATACGCCTCTGAAAAATATTTTGCTTATAATTCAAATGGTCCTTTGTGCTTATACTGCACACTCCCAGAAGAGTGTAATGTCCTGTCTGCATCACGTATGAAATAACTCCCTCCCTCTCTCTCCCTCTCTCTCTCTCTCTCTACAGCGACCTTAAACCCATTTACCCAGCAGCCTCCTCTGTTTAACACCCTGCTGTACTCCCTGGTGCCCATCATGGGCATAGCAGCCATCATCCTCTTCTCCTTCTGGATGTACCGCCATCACAAGCTGGCGTACCCGCCGGTCCTGGTGCCCACCCAGGTAAGAGCGACCCCTCCTCCCTTCTGTCCAGCGCACCGGTCCCATTTAAAGCGTCTCCGAGCGCTGCCCGTTCTGTCACCCGTTCCCCAGCGGTCCCCTTGTCACCTTCTCTCACACGCGTAGCCGTTCAGTCCCGTCACGTTGGCGTTATCTGCGAGCCGTCCTGTTTGCAAAAATGCCACCTTTTGGAACGTCCCGGCAGAATTGCTGGTTGAAGAGCAGAGGGAGGCTAACCGCGGCAGTAGCGTGCCGGAGAGATCCTCGCGTTCGCTCCATCTGAGCTCTTAACTGCGTAATTGGATCAGTTTACGGGGCTGAGAGAGGAGCGCAGGTGGCCGCGCGCCCGAAGGCCGCACGCGCTCGTGTCGCGCCGCCCGCGCGCTCGCGGACGGGGAGACGAGACGCTCCCCGTAAAAAGGGCCTCCCTGAAGCGACCGAGTCCGAAACGGCCGCGGCCCCGCCCGCCCCATGCCGACCCCGCCCGAGAGAGAGAGGAGAAGCTCGCGCCGCCCGCAAAAGGCGCCGGCCGTCCCTCGCCGTCCGTCCTTCCCCAGACGGAACCTGGTCTGACCCCCCCGCCGCATTCACAGGCACCGTTTGTCTGCGCGGTGGAATAAAGACGGCTGCCCTTCGGCGCCTGTTTGCAGCGTTCCCGAAAACGGGAGAGGGCTGAAGGGTCCTCGGCACCCGCGCGTGCTGTCTGAGGCCTCACTTCACATCGCTCCTTTATGTCTGGCTGAAATCTGAAATAAAGTTTCGAGTTGTGCGGAGAAGCCGCATTATAACCGTTTGAGAAAAGCATTTGAAAAGACACGTGGGGACAGTTTTTTTGTTTGAGCCAGCCGTCTTTCGCAAGGATGCTCGACAGGCACTCGGTACGGCCAATCGAGCGCTTGTTCTGGGTTTCATTTCCTGAGCGATTTGCCCTCGGTGTGTCCGGGGCAACAGACGACAGAAGATCGTAGTGTAATGTATTCACTCACTCTTAATGGAGGGACAGGCAGAAGAAAATGCTTCTTCCGTAGAGGCGAACACAGCGCTATATACTCATTCACTTTTAATGAAGGGGCAGAGAGGCATTCTTAGGTTTTAATTAGGTCCAAGTGGCGCAAGTTTACACATCGTTGGGACAGAGTGGGCAAAAATGGGGGAGAGCACTTGCTTTAAAATTATTCCGCGGTATACTGCAGCTTCTCTTTATATTTAACTTTTTATATGTATATATATATATATTTTTTTTAACTTATTCATTCAGTCAAAATCAGCCTGTTTTTTCAGACATGTTCTTGGCTACATGAGAATATCGGTCCTGCATTTAATATGTAAACATGAGATTAATGTTTTTATTGAAAGATACGTGATCAACGTTAAATGTTTCTGGTCAGTTTATACCAACAACAGCAGTAATTAACATTCTTATTTCTCTCCAGTGTGAATATTCAGGTTGGTATTCATTTTAATTGCATTCAATGCTGAGGTATCTAACCCACCTCATCCCTTCTTCTGATTGGATAGTTTCCATACTTCCCAGCTACAGGAAGTAGGGCACACACACTACACGGTGTTACAGGAAGTAGGGCACACACACTGTCCTGTGTTACAGGAGATAGGGGAAATGCAATGTAATGTGTTACAGGAAGTGGGGCACACACACTATACTGTGTTCAGCTGTGACACTTTATGGTATTGAGTGTGTGAATTATTTAATTGTTAAATATTTAATTATTCAGGGATATCCCTGTTCCTGCTGCGTGTTGCATGCGTGTCTCCACACACGCCATCGCCTGTGTGCTGTAGTTATCCTATATTTTGTTGGTATGAGATATATGTTTATCCTGGCTAGAAAGTCAGCAGGACATGGAAAAATTCGAATTTCTAGACTCTAAAGGAAAATGATGTCTCTAAAAATGGCATATTGTGTATTTTTCTAAATGTGACGTAAACCAACCCCCCGCGAGGGGATAAAGGCGGCTTACGTGTCGTGAAAGAGGCTCAGCCTGCTCCCCATTGGCTTGTGCATGGCCCGGAAATGCTTCCTCCTCGAGGACCCCCGACCCCTGACCCCTGACCCCACCTGCTGCACCTGAGACCCACGCCAGGATTCAGCACGCGGCTCACCTGCGCTTTGACGCCTCATTAAAAGCAGGCGACGGTTCGTTTTCTAGTTGGCTCAGCAGAGGATTATTAATAGATCAGCGGCAGGATATGTGCACATTTTGTACCTTCGCTTCAAGACTGAGACGTTTAAAAACACGCTGCCAGCAAACTGTAGCTACTGTCAGGATTTCTGCCGTTATTTATCGTGCAGACGAGCGATCAGACAGAGTTTTGACTCATTCTGACACTTTCTGGACTGTAATGGCTTCTGTGGTATAAAAAGATTGCCTGTTTGATGTTGTGCACAGTGAATGTTTGCTGATACACGGGAGCCATTTCATTTTGCTGTTAGATTTTCCCCCGGTTTTCCTCTGCATTGCACCTGGTTCCAGTTTGAATTTGCATCTGTTCCTCTTTCTGGAAGGATTGTGTTACTAGCATTGTGCTCGGTTCTTCTCTGAAGCCGGAGTCGATTTTCTGCCTTTTATTATAATTTTTTTTTCATTTCTCCTTTATTTAACCCGGGTAGTCACTCCGAGAGACGTTTCCTTTGCTAGTGAGCCCTGGAGCCTACAATGTCGTTTTGATTCTGGGGCGGAAAGGGAGGGGTGTGGTTTGGGAGGGGTAATCGCCAGCGATCGTTTAAGGCCTTGCGCCGAGGCCGAGGTCAGAGGTCGAGCTCTGGGCGACATTCGGCGAAGAGCTGGCGGGGTGCTCTCCAGTGACCTCTACCCCAAACAAACCCCCCCCCCCCCCCAAAGGCCCTCCCTTCACACAAGACAGGGTAACGGGCGGCGGGGGGTTGCAGTGTGCGTTCAACACCCCGAGCAGAGAGAAAGAAGGTGCAGAAGAGGGTAAATTGATAAATAAGGCTAGTGCTTCCGTCCTGCAGTGTTAGCTGCTCGGCTGTTGAACGGCCGCTTCTGCACCTACGCCACCAGCATATCACAGCTTAATCAATAACACATCCGTTCAGAGCACGAGCCCTCATTCACCTTTGACCCCGGGCCCGGTCCCCGCTCTTGACTTGCGATCGCGGTCGCACGTCAGATTTGAGCCTCGCGCTTACGCAGAATTTGGATTTAGAAGCGTTTTTCTTTTTTTTTGTGTGTGTTTGTTTTCAAAACTCATCCCTGTAGATACCATCTTATTGATGGATCCGTTCTGTTTCTCTCTCCTGCATAAATGGAGAGCGCGGTCAATAGAACTGTGTCTTGAAGCGCACAGATACACAGAGGGCTGTAAAGGTTTTGTATTTGCACATTATTACACGTCGAGACTGAAGTGTTTTTTGGCGTAGCCGAGGCTGAAGAGCCAAGCCCTGCGTTGGATAAATACAAAGGAACCGAATGCAAGTCCGCGACGCGGGATTGGTGCTTCCTGTACTTAACCCCGCCCAGCGCCGTGCTGTTAAGTACGCAAACAACGCCGTGTCAGAAGTGCCGTGCGAAAGCCTCCAGTGCTAAATGTGTAACAATCCCCCCCCCCCCCCCCGCCCGCTCACTCGGCGCGATTTACAGGCCGAACAACGCGAGGGCCGCTTATTTTATTTTGGCTTGTTTGTTTTGCAGGCTGCCGTATCTGGGGGCCCTAGCGCTAGCTCCCGTCCGTACGCATTATTCATTCATACCGCGGGGTGTTTTATTGAAGCAATTCAGGTTAAGTACCTCTCCCTCGGTGCCGCCGCAAGAGCGCCCCGCCCCGCCCTCCTCTGGTGATAGGTCCAGAGTTCCCTGCTGACTCCTCACCCCTGCCCGCCCGCCCGCCCGCCCGCCCGCCGCTGTCCGTAAATGCCCGCGCGGCGCTCTCTGAAAGAGCGGTTTGGCGCGGCGTGGGTGGCGTCCGTGACCTTGCGGGCTCGCACATCCGTGTGTGCGCTACAGGGCGGGGTTAGCCGAGGGAACACGTGACTGCTAAAACTGATACCTTTTCTGACCTCTGATACACTGCCACCAATACAAAGGAACTGGTGACGGGCCTCTTCTTTAACTGACAGCCTGTGATTAATCTGTGTTCAAACACGAGGGCTTTACCTGGCACTATTTAAAGGGCCAGAGGCAAGGGCTTTGCATGACTCTATTTAAAGGGCCAGAGACAAGGGCTATGCATGGCTGTATTTAAAGGGCCAGCGGAGGGCTTTAGCTGGCTGTATTTAAAAGGCCGGAGAGGGGGGCTTTACCTGGCTGTATTTAAAAGGCCAGAGACAAGGGCTTCACAAGGTGTTGGGGGTGGGTGTATTTATACATTTGTTATTTTGGCCAGTCAGGAACACAAAACTCCCCAGTGCAAGAACTCATCTCAGGACCAGTGCCTGTTGAACTGTGGACAGCAAATGTTATGTGCATTGGTCTAAAATAAAATCTGCAATGCTGGCACCCACACACGTGTGCACACATGCATGCATGTGCATGCACACGCACATACGAACGTGCACACACACATACTTCCACACGTGCTCACAAATATATTCACGCCTGCATGTACGCGCACACACACACACACACACTTATGCACACACACACACACAGTTCAGGTGTGCTCACGTTGCAGCATTGCTGCTGTGCCATCACACGAGCCGCGTTTCAGAGCGATGTGCGTTTGCTGAGTCAGGCAGGTTAATTAAGGATTTATCGCAAGCTGGAAGGGCTGAAAATCTTGGTGGTTCGCCAGCATCTGAAACTCAGTAACCTATATCATGTTAATTTTTCTTTACAGATTCCTGAGGTGGAAGATACTGTTATATATATACACGTGCAAAAAATAATTGAACCTTAGTTCACCTCTGAGTAACGAAGATAGTTCTGTTGAACATGTGTGTTTCAGTCCGGTTTAATAGCAGCAGAATTGCTGGGTGAGAGAATGGGTTACACACATTAATTCTGACCAGGCTGATATACGCTGGGGGCATGAGGCCTGTGAGGTGGTGCGCCATTGCCCAGGGCCCTCCAACTGGCTTCGTTTTCCCCGCCTCTGATTGGTCGGGTGTCGGCCGGGCTGTCTGTGCTCCGCCCCCTCCTCCAGCTGTGCAGGATTCGTCCCTCTGACGCGATGCCCGCACAGCTCAGCCAGCTTACCCTAACCACAACCCTATTGCGGGCTGCAGATTCACTGGCCGGACGCGTGCGTTTCTGTGAGCGCGCGTGCTAGCCTGCGCTCTCCCCCCATTTCAGTTCGGCTGGGCGTTACAGATTTGGGAATTGTGGGGAAAAAATAGAAGAGAAAAAAATGACTTGTGAAACATGCAGCTTCTCTCAAAATAATGTGATATCTTTGCTGTGTTTTCTTGACTTGGACCAACGAAACGGAAAAATGTACGGACTAAGCATTTTAGGTGAATCTGTGTTCTTTGCACATAGACAAAGGAAAGATCTGATTGGACAGTTCCTCTCACACAACCTTGCGAGGACTTAGAGTTGCCAGTCTTTACTGCTGATGGGTCAGAGCCATAAATCTTTAATATTTGAGGGGAATGGATTTAAAGAGGCACCGTCTACTTTCTTCTGCCACTGTGTGCACCCAAAGGCCCACTACTGACCACCAGACTCACTCAACAATAAAATATCCCAAAAGGAGAGGGAAAGATTAAAATCCCTCCTCAGGGTGCAGTCCTTCCAAGGCCGCTGTCCAGAATAGCAAAAGTTATTGCTGTGACAATACATGCAGAATCCTGATTATCAGGGCTGCCCAACCCTGTTCCTCTACCATCCTCCAGGTTTTCACTCCAACCCTAACAAAGCGCATCTGATTCAACAGCGAGAGATTTGAGCTGCTAATTAGTGGAGTCGGGCGTGCCAAATCAGGGTTGGGATGAACACCTGCGGGTCAGCAGGTCTCCTGGAACGGGATTGGGCAGCCCTGCCGATCGTCGCCGCGCCTCAGCGGTTCCGTGCGCTGATCTGAGGTCAGGGCAGCTGGGGCCGGGCGTGCGCCCGGCTGCCGGAGGCCGCTGCTCCCAGATCAGCGGCGGGAAGGAGCGGAGGGAGGGAAAGAGAACGGCGGCCTCGGTCATCAATCAGCCAATGAAACTGCTGTATCAGCCTCCATTTCCCCCACTCGCTGGAAACAGTAATTTCCTCTCTGCCTCTTTTCCTTTGCTAGCACGCCTTTCATATCATGATAGAGGTAAGATACACGTTCAATTAACTCCACCTTTACTGGGCATTTTTTTTTCTCAAGGGGAACCTGAATTTCTTTATTTATTCATTTGTTTGCAGCCGTGATCATCTTTTAATTTGTGGATGCCATGCTCATTTTTTTAAAATGTGACACCCCTGCCCTGAATTGCTTTATTTTCTTGGAATGCTTTTACATTTTAAGCATTTGTGTATTTATTTATTCATGTATTTATTTTGCATGGTTGTCGTTTTCGTCCTTCGTGGTGATTGGTCCGCGGGGCCCAAGGCGAACGCGAGTGCATGCCCGGACGAGAACGTGCGTGTGACGTTGGAACGTGTCTTGTTGAGCATGGATGTCCGCTCGTGATCGCTGTGTTTTGTGGTCCTCTTTGTACGGTGTGGCGGCTGCGTTGAATACAACCACGATGTGAAGTATATGGTGCCGCTTTATGTTCCCAGCAGCGGGGCAGTCCCTGTGACAGGTGTAATAGAAATGGTGTAAAGTTAGAGACGAGGCTGCGAGGGCCGGAAGCCGTGCGTTGTGCGGCTGGGCAGCTGCGTACAGCTTCATACGGTTCCGCACAGCACACAGATACAGGCAGCTCCGTACAGCTTCATACGGTTCCGCACAGCACACAGATACAGGCAGCTCCGTACAGCTTCATACGGTTCCGCACAGCGCGGCAGATACAGGCAGCTCCGTACAGCTTCATACGGTTCCGCACAGCACACAGATACAGGCAGCTCCGTACAGCTTCATACAGTTCCGCACAGCACACAGATACAGGCAGCTCCGTACAGCTTCATACGGTTCCGCACAGCACACAGATACAGGCAGCTCCGTACAGCTTCATACGGTTCCGCACAGCACACAGATACAGGCAGCTCCGTACAGCTTCATACGGTTCCGCACAGCACACAGATACAGGCAGCTCCGTACAGCTTCATACGGTTCCGCACAGCGTGAGCAGATACAGGCAGCTTCGTACAGCTTCATACGGTTCCGCACAGCGCGCAGGTACAGGCAGCTCCGTACAGCTTCATACGGTTCCGCACAGCGTGAGCAGATACAGGCAGCTCTGTACAGCTTCATACGGTTCCGCACAGCACGCGCAGATACAGGCAGCTCCGTACAGCTTCATACGGTTCCGCACACATACAGGCAGCTCCGTACAGCTTCATACGGTTCCGCACAGCACACAGATACAGGCAGCTCTGTACAGCTTCATACGGTTCCGCACAGCACACAGGTACAGGCAGCTCCGTACAGCTTCATACGTTTCCGCACAGCGCGCAGGTACAGGCAGCTCCGTACAGCTTCATACGGTTCCGCACAGCGTGAGCAGATACAGGCAGCTCCGTACAGCTTCATACGTTTCCGCACAGCGCGCAGGTACAGGCAGCTCCGTACAGCTTCATACGGTTCCGCACAGCGTGAGCAGATACAGGCAGCTCCGTACAGTTTCATACGGTTCCACACAGCACACAGATACAGGCAGCTCCGTACAGTTTCATACGGTTCCGCACAGCGTGAGCAGATACAGGCAGCTCCGTACAGCTTCATACGGTTCCACACAGCACACAGATACAGGCAGCTCCGTACAGCTTCATACGGTTCCACACAGCACACAGATACAGGCAGCTCCGTACAGCTTCATACGGTTCCACACAGCGCGCAGGTACAGGCAGCTCCGTACAGCTTCATACGGTTCCGCACAGTGCAGCAGATACAGGCAGCTCCGTACAGTTTCATACGGTTCCGCACAGCGTGAGCAGATACAGGCAGCTCCGTACAGCTTCATACGGTTCCACACAGCGCGCAGGTACAGGCAGCTCCGTACAGCTTCATACGGTTCCACACAGCGCGCAGGTACAGGCAGCTCCGTACAGCTTCATACGGTTCCACACAGCACACAGATACAGGCAGCTCCGTACAGCTTCATACGGTTCCGCACAGCGCGCAGGTACAGGCAGCTCCGTACAGCTTTATACAGTTCCGCACAGCACACAGATACAGGCAGCTCCGTACAGCTTCATACGGTTCCGCACAGCACACAGATACAGGCAGCTCCGTACAGCTTCATGCGGTTCCGCACAGCGCAGCAGATGCAGGCAGCTCCGTACAGCTTCATACGGTTCCGCACAGCGCACGGATACAGGCAGCTCCGTACAGCTTCATACGGTTCCGCACAGCACACAGATACAGGCAGCTCCGTACAGCTTCATGCGGTTCCGCACAGCGCAGCAGATGCAGGCAGCTCCGTACAGCTTCATACGGTTCCACACAGCACACAGATACAGGCAGCTCCGTACAGCTTCATACGGTTCCGCACAGCACACAGGTACAGGCAGCTCCGTACAGCTTCATACGGTTCCGCACAGCACACAGATACAGGCAGCTCCGTACAGCTTCATGCGGTTCCGCACAGCGCAGCAGATGCAGGCAGCTCCGTACAGCTTCATACGGTTCCGCACAGCACGCGCAGATACAGGCAGCTCCGTACAGCTTCATACGGTTCCGCACAGCGCAGCAGATGCAGGCAGCTCCCAGAGAGCAGCCGTCCCCAGGAGCGCGGGCCCGGAGGAGTGAGAGATGGGCGGCGGATATCCTTTCATTTCCCGCCGAGCGCTGACGCAGCGTTAGCGCGCGATCAGCGCTGGGATCCGGTGACGCGCCCACGCGCTGACAAGGCCGGCCCGAGTTCACAACGGGACCGGGGGGTGGGGATTGGAGGATGGCGGATGGGCCTCGGCCTGCCGGATTCACCTGCCACCCCCTCTCTCCTAGCTCTCTGATGGAAGCTGAAACTCCCCCCCCCCACCTCTGCACCCCTGTATTAAATTATGGGGAATAAGCGAGGGCACGTTGAAGGCACAGCCTCACTGCCCCCCCCCCTCCACCCCAAGTGCTGCTGATCTGTCAGATACAAGTCCTGCACTGTGTCTTGCTCTGACCTGTGACGAAATGACCTCCTTCTGCTCGCCCCCCCCCCTTTTCTAATGCCAAATTCCCCATTAATTAAGGGGCAGGTAGGCATGTATTGCACAGAGGCGACCATGGGGGGCCATCGCTGGCAGGCCGCCGGTCCTCCGGCTGCGCCTTAGGCCCCCGCGTGCTCAGATAGAGATATCAAGATCAGCTCATAAACCACGCTTCCCCTCCCCCCCCCGTTTCTCCCCGGATATTATATCTCGGGGCCCATCGGCGGCTCCATTACCGCCCAGGGACAGCTCTCCGATAAAAAAAAGAAAGAAAAGGCGGCGCGGCTCTCCGTTCCGTTTGGTTTTTTACGACTCGGCGTCTGTTTAATTATTGAGTTTTCTCGGGAAAGCCGAGCGTAAGCATGTAGCGCGCGGCGTTCGCGGCGCCGACCCTGGCCAATGTCACCGCGACCCCCGTTGTTTACGGCGGAAGTGGCCCCGGTTTGCCACCGCCACCGCCCGCGGCTGCTCTTTCTCCCTTCGGGCCCGCGCGCCCCCCTCTGCCGTGGGACACCGACATGTTTTATTCGTTCGTTTATACGGAGCCATCTTGAAAACACCTCGGCCCCTTTTGCCTGACGCTGGGACTTTTGCACCACCCCCTCCCCCCTCCCCCCCCCAGGAGTGGTTAGTTTAATCGTGTGAGCTGGCTGCTTTACCCCCATTATTTTTGGAACGCATGGACTCGGCCTTAGAGCTACGCAGAGGTGCGGCGCCCCCCCAACGCAAAGCTAGATACAGGCAGGCTACGTTACTGTGGCTGCCCACTCCAAACACTGCACTGAAATGCCAGTTTTATATCCTCTCCTGACCCTTGCTGTTGCTCTTACTGTTTCTTTGCGTGGCCCGTGTTCGTAGCGCTGGGTATATCTGCACAGCAGCGATTGGGATTACGCTCCGTCTCCGGGCGTCTCGTTAAGAACTTCAGCCTTTAAGCGCCCGTTGCAGGCCTTAATCCCTGGCAGCCGTAAGCTTTAAGAAGTGAGCTGGCAGGTTGTGCTCTAGGTGTGTAACACAGGTGGACTCTGTGGTGCCAGGGGTTATGCTGGGATACTGTGGGCTGCCTCGTCTTAGGGCTGCTCTCAGCAGGCCTGCATTCTCACACGTGCAGGTGCACACACAGACCCATGCTCACACGCACACACACACATACACACACACACACAGGTGTACATATGCACGCACGCACACACGCGCGCTCACACGTGCACGCACACTCACATGCTCATGCTCACACACGCTCACACACGTTCACATGCATGCTCACATATGCACGCATGCTCACACTTAACACGCGCACACAAATGCTGTCTCGCATATATTCACAGACACACACACACACATCTCACATTTGCAGATTTCTAACGCTTCTCCCTCACACTCTTCTCCACTGTGTTCTTGTTCGGTGTTCCTTCGGAAAGAAGCCGTCTCATTTTGCAGGGCCCCTTTGTTTCCTGTGAAGCTGTGAGCGTGTTAGCGTGTAGCAGCAACGCAGACGCGCTAGGTGTGATAAAGCCTAAGCGTGCTGCATTCAGATCCATGGAAAAGCTTTTTTTCCCTCCCAGATGGTGCGCAGTGCTACAGTCTCTTCTCCTCTCCTTTATTCGGCCTGCGCCACTTTGCGTTCAGCAACGTAATATCCATGCTTGAGACGTCCGTCATCTGTAGCGCAAAGCATGCGAGCCCTGTCTCATAGCCTCATACACGTACCCTCATCAGTAGTGGAGCGCATGTTAACCCTCCTCCCATCCAGTTCTTTCACTTAGCCATAGGTGCTATATACTGCATACAGAAATCAGTATTGGGGCAGTACTGAGTACTGAAACAGCTATAGGGAAAGTACTGAGTGCTGAAACTGTCATAGGGTCAGTATTCAGTACTGAACCAGCCATAGGTGCTGTTCTACATACTGAAACAGTCCTAGGGGCAGTACTGAGTACTGAAACAGCCATAGGGGCAGTACTGGGTACTGAAACAGCCATAGGGGCAGTACTGGTACTGAAACAGCCATAGGGGCAGTACTGGGTACTGAAACAGCCATAGGGGCAGTACTGGGTACTGAAACAGCCATAGGGCTGTACTGAGTACTGAAACAGCCATAGAGACAGTACTGAGTACTGAAACAGCTGTAGGGCTGTACTGAGTACTGAAACAGCTTAGAGGCTGTACTGAGTACTGAAACAGCTGTAGGGCTGTACTGAGTACTGAAACAGCCATAGGGCAGTACTGAGTACTGAAACAGCCATAGAGGCAGTACTGAGTACTGAAACAGCCATAGAGGCAGTACTGAGTACTGAAACAGCCATAGAGGCAGTACTGAATACTGAAACAGCCATAGAGGCAGTACTGAGTACTGAAACAGCTGTAGGGGCTGTACTGAGTACTGAAACAGCCATAGAGGCAGTACTGAGTACTGAAACAGCCATAGAGGCAGTACTGAGTACTGAAACAGCCATAGAGGCAGTACTGAGTACTGAAACAGCTGTAGGGGCAGTACTGAGTACTGAAACAGCCATAGAGCAGTACTGAGTACTGAAACAGCCATAGGGGCGTACTGAGTACTGAAACAGCTGTAGGGCTGTACTGAGTACTGAAACAGCCATAGAGGCAGTACTGAGTACTGAAACAGCCATAGAGGCAGTACTGAGTACTGAAACAGCCATAGGGGCAGTACTGAGTACTGAAACAGCCATAGAGGCAGTACTGAGTACTGAAACAGCCATAGAGGCAGTACTGAGTACTGAAACAGCCATAGGGGCTGTACTGAGTACTGAAACAGCCATAGAGACAGTACTGAGTACTGAAACAGCTGTAGGGGCTGTACTGAGTACTGAAACAGCTGTAGGGGCTGTACTGAGTACTGAAACAGCTGTAGGGGCTGTACTGAGTACTGAAACAGCCATAGGGGCAGTACTGAGTACTGAAACAGCCATAGAGACAGTACTGGGTACTGAAACAGCTGTAGGGGCAGTACTGAGTACTGAAACAGCCATAGAGACAGTACTGAGTACTGAAACAGCCATAGGGGCTGTACTGAGTACTGAAACAGCTGTAGGGGCTGTACTGAGTACTGAAACAGCCATAGGGGCAGTACTGAGTACTGAAACAGCCATAGGGGCAGTACTGAGTACTGAAACAGCCATAGAGACAGTACTGGGTACTGAAACAGCCATAGAGGCAGTACTGAGTACTGAAACAGCCATAGAGGCAGTACTGAATACTGAAACAGCCATAGAGGCAGTACTGAGTACTGAAACAGCTGTAGGGGCTGTACTGAGTACTGAAACAGCCATAGAGGCAGTACTGAGTACTGAAACAGCCATAGAGGCAGTACTGAGTACTGAAACAGCCATAGAGGCAGTACTGAGTACTGAAACAGCCATAGAGGCAGTACTGAGTACTGAAACAGCCATAGAGGCAGTACTGAGTACTGAAACAGCTGTAGGGGCTGTCCGGTGATTCTGAAAAGCAGCGGGAAAAGTCTGGATAGGGGATATACTCATTTTGGAGAGGGCACTGGGACCCTGATGGCAGTCCAGGTGCTATCCTGGACTCTGTTTGTGACGTGCCGTTTACCTACCTTCCAGGACCCGGGCCCCACCCCCCCCTCCCCGCTCCTGGGACAGAAGCCATTGCAGTTACTGGAGCTGAAATCCAGGGGGCGCTTCGGCTGCGTGTGGAAGGCGCAGCTGCTCAGCGACTACGTGGCGGTCAAGATCTTCCCCATTCAGGTATCCGCCCGGCGCCTTTCCGAAACGGCCACCGCTGGGCTTTCTCTTAACCCAGCCAGCTACCTCCCACAAGCTCCTCTCCAGGGCCTGAGGTCTCCACTGCCACTCTCTCAGCATCCCAAGGGCAGCTCTATTAGAACAATAGAACCTAGATAAAGTGTCTGGGCACACCTGACAGTCAGCCCTGTGCACTGCTATTTTTATGCACTGTGCTGGGTTGATGCAATAAGCTCCCATTTTCAAGTTAGCTTCAAGTATTTTTTTTGTCAGAAAACTAAAAAGTATATTTTTGAGCTAAATGTCAAATGGTAAGTTTGCGTTAAGCGTTAGACAGCTTTACAAAAGTAAACTTGAGACTAGGCCAAGGAGCCTGAGGCGGTTCTGAGGTAAAGCAGCCCTCAGACGAGCCTGGCGCGCTCTAGGCGAGCAGTTTGGGAATGACGTCGTGTCTCTGGTCGTCCGGGCTGCGCCGGGGGCGTGGCCTTGGCCTCCCTCTCTCTCTCTCTCTGCGTCGCCCCCTCTGACTTTCTCTCGCCCTCTCAGGACAAGCAGTCCTGGCAGCACGAGTACGAGACCTACAGCCTGAGCGGCATGAAGCACGAAAACATCCTGCACTTCCTGGGGGCGGAGAAGCGGGGCACCAACATGGACGTGGAGCTGTGGCTCATCACCGCATACCACGAGAAGGTAACGGCGCCCCCCGCTGGAGGGCAGCGGCAGCGGCAGCCTGGGCTGAATTGCTCTTAGAGCGCGGAGCCTTTTGTTCGGTTCCAGGTAATGAGCTGCGAAACAGGATAAACCCGCTCACCCCTGTGAGCCAGGCTGGCAAATACGGGGCGCTCCTGCCCTCTAGTGGTTAAAGGGGGAAAATGCGGTTCTGTGGCATTTTGTCTAACTCAGCTTATTTATTTAAATATTTTTTTTAAAGGTGCTGAAAGTGTGTCTGTCTGCAGGGTTCTCTGACTGATTACCTAAAGGCCAACGTGGTGTCCTGGAACGAGCTGTGCCACATCGCCCAGACCACGGCGAGGGGACTGGCCTACCTGCACGAGGACATCCCGGGCCTGAAGGACGGCCACAAGCCCGCCATCGCCCACAGGTGCGCCCCAAGGCCCACTCCCTCCCCATAGCCCCGCCCCCCAGCTGTCACCGCCGTTTCCCCCCTGCACCAGTCCCCACTCACTTGGTTTCCAAACACAACACGTTACATATCCGTTCCTGTACTGCCTGAAGTTGTCCTTGGCGCTAAGGCACTAATGCCATCCCACGCAGTGCTTCATTACGTGATGTATGAATTCAGTTAACCCTCTCCTGCCCACCAGCCAGGGATGTACAGAAGTGCTGTCTGCCTCTGCGTTCTTCACCGACCTCTTCCCTCCTTCCCTCCCTCCTTCCCTCCCCGCCCTGGAATGCAGGGACATCAAGAGCAAGAACGTGCTGCTGAAGACCAACCTGACCGCCTGCATCGCCGACTTCGGCCTGGCCCAGAGGTTCGACGCGGGGAAGTCCGCCGGAGACACGCACGGCCAGGTGAGGAGGAGAGGGGGCCCCCGTGTCCATGCGTATGTGACTGTTGACTGATAGAGTTTCAAAATCCAGCTCTCAGAGATAGCCTTCAGCTCAGTTCCATTTTAGTTTTTTCTTTGTCCCCGAAGGGCAGCTTTTGTGCAGCATTAAAAATGCACATGCATTTGACCATACGGACCGGTAACTATGGAAAACCGTCCTTAACATTTCAAGGAAAGGGACGGCCCCATGACCCCCTGAGCATGACCTCTGACCCCACGCGCGTGTTGCGTTCCAGGTGGGCACGCGCCGGTACATGGCCCCGGAGGTGCTGGAGGGGGCCATAAACTTCCAGCGAGACGCCTTCCTGAGGATAGACATGTACGCCCTGGGGCTGGTGCTGTGGGAGCTGGCGGCCCGCTGCACGGCTGCCGACGGTAAGAGCCGGGCACCGCTGCCACTAGCGGGCGCTCTTCTGCTCTGGGTGTCTGTTTGGCGTTGAGGGAAGAGGGGCTCCTGCTGAGTCACCGACACCAGCTTGGATTTCCCCAAGCTCCCCAGCTCTGGCGGAACGGTCTTAGTGAATGACTCTTCTGTGTGTCCTTTGCTGTGACCAATGAGCCAATTGCTTCCTGCAACCCAGTGAGTGACACTGGAGTTTGGACACGTTGCACCCCGCAGTCCGCAAGTCAGGCACTCTCGTGTGTGCGTGTTCATGCCTGTGTGAGTACGTGCGCGTGTGTGTGTTCATGCTTATACTCTTGTTCTGCAGGCCCTGTGGATGAGTACATGCTGTGTGTGTGTGTGTGTGTTTGTGTGTGTACATGTGAGGTGGAGCACTAGCCCTATCCTTACACTCTTATTCTCCAGGCCCTGTGGATGAGTACATGCCGTGTGTGTGTGTGTGTGTGTGTGTGTGCATGTGTGTGTGTGTGTGTTCATGCTTATACTCTTGTTCTCCAGGCCCTGTGGATGAGTACATGCTGTGTGTGTGTGTACATGGGAAGTGGAGCACTAGCCCTATCCTTACGCTCTTGTTCTCCAGGCCCTGTGGATGAGTACATGCTGTGTGTGTGTGTGTGTGTGTGTGTGTGTGTGTACATGCGATGTGGAGCACTAGCCCTATCCTTATGCTCTTGTTCTCCAGGCCCTGTGGATGAGTACATGCTGTGTGTGTGTGTGTGTGTGTGTGTGTGTGTGTACATGCGAAGTGGAGCACTAGCCCTATCCTTATGCTCTTGTTCTCCAGGCCCTGTGGATGAGTACATGCTGTGTGTGTGTGTGTGTGTGTGTGTGTGTGTGTGTACATGCGATGTGGAGCACTAGCCCTATCCTTACGCTCTTGTTCTCCAGGCCCTGTGGATGAGTACATGCTGTGTGTGTGTGTGTGTGTGTGTGTACATGCGATGTGGAGCACTAGCCCTATCCTTACGCTCTTGTTCTCCAGGCCCTGTGGATGAGTACATGCTGTGTGTGTGTTTGTGTGTGTGTGTGTGTGTACATGTGAGGTGGAGCACTAGCCCTATCCTTACGCTCTTGTTCTCCAGGCCCTGTGGATGAGTACATGCTGTGTGTGTGTGTGTGTGTGTGTGTGTGTGTGTGTGTGTGTGTACATGCGATGTGGAGCACTAGCCCTATCCTTATGCTCTTGTTCTCCAGGCCCTGTGGATGAGTACATGCTGTGTGTGCGTGTGTGTGTGTGTGTGTGTGTGTGTGTGTACATGCGATGTGGAGCACTAGCCCTATCCTTACGCTCTTGTTCTCCAGGCCCTGTGGATGAGTACATGCTGTGTGTGTGTGTGTGTGTGTGTGTGTGTGTGTGTGTGTGTACATGCGATGTGGAGCACTAGCCCTATCCTTACGCTCTTGTTCTCCAGGCCCTGTGGATGAGTACATGCTGTGTGTGCGTGTGTGTGTGTGTGTGTGTGTGTGTGTACATGCGATGTGGAGCACTAGCATTATCCTTACGCTCTTGTTCTCCAGGCCCTGTGGATGAGTACATGCCGTGTGTGTTTGTGTGTGTGTGTGTGTGTACATGTGAGGTGGAGCACTAGCCCTATCCTTACGCTCTTGTTCTCCAGGCCCTGTGGATGAGTACATGCTGTGTGTGTGTGTGTGTGTGTGTGTGTGTGTGTGTGTACATGCGAAGTGGAGCACTAGCCCTATCCTTACGCTCTTGTTCTCCAGGCCCTGTGGATGAGTACATGCTGCCGTTCGAGGAGGAGGTGGGACAGCACCCCTCCCTGGAGGACATGCAGGAGGTCGTCGTGCACAAGAAGCTCCGCCCGGTGCTGAGGGAGTGCTGGCAGAAGCACGCTGTGAGTGGACACGCCCGTCACATGACAGGAAGTCGCTGCCCTGTCTCCTACCCGCTGCATTAGAGCCTGAATGTTGAACACCCAAGAGATCATTTTTATGAGTGCTATTTACACCTTCACAGTGTCAGAATTGAACAAATGGCGTGCCAGTCTTACCCAGACCAATTGTGTGGTCTCCAACCTCAGATATGGCCCAAAGCCAGTGTGAGTTTATCCTGTGGCTAACGTCATAGCCAAAAAGCCTCCTAGCCAGATGGTCAAATCTTTTTTTTTTCCCTTGGGAGTGTCTGCTCAGGAGGGTTGGATCAAGGGACCCGGGATAATAGGATTCCCAGGATCATTTTCAGTCCGGTCTTCTATAAAAATTAACAGGAGGACTCTGGGTTTTTCATCATTCCTGAAAATGGGAGAAATCTTAATATGCAGTGCGTTGTTAACTAATAAATAGACAAAATATCTGTATTTTTTTAAAGAATCTGCTCATACGGACTGCATTTGAACAGCCGTGCTTTCGTTTCCCTATGCCAAGCAGACTTCATTTCACGATACTTGACATTTTTTGAAGACTGTTTGCCTCCTGATAGGCCTATTGTTTTTTGGTGGAAATAGAAATCCAGTCCAGAAAATGTGTTTGATCTTTAACTGTTCTTTTTTGAAGAGGTTCTTATTATATACATTCTCTACCGCGATGAAGCTTCTAAAAGATGCTTCCGGTTTGTACTGGAATCTTGGGATTCCTGGAAGGGCGTGCGTAATTACCGGGAATTGAAAATGGTCCACATTTGGGGAATCCAACCTTACTGCTCAGGCTAGAAAATGAACATTTGCTGCTAGAAAGGCACAGTGAATCTGTAGAGGTGTCATTGGCCGCGAGGGGTCTGCGGAGCGGGGAACGGGAATGGCGTGTCCCCGGCAGACGGGGACCAGAGGAAGCTGTACTGTACTCTGACGACGGCCCTGCCTCAGCATTAATATGAAACAGGACCGCTGGATATGCACACCGCCGTGTCGAGTTGCTCTATAATGACGCACATTCCGCTAAAACAGGTCAGTGGAAGTGAGCCTTACGGTATACGAGAGGCCGGCTGTGCTCCCTGCATTCAGATATTTTAAAACCCTGTGTATGTAACTGGTACGCCCGTCATTACAGTGTACGAGAAGTTCATCTCGGCCCTGGCCTTCGGGACCAGCTGACACGCAGATGCATTGTTAAAGTGTTCCATGCGACGGTGGATCCTTGTTTACTCTGCTCTAAATGTGGGGCCAACTGACTTGCCAACACAGTGCCCATTACATTTTACGCAAAGCTAAAATTTCCATTACAGTATTGTATCCAGTATTACAACATTAAGCACGGGAAAAGCAAGCAAGGCCTTTGACTGTATATCTCAAAAATGTGGGACCAAGTGTAGCTTCATAAAGTGTAGAAGATTACCAGTTTTCTTCACTATGGAAATGTAGTGTTTGTACTGAGAAGAATGTGTGTGTGTGTGTGTTTGTGAGGGAGAGAGAGAGAAGAGGGTGTGTGTGTGTGTGTGTGTGTGTGAGTGAGTGTGAGTTTGTGTGAAAGAATGAACGTATGAATGAATGACGTACATAGTGATTATTAAGCTGTATGAGAGCGTGAGCGTGTGACCGGCTGACTCTCCTCCCGCGCAGGGCCTGGCGATGCTGTGCGAGACCATCGAGGAGTGCTGGGATCACGAGGCCGAGGCGCGCCTGTCCGCCGGCTGCGTGGAGGAGCGCGTCATCCAGATGCAGCGGCAGACCAACATCATCGGCCCCGAGGAGATCGTCACCGTCGTCACCATGGTGACAAACGTAGACTTCCCGCCCAAGGAGTCCAGTCTATGATGGACGGGCCCGGGAAACACGTGCGTGCGTACTGACCAATGGAAACGGGCCCCCCCCACCCCCACCACCCTCAGACTGCTCACAGAGGACACGCCCACCACCATCACTTGCGCAACTCATTACGATTCAGGAATTTCTGCACCCGTACCGATTTCTACCCGCTACGTCTAGCTACGCGTGTGCCTGAAGACTCGCTGACTTGCGGCTTTCTGCTTAAGCCGGAACTGTAAAGACAGTGGTTTTAAAAAAAAGAGTAAATCAGGATCCTTTAAAGGAAGACACTGGAGGTATAAGAAAATAAGTGTAAATGGTCTTCATGACTACAGGACTTCAGGACTTTGACACTGAATTCAAACTTTTTGGCAGGTATTAATTCTTTTGTATCGAAGAAGAGTATGTGAAAGACTTCTTCAAAAGGACATCTGATAGTTAGTTTTTTTGTTTTTTGTTTTTGTTTTTTAAAGAAAGCTTGGACTATACCGGAAACCCCACCACATTTCATTTCAGTATAAAAAGGGCAACTTGTTTTTAAATGCATTTGCTGTTTTTGTGTTTATATAAATGAATATTGTAATGCCAATAAGAAACAGCTTCTGAATGTTTAGTGTATTGCTGCTGTTCATATATCAATGGAAAAGTATGGTAATCAAGGTTATTTGTTGGAATTAGCTTCCAAGCATTACTTTAAATAACCACAAACCTCCCTCAACAAGGAATACCTCAGTTCCATCTCTGACAAGTTTCCTTTAACACTAAAAACAATCTCAAATATTCAGATCTGACATCTGTTTTGGTATTTATGCATTTTAAATGACAGATGGCGACAGCATTTGTAACAGTATGCCAACACAAAAATGGCCATTTATACACCAGTATTTCTGCCGTTTCTCTTTTTATTTCTCCTTAGAGTTTTGTGTTAGTATATTTTTTGCCCTGTGGTTTTCAAGTATTTTTAACCTTTCTTTTCTTTGGTAGTCTGGACAAATGTATTCATTTTGAAAGCGTAATGAGAGGTCCCTGGGAAAAAAAATTAACTTCCAAAATAACAATTGAAAGCACTTTCCTATTTAGGTTTGCGGTGTCGATGAATATTTAAAACGGTGCGCATGCCCCCCCCCCCATCCTTCCCCCTCCCACTTTTTACATTTTTGTTTGTTTTTATGTGAGTTGTGACGGGTGTATTCTCTAACGGAACCTTTTGCTTTTCATTTCTTAAAACCTTTATCACTTTCTCTGCGCGTTCGTTGTGTATCGCTAGTTCGTTCGTATCGGTCGTGTTTCGGGAATTAGCATTCAGTGTCTGCTGGCGTATCGCACACCTCAGGAAATCTGGTCTCTCGAACCCCTCTCTGCTTTGAGCCGTCAGTGACTTCCCTTATTCTCTCCCTCATTCCGGTGCCATCATTTACACTCATTTTCGGTGCATTATTGTAGACCCTGCGAGAGAGAGAGAGTACAAGCCAAAAAAAAACTTCAGCAAATGCATTGTTAAAAAATACAATACACGTATAGATTGAAATGGACATATCGCAGCCGTGGGGTCGGAGAAGTAGAGAATTTAGTGGGATAGATCTCACAATGTAGTAATGGGCGATCAGATTTGAACGGTCGTCTTGGTGCCTACGACACTGGTGCAGTTACGCTACCGTTTGTATTTATCCTCGTAGACGAGTTCACTTTCAAAACAACTGCTACAGCAACAACGTTCAGGGATGCAATACTATGCTTTACGACGTTAAATTATATGCAATCGGTGTAGGTATAGCGAAGTTACCGACTACTTGTACAACAGTAGCATTTTGACCACGGATTCGAGTGGCGTTTTACTCATGCGGGATAGCCATTGGGCAGGAGCTTAAACGGAACCGGCGCTGATTGTACTGTAAAAGTTGGAAAAGGCTCCTAAAGTACTTTTCACGCCGCGGGTTACGGAAAAGCAGCTGGGTTTCCTGTCAACCCCACAGACCCCAATAAAAGTGCTGCGTAGTTAAAGAGTCGGAAGGTCAGCTGTTCCGAACGACAGACGTGCAGGGCCTACAGGAGACGACCTCAGCTCAGAACACCTCCATCACTGTGAACACTTCTACACAGGACCTCTGCAGATTTCTGCCTGTCGTGGAACGTGGTAAAAAAAAGAAGTCACAAGTCTCAGAGCAGAGCAGGGAGGGGGGGAAAGGCGGATATCCATCTGCTGCGCGCGCTACCACGACTACCGCTCGCGCATAGCGCCGATTTTTCGTCCCCGTGCTAAAAAAAAAAAATTCTGATGTAGCCATGTGACTACCCACCCCCACCCCACCACTACATCGCTCATATTGTCATTTCTCCTTTATTGAAACACGAAGGCTTTACGTACACGACACATTAAAGTTTTTTATTCCTCGCACACTACTGTACAGAAGCTCCCCCTGTTCTGGCCCCCACCCAAAGCTCTTAGTCACTGTTGAGATCCGAGCTCTTCTTTTGTAAGAAATTACTTTGTCCCATCAGTACAAGCCAAAATCTTCCCCACGACATTGGCAGCAGACTTCAAGGAAAATGCACATTATGTAAATATGAATGTCGTTTTTAGATTGTGAATTTAGCATGTTTTTTTCTAAGATATCACAAAGCAAAAAAAAGTCCTTTATAAAGTAATTATTCCAAAATAAGATTTTATTGTTTATTTTATATATCTATATTTTTAATTGTATTAATTTATGTCAAGGCCCAAAACAGTCATATTTCCTTTTCATGGCAAGGCTGTCTCTGACTATTTTAAATCGGTCCAATGAAACACTATCGATTTCACCCCTGGATCGACACATCGTTTACCTCAGACATCCCAGCAAATGCATAACGTTCTCGCAACGTCGCCGGAACATTGCAGAAACACTATTAAACATTGGCGCAATGTGCTAGTGTCGTTGCAAGGATGTCACCTGGGATATGACCAGCAGTGTTTTATTTCTGTAAAGCGGTTTCAGTTCAAGTTAAACGGATTACCTCTCAGTTATGCCAGAAAAGGTAACGTGCGTCAGTCACGTTACCTTGAAATCTCTCTGCCGATGTACCGTGTGCAACGGGCACAAGACAGCCGCACTACTGTCAAAGTGTACTTGCCATTCGAATTATCTTCCAAGGATTTAACAAACCGTTTCAGAGGCCTGGTTGGAATTGTTAAATATTGTACAGATAAATGGTATGTTATCCCCCCTAAAATAAAGTATAGTGACTGCTCTGTGTGACGTGTGCATTTTAGTGTCTTCATTTTACGAAAATGGCGTCTTAAGATTCTGTCATCCCTGTGCCTCAAGGACGCTTTCTTTCCTCGTGAGGAATTCTGGTGGTCTTCACGGTTGTATTTTTTGCTTGGTCTCTTCCGGACTGAAGGACCATACAGCAACAGGCGTATTTGTCCTGCACTCATCTGAACACCGTTACTGAACGCAAACGCACCTTCAGGTAAGTGTGTGAAGGCTGCATGTAATGGCAGAATGTATGAATAAATGTATTTAGAGATAGCCTAAAGTATAACATTTGCAGCAGACAATTGTACTGGGTGGGGGAGGTTGTGTCCGCAGGAAATGGCTATAATTCTATTGCCTGCTGACAATTGTATATATCTAACTGACAAAGATATGCTTGTAACTTATCAGGTTTAAGTCTTTGGACTTGTCGTTTGGGTGACAACGGTTTGGGCCATAGTCTTAATCTCAAACAATTGACACAGCAGACAGCCGAGCGATGCTAATAAACAGGGAATTGTTGTTAAAGTATAAAACTTAAGGAAACCCTTACTGCCTGCTCGTATAGATAACCTAGTGATATGACTGCAAAACACATTCCCCAAGAAATATGGAATTGCTGTTTTATCCAACACAGACGCAATTCCATAATTACACAATTGGATATTTACCCATTCAATCGGGAATTGAGTGCAAACCATTTAATAATGTGCTGCATTGCAGTCTAGATCTAGATTGTGACTGCACTAATATTTTGAGTTTTTAAATTACTTCCCAAGGTATGGCTTAATACTTCTTCCTCTGGTCATTTATTTCATAATTTCCCCAAAATGAAAATGGATGCAGTACAACGTACTATAACATTCTGCAGCATATTGGAAGGATTAAAAAGACATCACACAAGATCATACAAATACGTCTTCGGGAACGTTTTTTTATTCCATTTTAAGTTTTGAATTCCTTTTTTTGAAATTGAATTGAATTTGTCAGTGACCAGTAGTAGATAGAAGTTAAGTTTTATACATCCCCTAAAGGTATATTTACAGAGAAATTGGACACTGGTTTTATGTTGCTTTTTTCAATAGTTCTCATTATAAAAAATAACTAGTGGACCAAAACATGGGTGACAGAATCATTACACACATTTTAGTATATTATTGCTGAATTATATAAATGTTGATGAATGACAACAGCCCCAATGGAATGACACATTTCAGTTGCAGTAGTTGTGCTTCATATCAGCCGAAAGCAGACGTAGCCCACTGTTTGACGTCAGTCGGGCATTGTGGGTATTTCTGCAGGGCCTCCATGATCTGGGTGTGGTCCAGCATTAGCTTCACTAGTTGGTATTCCTTCTGGGATCTAACGGAGGCCCCATCCATTGGTTTGATAAGCTCCAACTCCTGTAGATGCTCAAAGGCCTAGAACATTTCAATATCGTTTTAACACCTCAGAGGCTATAAACATCCAGAATATTCCTGTGGTGTGGCAACTATACCAGGCATAATAGTGTAGCATAAATGAGCTCCTACAGTATTTCATACACAGCCCAAGTACCATCAAGGACAATAAATAATAATAGTAATGCTTGAGCTTCTTTGAAAATGAGGGACCTTATAAGAGACTACTGTATACAGGTGAGACCATATGACTGAGGTGGACAGCATGATTTTTCAGCATATGACAGAAAATCCCTCAGTAAAGAGATTATAAGGAAGTTTCTGTGCTTTGGAAAACAATGCAAATTTCACTTAACAAAAATAAATTGCGGTGAATTATGTGGCGGTTGCAGGTATAGACACAGAATAGTTTCCTAAACTACAGAAACGGCAAGCCTCCAATCACGGTAAAATGCAAACGATTTTATGACCTTGACTTTTCCACATTCAAAATAAAGCACATTTAAAGTTTTGTGGGATCACTGTCATGAACAGTGATGTATAAAATTAAATATCAATCTTGGTACTGGAACAAACGAAGTTTGCTAGTTCCAAAACGATCCACTAGATGGTGCCAGTACCAATAAGCGCCAGCTTATAAACACCGCCTGTGTCAACAAATTATGACGTGAAAACTCACCTTGACAACCACTGGCTTCTCAAAATTGTGGACTGAGTGAGATTTTCTTTGTAAAAACTTTTTGAATTCTGCAAGGAAAGGAATATAGTTCAGAAAATATTTCAAAATTGGGGGAAATCCTAGCATGCCATAAAATAGGTTAAATAAACGCAATTTAGATGAGCTCGAAGACCTAGGTCATCTGGACGTAGCTCCTGCGACCGA
The DNA here is from genome assembly GCF_018555375.3 of Anguilla rostrata. Classification (NCBI taxonomy): domain Eukaryota; kingdom Metazoa; phylum Chordata; class Actinopteri; order Anguilliformes; family Anguillidae; genus Anguilla; species Anguilla rostrata. The sequence goes on from NC_057935.1 coordinate 20,587,629, forward strand.
ACCTGTCCGATCTGAACCCGTCTCCTTACCGTTGTGGACCATCTGAAAGTTGAAGGGCTCCCCTTCGTAAACGTCGTTCAAGTGCTTCATGGCGATGACGAGACACAGCTCCAGAATGGACAGGCCTGAAAGCAGAGCAGACTTCCCTCAAACGACCAGCGAGGCAGCTCAGTTTACACAGCGCTTCCCGCTAACGTTTTTCTGACCTCGTACCCCCCTGTATCTTCTCAATCGAACCTCTCTTCCTATTTTAAGTCTCTCTATTCCTCCCTTTCCTGCCTGTACTTCGTGCTTATTAATGTCTTTCATCTCCAGCAGCCACATATCTGTGTTGGGCTCAAAATGTATCTGTCATAATCCCAATATGAAAGATAGGATATAAAATATCAATACCACAGCCCAGAGAGAAGCCATATGTGAATTTGTCTTATTGAAGTATATTTTGTATGTATAGGTTTCATATAAAGTATATTAATTATACTCATTATAAACCTTAGAGCAAAAATACTAAAAAAGTGAGTTTGGCTCACTTTGTCTTTTAAGGATTTATTCCTGCATATTGCCTGTAAGCCTGTAATACTTCCTCCTTCAGATTTTCTTCTTGAACAAAAAACACTTGTTCCGTCTGTCATTATTCCATCGCAGTCAGCGCACACACTGTTTCTGCAACATCACAGCAACGCCAGGACAGCGCGGCAGTGCTAACGTGCCAGGCTGTGTTTACCGTGGAGGACGTTGGCTTTGGCGTCGGAGGTGCAGAGTCGGCTGGCCTCCAGGAGATCGGCGGGTCTGATGGCCGGGTTGGACACAGTCACCCGGCTCAATGCCAGCATCTGGGAAACAGGACCTGCAGTGTCACACTGCTGCCAGAGGGGGGCAGACCGGTCTAGTTTCTCCGGCAAAACTCCCACGCACAATATCAATCTCCCAGGTGTGCCTTCCTGGCCCTAAGCAATTGACCCTGAATCAGAAACTTAACCTCCCCACGCCAGAACCCTACCTATGTAAGTTATCGGCTGAATTTAGATTTGTTATCTCGAGCAGAACTTAGGCAGTCACCTCACCTCTGCTAGGCAGAATTTCTTTTGTTGCTACTAGCACTAGCACTAGCACTCATACCTCTTGTAACGCCTCACTTCTAGCTTGACTTGCCGTAATTTTATTGACTTAGCCTATGCTCACTGCGTGAACTAGACCATGCTGTTCATGGTTGCCGATAACTGATACTTGATGAGAATTTTACCTTATCAGACCTGTGTTCTGTAGTTGTTCCAATGACCTTTCAGTATGCACTTATTGTATGTCATTTTGGACAACAGCATCTGCCAAATAATGCAATAATGTAATGTAACTTTCCAAGCTGTACAAGCCCCGGGCCCTTGTTCTCTGATGTATTGCTTAGTGGGTTACAGAAAGCAACTGCATGTACGCTGTAACTAGCTATAGCCCATGAAACTCACAAACTGTTTAATTAGACTGGTGTGAAAAACTGAATGAAAGTGTCCTGCACACAAGGTTATTTTTTCCACATCTATCACATGACCAATCCCCTTTACCCCCACAGCTCAACTTTGGGAAGCCCTGTCCAAAGAACTGAAATCCAGCCTGACAGAATCCAATATATGACACGAGTTTGAAGATGGGACTCCTTGCCCTCACTCCCTTCCATTATCCCCTCCTGTTATTTGATTGGACAAACAATGGCCCCGCCCTCACCAGCAGCATATGCAGAGATCGGAAGTCTTTGCTGGAGTTGAAATGCTTCCGAAGGACCGCCTCCGCAGACTTGTCCTCACACAGCGCCTGTACAGCAGAAAAAAGGAGGAGCACTGAAATGTGACTGACAGACATGAGGTCCAATGAAACTCATTTTCCCAGCAATTTCACAGGAAACCAGGGGTTGCACAGGAAATGACAGGACAAGGACAGGACAGATAGAGAAAATTGAGGTCTATGTTTCCAAGACATATTCTACTGGCTGAAATAGAATCACAGCTGTGCATCCTTACATTAAAAATAATAGTGTTTTGCCTGCACTTTGTTACTATGGACAGACGCTGTTATTGGTTCCCAAAAATATCATCCAATGGGAAGAATCAATAATTGGAAGACTGGTGCATTTCTGGTGATGTAATCAGCAGGAACATTGAGCAGCAGCAGAAGAGGAAACATGTTAATGGGCACACGTGGTACAGAAATGGCTTCTAGGGAGCGCTAATGCTAACTGCCAGGCTAGCTGATATGACTCAGCCCTCGTCACGCTGTGTTCGTCTGAACAGAGGGGCGTCTCGGCGTAGGCGCCCACCTCGACGCCTGCGTTCCAGTCCTCGGCGAACCTGCGGTCGGGGAAGTCCGGCGGCAGGCGCAGCTGCAGCTCCACGCCGCGCAGGAAGCCCTGGAAGTCCACGGCGCTGAGCAGGTGGATCTGCCTGTGGGAGAACCTGGACTTCACCCTTTTCTCCAGGAGCTCCAGCACGTCCTGACCGAGCCGCCGGCAGAGGAACAGGAAGTCACATTTCACATCGCTCGCACAGGAACGCGTGGACACAACTCAACTCAACATAACTCAGTGTGAACTGCAAAATTCAGATTGTAATGTCCTAGGGAACTGAAGATTACTGCTGATATGGATGCATAGTGAAATTGACTTAAGTGTAATCCTGTACGTAAAACAAATATTACTAAATCCCATTATAGCCTGTCACTAATACTAATTTATAGCTTTAGCCACAGTATAACTTCTGGAGATACCTTGGTGTCTGAGTGACTTATTGATTGGAACTACACAATGGCCTCTATGTGATATAGTGCAGCGCATTCTGATTGACTCAGATCAGACAAAGACAGTAAGCTCCGCCCACTTTGCGCTCTAACTCGCCCATTGCCGGTTGCCTTGGGAACGCACCAGGCGACAGGTGAGTCCCACCACAGCCACTGGCGTCTGCGCGGACTGAGAGATGTCAAGGAGGTTGTAGAGGAGCGTCTGGTTCTTGTGGTGGGCGAAGAGGTCAAACTCGTCCAGGGTGAAAAGCACAGGCCGACTGCTGCTGCGGTCACCTGGAGGAAGGGAAAGAGGGAAGGAGGAAGAGAGAGCATATATAGGATTGATTATGCCAGTGGATCCTCTGGTTAAGGTCTCATTAAACTGTGCCTCCTTGTGTTCATAATCTGTGATTATAGCGCGTGTGGTGCCCTGGGACATCACCTTTCTTCAAAGCTTCTAGGAGGAAGACCAAGTTCTCAGCAAAGCTCCCCTGAAGCAGAGATGCACTTTGGTTATTCAGAGAATGCAGAAATAGAGCATGTGCAGTGTTCCACTGTGATGTACATTACGATTCAAATATACCCTAAGATTTAAGCAATGCTTAATCTGTAACACCAACTTGGATTTTAAAAGGCTAAATAAAGTAAACTAAAAGAGATGATGACCATTGTGACTGACTGTCCTATCAAAGGCTAACCTGTGTTAGGCACTGATGGAAATGATTACATTTTCATGGTGTTACATTAATGTAGCCAGTAATCATGTCAAAAGAGACATGCAAAGCTAAGTACATAAGTACATTTAATTACTTCACAGGCAACAGAAACTAGAGAAAAGCACACAATCGTTAAGGATACCATTGTTAAGGGCCGGTAGCATTATGGCCATACAGATTGCATAAACAACTATCCTGTCAATCATGCACACCTATCTTTTCACCATACCCAGCATGAATAGAAGTACTAAGGTTTGGAGAAGTGCTAAGAAAGAGGGTTGGGGGAGCAGTTAGCCTTGGTGTCAAATCACTTACGAAAACCTTGTCGCCGACTACATTCTCCAGGTTCAGCTGACGAGTGATTTCTTTCAGGGCGATCCCGTCGTCCGTCTGTAGAAGGCCTGGAGATTCCAAAAGAGCTGGTCAGACCACATCGGCAGGGCAGTGTGCAAAACCCCAGGGAAGAGGACTGGCAATACTCACCGCTCAACTGAACCAGCAAGATGTTCTTCTTGACTTCATTCATTTCCATCAGCTCTTTCAACACGCAGTTGAGAAGCTGAAAAAGCAAACTGGTGAGGTCTACTCGATCTAACAATTTCAGTGTACAACCGCTAAGGTAACCACAAGGTAATTTCTCCAATGACAACTTCTAATTGAAAGCATTTATACTTTGTGCTGTAATTATTTTTGAAAATGAATTTCCATACAGCTGATGGAGAACATAAATGTAGCTCTTGTTTTCAGCTTTCAAAATAGAAACTCATGTACAAGACTAATTGCTAGAAAGTGGTAACCACAGTAGTAATCCTGAAGCTCAGCTCTCCACAACCTTGTTTGGGTGGTATTTCCAACCTTGCTAACCCCTCTTCTTTCCTGTTGATCCATTCTTAATCTAGTTATTAACTACCCTAAAAGGTCAAAGTAAAGTATTGTATGAAAAAGGTTTTGTTGAATTTCAAAGAAAACATAACATTAATGTTTTAAGCTGTCAATGTCAGCTGTCAATCAGAGATCTGAAACAACTGAAACACTGTTTACGGCCATGGAGCCAGACCCAGAATTAAAGAGACAGAACCCCTGCTGTAAGGGGTCTGTAAGGCGGTACCATTGATTTTCCGGCCCCCCTGGGTCCCACGATGAGCACGGAGTTACTCTCCCCATGAACAGCTGTCCGCTTCAGCAGCTCCAACAAATGTCTGAAAGAGAGGCAGCCATATTACCCACAATGCCCTCCGCCACTGGCCTGCGCTCAACAGCATGTCGCGCTACACAGGTGCAATGGTTGAACCAGGCCCTGACCTCTAATGTGACCGTTAGCCGTGCGTAACTGACACCGTGACAGCGCGCCAGCCAAATCCCGGTCATGACAAAACTCAGTTGTCTTTATTGGCTGCTGATGAGATTTCCTCATGTTTTACATGCTCAGGCTACAAGTCTGGTTTAATTCAAGCCCAGGGTGCATTACATTTTACCAAACACACACAAGTACACACACACACACTCACCGGCCACTTCATTAGGTACACCTGTTCAATTGCAAACTGCACCCATTAACGCAAATATCTAATCAGCCAATCACGTGGCAGCAACTCAATGCATTTAGGCATGTAGACATGGTCAAGACGATCTGCTGAAGTTCAAACCAGGCATCAGAATGGGGAAGAAAGGTGATTTAAGTGACTTTGAACGTGCCATGGTTGTTGGTGCCAGACGGGCTAGTTTGAGTATTTCAGAAACTGCTGATCTACTGGGATTTCCACGCACAACCATCTCTAGGGTTTACAGAGAATGGTCCGAAAAAGAGAAAATATCCAGTGAGTGGCAGTTCTCTGGGCAAAAATGCCTTGTTGATGGCAGAGGTCAGAGGAAAATGGCCAGACTGGTTTGAGCTGATAGAAAGGCAACAGTAACTCAAATAACCACTTGTTACAACCAAGGTATGCAGAAGAGCATCTCTGAACGCACAACATGTCAAACCTTGAAGCAGATGGGCTACAGCAGCAGAAGACCACACCGGGTGCCAATCCTGTCACCTAATGAAGTGGCTGGTGAGTGTATATATAAACATGCATATACATGAGATGTCAAAAATTGGACACATCTATAGAAGAGCAAGAGCAGTCCATAGAGACCACAGAAATGTAACCCAAATGTTCAGTGTTTTTGCAAATGATCAGGGCTAGTGCACCCCACATACAAATGCATGCATGTAACCTATGATTGCGTGCATGTGTGTGCACAGACAGGCACACAGTGCATTTATACACCTGCTGTACATTTTAGTGGGGAGATTTAGATTAAGCACCTCCTGTTCCAAAACCACTAAGACAATAAGCATATCACAACACAGCGTGCGTGTATACAAATACTCTTTTTATTCCTCTTGACAAATGTTATTCTGGAGTATATTTAACATCTAAAGGCCAAACAATGCTAACTGCTTTGAGGGCGGCAAAACAACACTGGAGCTTGACTCTGTCTTTCAGGAACCAAGCGTGCACCTGGAGAGAGGCCTGCCTCATTTTCTACAGCAAGAACATCAGCACGTCTTTCCTGCAGAGTGATTAACAAGTCACCCCTTTTCCCTCCAGACTCTTTCATTGTTCTAGTTAAACTTTAAAGAGTGCAGGTACAATTACTTGGCGCACAGCGGAACCAAACACCGGCCCTCGTTCAAATAAGGCATCGTGCTCGGAGGGCTAGGTCTTCATTAATCACTTTGATGGACGTTTAATTTCACTTTCAGAAACTCAAGCCTTTATGCCAAGGAGAAGGGGGGTTCTGGCTGTACACAAGAAGAAAGTCAAACATACTTGTGCTGCGATTCAAACCCAAACGGTCCTACAGGAAGCTGCTGATGGCAGAAACGCTCTCTCAGTAATCTCTGCACCTGGCAAACACACAAGAGAAAGGTGAGAGATGCCTATAGAATGTTGCTCCCAGCTTCAGATCGTCCTGGTGCCTTGCTCTTCACAAACGACACACCTCTTACATGGTCTTCTTGACGACATATTGCAATGGTAATAAACCGTGCCGCCCGAATTCCCTCTAGTCGCAGATTTCCGAAAATTGTGATTGATTGCATTTGATAGTGCCATTCCGTACAATCTTTCCTGAAGTTATAAAATGAATGGATCCACTCATTCCATGGCTACAGTGAATGGGATGAGCCATTCAGATTACAAGACGATTTGTTACGCGACACATAGTTTGCGCATTGTGAGGTTATCAAACAACATGTGTTCCAGGGTTGTCGTGCAGTGCAAACATCTGGAAGCTCACTAATCTTTATCAATGTGGATCAAAAATCAGAACCGGGTGGGCACAGTCTGCCATTTAGTTAAACTTGGTTTGGTTATGCTCTTTTCCACATTGATATTTTAGGTATAAACATCTACAGGGCATGTTACATCAGCCAGTAGGTGGCAGAATTCACTGTGAACAGGACAAATCCATGTGCAAAAAGATTCAAAAAGACCAAGAATGTTGATACAGTATCAGTCTCTGAATATTATGATCAGCAGCAGCAACAATCCACCCACTCTTCACATCGTTTACTAGTCACACACTGGTTGACACTCACCTGTGAAAGACATTCTCCAGCTGGCAAGTGGATGTCCTTCGACTTTCGTTTGCTCATGATGACTACTGCCTTTATTCAAGGAAATGCGAGGAAAGAGTTATTTTTTAATTGGCGACATAGTGCTGCAATTGTTAAGCCGTTTGCATCTCTAATGTTTCAGGTTTGAGCCGCAGTCCATGTGGAGAACTTCCATGAATCGCCGAGCCTAACCACATACTCTACTGTACAACATATGTAGCTATCAGCATCTAATTATCCAGCTCAATAATTATTCTGCAACCATGAAAAAAGTATTCCTTAAATAAGTTATCCAGTTAACTGCAGAAAATCTGTAAATTACAATACTCAGTGAGAAATTCATCGTATGCTTGCTTGCAACAAGTGTAGCGAACAGAAAAGATCATCTAACAGGCAGGCGATTAAGGTAACAAGTAAGTGCATTGATTCTCCTAGTCAGAAATGAACAGTTGTTCAGTTTAACCCGTTACCTATTTCCTCGCTTACGTATGAATCAAGATGTCAAGATACTTCCATTCCTATCGATTACTAAAAAAGTTGTTAGACTGGAAGTTTTTGACTTTGCTTCCTGTAATGTTGCAGTGCATGGTGGGACATCCCTTCTCCTCCAGGCTCCTGGCTGCGGCGCAGGCGCAATGGACCGCTCCATCTTTCTATCCCAACAAGCCCAGAGAGAGTCAGGAGAAGCAGTTGATGGGGAAGCGTTTTATTTTTATTTTTAAAGGGACAGAACCTCATTTCAAAAAGCTCAAATCTGCTATTCGGTCACCCTTAGCCTTCGAAGAACTCACTGGGTCAGGATAAATGGAGGAAATGGTTGTTAGGTTATTATATTGAGGAGAAAAAGGCAGAAAGCCCATTTTCTCTGTCTCCAGCTCCTTTACAGCACACAACCCTCTGCTCTCCTGTGTCTCTGGCCCTGGCTGGAGACATTGCACAGTGGAAAGGGACCTCGGTCCACACAGAATAAAAAAACTTCCTTCTTTTGTGCGCGCTGTTCGTGATTTAATTTTCTGGTGCAATGGAAGAATATCAAAGGTAGGTGTACGCCTCTGTTTACTTCAAATGTAAAAATAAAATAAAAAATCTAGCTGCCTAGCTTGCTAGCACCAGCTAGCTATATGTTTGCTCCTTTTTGCAGTGGAAAGCTTGTTACCTAGCAAGCTAACTAAAGACATTTTGGCTAACGTTAGCTAGCTAGCCGAAAACGTTATCCGTGTTGGGGTTAGCTTGGTAAAAATGGCTTGTTGGCCAACTAGCTAGCTGTTTATGGGTTGATATAGTTGGCCAGTTCGTTAGCTGCCTAGACAGTGTTACGTAGCTAATGTGAATGCGTTGCTAGTTTTCTGTAAGTACACGGCTAGCGAGCTAGTTGGCAAGCTTTGTGTGTACGTAGTGAGGGCTAATGTTAGTCAGCTAGCTAGCAGCTGTCTATATTTGTGTTGCCAGTTAGCTTGCTAATTAGCTGCTAACAACATAGTTTGCTTCTTTACTAGTGTAAAGTAACGATGACTGCAGACACATACCAGACATTTATTTGGTTAAATTGCAAATGTTAACTAATTATCATTTGCATTTTGCTGAATTTCACAGGACTGTCTCACTTAAATCGCACCCTCAATTTGGCTGATGGTAGCTGGTTACATAGCCTGCGTTGGCTATCTAGCTAACGTTATGACTGTTTGATATGTGGCACTGAACAGTCCGCAGACCCCCCGCCCCAAAGGCCAACTCAAATGTTTGCCTGGCCGTCTGACCGACCGGTTACGTTTTTAGTCGTTTAATTCCAAGTCATCTAGTTTCTGTTGCTAAAACGAACAATTAATGTTGTCTAAAACTGAGAGCTATCAGCCAACATGAGCACAATATGCCCCTGACACACAGCTTTATTTTCAGTCCTTTTTTGTGTTCTATTTTACACTGCAAATCCCGGGGTAAATTGCTAGCTTACTCAGTCCAGTTTAAGTGAAATACGTTTTTGTTTCACGTGAAACTGTTGATTGCAACCCCTCTATTTCTTCTGTTGAAGTGGACTCTGCCTTACAACTGTTCGTATAAAGATCACCATTCTGTGTTACATTCAATCAAAAGTTAGTACTGCTTCAAACATGTCATTTTTATACCAGATTAACCTCGTCAGATGTGTTAAGATGCTGTTGTTATCTAGTCTGGTAACGGTAGCTAGCTAGCATTAATGTTGTCTTCAGTTGCACACTTGACATGTCTAATAGTCGCCTTGGCGACTAAAAACATCCTGGCATTAATGGTAACAATGACACGACCGGTGTCCAATGATTGCGTTCGTGTTTGTTTGGTATGGGGCTTATTATGATTTACACTATTCATATAATCAATTCATTGGTTAAAGTAAATTCATACTATGGCTATCATTTACACTTGAAAGGACATGGGTCTGTTAGCGGGATGCATTACGTGTTGGAAATAATTACTACAACAATGGTAACATGTTCCAGTAGATAAACAGTAATATACGTAACAACGCATATTTGCAGTACATGCTTAAGTAAACGTCCGACTATAAAGGTTTGCTACAGAAATATTTGACTACAAAAACCTTCACTGTATGTAAAATTATATGTATTTCTAATGAAACAGTATATCAGTGTTGCAGTGTCACTGCAATTGATGTAACCTACTGATTAGTTGTTACCCTGTTCAGCCGTAGTATTCAATGGGGAGTGTTCAAAATTCTTCCATTTAGATATCTGTTGTGTTGCAAATGAACTCTTCCACACAGGAAACCCTGTCGTATGCCATATGTATGTTTGCAGAGGTTGAAGACGGATGGAAAAAATAATTACACACTGGAGCGTGCAGGGTCAGATCTCTTCTCAGAAAGAGCAATGGCATGTCCTTTTTTGGTTTATTGACCTCTAGCAAAACAACCTTAGAGTAAGATCAAAATGGTATTGTCTAAATGGCCCAAAGTTGGCCTGGTTTAGTTTTTAAATATTAAGTTGGATGTTCATTGACAGGTGGTTATTGACTACCATATTCTGTGCTGTAATGAGACTACCGTCTTTATGTAGCTGCAGTTAAAGTTTGTAAACTGCTGGTAAAACTCAGTGAGTCACCCTACATAAAGACTCCTGCCATCATGTACGCAATAGTCACTGAAATAACTCGGTGTCTTTTTTAAAATAAAGAACTGACTGCAGTTTTCTCAGTCTCTCCCATGTATCTTTATTCAGTCGCATGTTGAACTTGTCTGCAGTACAGAGTTTCTCTGATCTCTCCCGCGGTGGGGGTACCATAAGGGTCAGATCTCTCAGTTAATGTATAGTGTAAAGATACAGTGGTCAAAGTTGAAGAAGGAAGACTTTGTCTGAGCCTGCTCCCCTCTGTCGCCATGCATGTGCTTACCTCGCTACACTGGCTGTTAAACGTAGGCCTCCGTTCTTAGGAAACTGTACCATCAGGAGGAGATAGTGTTTCTCTGCAGGCCCATCTGCAGCATTTAGCCCGACATATTCTCGCTTTAATACAGATAATAAAATCCTACTTTCCACTTCAGTGTCAGGTTGCTTTGATCTTCCGCAGGCTATTATCTCTTTGATTCATAAAGCGGAGCACCCTCGGATTTCACTTCGGCGCTGTCGTCTGCGCGGGCAGCTGGTCAACCCCTCAATCTGGACACACAGCATACCTTTCTCCCGATGACTCAGCCCTCTCTCTCTCGCCCCTCGGGATTTAACTGCATGTGGCCCCCAACCAATTTTAGAGATCCAGAGTTTTTTTTAAAGGCACATCGGGGAGTTCTGTGACAAAATTAAATCCAGGGAATGCGCTCGATTGGATGCGCCTAGCGGTTGTTAATTGGCCTTGCAAGGGCAGTTAACTTGGTTTATGGTCGTCGCAAGCGACTACGCCCTTTTTCCGTTTGCTTTTTTTTTGCCTTCGTCTCTAAATTTGGAATACCCGGTTGCATTTGTAGGCCCCTCTCCTCATTGCCACATCCCCCTGTTAATTTGGGACAGTACGGATACGCGCTCTCTGAAGCCACTCTTTTCAGCCACCTGCTGAGTCATGCGGAAGTTGCGTCGGAGTGATACATCAAATGCGCGGCAGGCGCAAGCACGCTGCGGGCACGATCGGCGAGATGATGCTGCTCGTGCGCATTGTGATACGTACAGCCCTGCCAACCGAACCCCTCCCTCACTGGACAAAACTACAGCTGATTGCCCCACAGGGCTGACAGCCACTGTTAGAATTCAGAACCAGCAGAGTCACCCAGTCGCCCCCTTGAGGCGTATTTTAAGGCAGGCCTACACCATGACTTCAGGGTCCTATTATATACAGTATGTTAAACAATGGGTGTAGGAGTGAGGATTATTGCCTAGGAGAATAGCCCGTTTAAGGATATTCTGCCTTCATACACCTGCTAATGTGGCTAAAGAGCAAAGGCCCAGTGGAATCAGTCTATGTGAGTGAGATCTCTGAGCTATGGGGCTCAACAGTAAACCTCTGCTTGCAATACAGAGGTTACCCCATAATTTGTTATGTATTTTACATTTACGATGGATTTACATATAAACAGAGTTACAGCTCGATGCTTCCTGAAGCAATTTTGGTTATATGTCAGGCTCAAGGATACCACGCCAGTGCCACAATCTTGAACCTTATGGTAACAAGTCAAGTGTTTCCATCATCATGAAGTCACACTTCCATTTGTTTATGTTATGCTTTTCTTGTCATAAATCATGGCATATCAGGAGAAATTGGATGATTGGTTGGTTATTTAATTAAACTTTTTTTCACAATAATTCAGGGATACATACTTTCCAAAGTGGGCTACAATGGAGTGATACCACAATGGAAACAGCCATTGCCAATATTGTGAAGAACAAAAAGATATCTGGCTATATCTGTTGGAGATAGGCTGACACCCTTCAGTTTTACAACATTTTGTTCCAGACATAACATGGCACATCTGCCGCCATATGCCAGTAACAGGTGAGAAATCCACCTCTAATATCTGATACTGCCGCTAGCCAAACCTGCTGGTGCCACTACAAGTAGGCCACCTAGCTTGCACACCATCGACTATCAGATCATGGAAACAGGACTTAGACCCTGTGACTTCATTAACCTCCTTTGTTTGTCAAGCAGCTGCTTCAGTCTTTATTAGTCTGCAAAGTAAGTGGGTTTGGTGCAGTCTACCCCTGATTTCTTATGTCCTTCTTGGGTTGTTTTAAAATAGTTGTCAGTGAATTTCCATTCCCTTCAGATGTTTCCTTTAATTTTTCATTTCTGCTTACATCCGCCTGAGCGTCACCAGTGGAAGACGCGTCGGATGGGAGGTGTTATCTTTCAGAATGGCAGCCTGATGTGATGTTAAGCAGGCGAATACAGTACGCGTCTGATGGATGGTGTTGATCCAAACAGTTGGCGCCTCACTGATGCTCCCTTGTAGTGCGGGACCAGCGTGGCATTTAATTATTACTTTGAAAGCAATTCTTTGAATATTTATGATTTGACGCCCTTCCCCTTTGCCATTAATTTAACTATCATTCTCAATATAAATATAAAATGAAGGGTGTTTGTTTTGTGACACGCTGGCCTTAAAAGTAAATCTTTTGAGTTTAATGACCGCGTCACAACGCCAAAGAAAACGATCCAGAGTTTTCCCCTGCAATATTCTTCCTGCCAGTAGCACATTCCCCAAGTTCCTTCAGCGTTGTGTTCTGGTATCCTTGTTTGCCTCTAAATGCTTATCTCAGAACCATGTCTCCCAACACTCCCTCTTGAACATAGTCTTTCTTGAACTTCGGAATGTTCATGTATACCTTATATCAATATCGCTAGCGGCATTTGCTGGGTTTGTTTTCTTTAGCATAATTTTCCCATTTGTGTGTGTAATTTTTGTTAGTGGTAGGCATAACTGATTGCAGCAGGTGTGGTAACTGGTATTTTAAGGCCGCCATCCTGCCAGCTTTGGTGCACCTTTTGAGCAATTAGAAGATTGACATTATTGTGCACGTCCCCTGGCCTTCTTTCACTTCCTGTTAGAGATCTAGGGAACTCTTGTTCTATGTTTACCTGTTGGACTCATCGAACAGGAACTTACTTTCAGTCAAAGTAGAGGATTCGGATAAACAGTTGAAGAAAAATGTACTCAAAGACAAAGCATGGTATTTCCATTATTAGCAAGCAGTAGGCTAATGCAGACACCCAGAGCATGGTAAGTCTAAGGCCCTGTTCTATCAGATGGCCCTCCTTCATGTTGGGCAGATTTAGCAGAAAAGTAGGCTATATGTATGCTGGCATTTGTGTTTGCATCTAGTTGCCATCATCCATGTTATTTCAAAATTGATCACTTATACATGTTTGGGTCCCTGTCCTTGTCAGCCAGACTGGTAAGGGTGCTGGTACAGTGTTCCTGTCTTTAAAACGTCATCTTGAAAAATGCTAGATACTGCCATTACCATGTTTCCTTTGCCTGCACCTGCCATAGTTCATCACCAAGATTTTGTCTATCATGATTAATCATGATTTTGATTAATTGCGTAATGAGTGTAATATTGCAGCACAAAATCAGTTTACTTAGCCTAAGTGTGACAGAATTGTAAAAATGTTTGATTTAAATCTCATTGAGCTGTATTTGGTAAACGTGACTAACGACATACAAATTTTACAAAATGATGGGAATTTTTCCGTGACGTGAGAGAGGTCTAGCACTTCCTCTCCTGAGCCCGGGGGAACCATACACGGTTGAGGTAGGCTCTCATTCCCCCTGATGGATGAGGTAGTGTCTTTGTTTCCCGATGTATTCAGTAAGACCTATGCATTCCGGTACTATAGCCATGTCACCATCAGTCAGACCAAATCCACATCATTGCCCATTATAACTGGCTGTCAACAGTATCTTGCTCCAAAAATTCATTCAGATGTGTCCATTTGCCATCTGGTGTTTCCCCTATAAATACAATCAGAGCCTGCTGTGCCACCAGTCCTGAGAATGGTAAGTTTATTATTTTTTGGGTGGGACAGTAATAACAACTAATGTGCTGGACTACAGAAGACATAGCTGCTGGTTATGAACTAGGCTAATGATGTTATCGCACAATTTTTGTACGTCATCCATCGTATACAGTGCTATCCTCGTCATGTAGATTAAATTGCAGAGTTGATTTATATGTATTAGTGAACCATTGGCAGCTTATCGCCAAGACCCGTCACTGTCTCCCCCCCCGTCCTTTCTCTTTTGGGAATCGAGGAGGTGTTTCCGAGCAGGGAGGCTGAACCTGAAATCTAGGTTACCTACCTACATATTACTTAGCCTTTACTTATCTGATTCTAAGGCCTGTTACAGTACTCATTAAAATCAGCAAATACAAAATGTGGGCCTAGTCTGATGATACTGTGAGGGTAAGACTACAGTAGAGTGGCCTATGTAGCCCAGAGAAAGGACCTTGTAGGTCCATGTGAGCGCTGTTATGTTATTTGATGATAACTTGCATGTTTTCTTCTCCTGTTTGGCTGACTGGAACTCTTTCATTTTGCGGACCTTATTTTCTGGTTTGATTTGGTTGTATCCATCACCGCGCTCATCTTGTCATTGTAATGGGCCCGCCTGCAATCAGAGTCATTTTTAGACTCCAAATTAGTCTGCATTGCATTTTCATCTGCCGCAGCTTGAATTTCTAGAATGTCCTCTTCCTTACTGTGGTCATTCCTTATTGTACATTTTGTGTGTATTAAGAATGAGCAAAATCTTGAGGTTAAGAGAGATATGAGTAAAAAATGAGTGCACATCTGTGCTTTTCCTTGAGTGTTGAATTCTACAATGAAAGACTGAGAACATGGTGGTGGCGGGGGGGCGGGGTGTTCTTCATGTATTAATGAACGAGTGAGAGGTGTTATATCGCATAAAATCTCCTACAACATCCGTGCGAGGCATTGTCAACTGAAGGCCTCATGCGTTGTCTCCAGTTTATTTTTTCTTGTCCCTTTGCTTTGCTCTTTGGTCCGGTTTTCCTTTGGGATCCTCTTTAGGTTTCCCGCACCGTCCGGGACCTCTCTGTTTTACACCTGTAGACCACCACAGCAGCAGGACTGGAGGCTGGCCAAGTGTCCAGTGTTACGTGGCTCCTGAGAGAGTTGTAGGAACACTTGCTGAAGGTGCAGCCAACATCCAGTCTGATCACTTTCTGACCAGTTGACCTACTGGACAGTCTGGAGTTATTCAGAGGATTTGCTTCCTGTTTTATCACAGGAGAAGCATCCTACCCACCCTCTGCCAGCCACGAATAACGTGTTCATGACATTGTTGTGCTTTTTAAAAAATCTTTTCACAGATTTCTCATTAATTTTTGTGACTGTCAAGGCCATGATGTTGTGATTGTTTGCCCTTGTTAAAGTTAAAGTTAAATCGCACTGCACTCAGTGTGAATCCCAGCCTTGCTTGTAAAGGAGCTCCATTGAGAAGCATCGTTTGTGGTGCAGAAGATGTGCTCAGAGTTGCTTTGTTTGCCTTCACTGTAAGGCGTCTGATATTTCCAAACACGGTGGCGGGGTTCTGTCCTTTCCTTTTATTCACTGGGTCATAAAGCCTCTTTATATATGCACTGTTCTAAAAGTAGCCCTGGGGGTCTGCGCTCTAGACTTTCACCAGTGACTCCACAATAGAAGCTGGCCTGTGTCAGCTGTGTCAAACAGAAGAGCGGAGTCGGCTGTGTGCAGCGGCCAGACCGCTTTTCAGAGGCAGCGGACTTCCTGTCACCTTGTCCCGCGACGCTCCGCCTCACTGGCCCCACAGACCCCAGCAGAGCCACCGTATGCGGTTTGCGGGGTCTGTCGCAGTGTTTGCTTCACAGAACTCTACATCCACTGTAACTTTCACAGTGTAAGTTAGGCCACACATCATTAATTTATGCTGAGATATGTGCTTGGCCAAAATGCCGTGCCCGGAGTCATAGCAGCAGCGGTCGGGTCGACCGGGTCGAACGCGCGGCCTTCGACCGCGAGGACGAGTTCGCCGACCGCGCCCGCGACGTCCCCGCGCCGGGCCGCCGGGTTCTCCGAGCTGCCTTAAGGGCGCCGCGCGGAACGGCTCGCTCATTAGCGAGAGGGAAAAGCAAGGGCAGCATCCAGCGCCGGCTGCGAGCCGGCGGGGGTTCACCGAGTTCAGGGCGTGCGCTTGCCAAAAAAGACCCGGCCTCTCGCACGAGTCCACGGGAGGAAGGGGTGGGATCAGATTCGCTGCCAGTAATTCCTCTCTGCACTGTAAGGAGGAGATCGAGCCAACGGTCAGAAATGTTGTAAAGACATTTGTGTGGTAAATAATATGTTCAGGGTTTCCTTTTGTAAAAGGAGATGAGTACGCAGTGTACGTTGGTTTGAGTTTTTCCTTTCTGTTTGGGTGTTTTCTGTACAAAAATGTGTGTGTGTGTGTGTGCATGTGTCTGCGTGCGCGTGTGTGCGTGGGGGTGGGGGTGATTGCATGACATATTTCTGCCAGTTTATTTGAAAGATGGACACGCTGTAAAGTGATTCTGCTGATTTTACAGACTTACGAAGTAAGAAAGATGGGAACCATAATTATGAATGTCAGCATCTCTGCTGCCTTTTACGTGGGTAACAGGAATTGCTTTAGGAAAGAGGACAAAATGAAATGCAGTCATACTTCATTGTGATGGCACAGAAAAGAATACCGAGTTCATCTCCGCCTAGGCCTCAGCATTTAAAAAATACACAAATACTAGCGACAGCAGGTCAGACATTTTCAGTGGCACTGTGCTCTTTCATTTTATTTTTGTTTGCGGAGCAGTGATATTGTACGCCTAAGACACTTAGCATTAATGCTGCCAAGATACTAACGGCAGCAGCAGCAGCAGCATCCACTGCTGACCTTCCTAGGGGACGTTACCTTCCATCCAAGACTGCCTGGCTTGCCCTATATTTCAGGCAATTCTTCTCTGCGATAGCCGAGGACTACAGTGGAGTACACTCAGCAGTGTTGCATTTTAAATGGGTGATTTATTGCAAGGAGACAGCGCTGAGGTAGACCTGGTTTCCTTTGAATTCTGTGAACCTCCCAGCATGCTTGGTTAGTATAGTGGCATGCCTTTTCATATAAAAGTGTGTGTGTGCGTGCGTGCGTGTTTGCATATGTTGGAATGTGTGTGTGTGTGTGTGTGTGCATATTTACAATGTATTAATTTACAGTTTAATCATGTGACAACGGATGGTTGACAATACAAGTACATTTTCTCAAAGAATGGAATATCTTTCGTGCCTAGATGCATTGCTCATGTGAGTTGCCATCTTTACATTTTAGCAGGGAGATGAAAATGTAGCATTCAGTCACATAGTCGAGGTGTTCATTTTCCCTGCGCGCACGTCATTTTCAGAACAGGTGAGAGCCACGCAGCTGTAAGTCCCGTAATTTCGCGCGCACGGCGTTGCATTAGTCATCGCGGGATCGGAAGCGAGACTCGCGCCCAGCCGGAATGAGCGGGTGTAATATAACGCCGGCGCTGCTCGCGGTGCGGCACTCTGCCCGCGCCATAACTCAGTCCTCCGACGGGCACCGAGCGAAAGAGCGTCTCGCGATCGAAAGCGCACGTGACTGCTGCAGCCGCCTTCGCGCGGGTTGGTTAGGAAGGTGCTTTTTAACGAAACGCACAGAGCGTTGTAGCCTAACTATTTTTGTAAAATTTAAACATTGCTTTAAAATATTTCACGGAGACAGTAGTAATATAAACTCACAGAGTCGTGCCTAAAATTAAACAATCAGTCGAACCTCAAATCTCACGTCTGTCTGTATTTGATTGGTGCAGGTTTGCGGACTGAGCCTATTCCCCTTTTAGTTCTGAACCTAGGCAGTGCCTTATGAGATTTTCTTATGAGGAGTTTCTGGGAGCCAAAGGATATGAAGTCTGCCCTGGAAGACTGTGTCGTTTTTGGAGGTCACAGCAATATGAATATTGGAATATGTGTTTGTGTCTTGGTTTCGGTCATGCGCATCCGTGCCTTTGTGTGGGGGCGTTTGCTCGTGCAAAAGTTGAACCAGATTTCTCCCAGAAGCATCGTTAATACTTTCGCTCCTTCCCTCCCGGCTCGGATCTGAAGCCCCATGTTGCTTTCTGTTTATGTGACGCTTAAAGGTCAGATCCAGCTCTTTGCTAAATGCTATACCCTGGGAGGTAGAGGGTTGAGTCTAAATGACCATACTAATCTGGGAATTGTAACGCCCTTAGTTTTACCTTTCTCTTTGTGGATACGCATTAGAAATAGGTTACTAGTTCCTTCTGTTTCCAATTTCTGTCCGAACTTGAAGGCAAGAGTCATTTAGGCTAGATAATGGGGAGGAATACTTTAGCAATAAAGTAGGCCTTAGCTTCCCCTGAAGGTCACAGGGTGCTGGTCATTGCAACAACTCATCTTTGTGCAATAAGGCAGGCTACTGTTCAAACAAAAATTAGAGAAAGTATTTCTGTCCTTTTCCAAGACCGATGACGCATTTTCCATTTGATTCGATTGGATTGTTTTCGTAATTCACCTAATTCTCACTGGAGCCAAGCAGATAACATCTACATGCGCTTATTTTTCCTTGTATTGAGATGGCCTGTTTTCCTATAATAGACACAAATTACTGTTTTTTTTTTCCTTTCCTAACCCGTTTTCTGAAGATGGTAGTGGGAATGAAATGAGAGATGCACGCACCTAGCCTCTCGAGTCCAGCATACCTGTTGATGGTCTTTAATTGTCCCCATGTCTTCATGTTGAGCTGGAGGAAGATAGTCCAGGCCCAGGGCCAGAGCATGTTTTACAGTCAATTTGCATAATCGTGAATGAGTTACATTACTTGTGTATCTGGAGCTCAAGAACAATACGTCCTTGTGCCGAGCGTGTATTTCTAGCAAAAGATGGAGGGAAAAAAGCACAAGCAATTAGATTCAGCATCTGTCAACAAAGAAGCCCTGCTTTCTCTTATTGAGCTCTAATCACCTGCTCTCGTCACATTTTGTCTTTGTGTCTTGGAGAACCACGGAGCTCAAATTCTGTAGGCAAGGCCATTCAGCTGGCCCCTGACATCTTCCAGGTATCGATGAGCCGAACCATTAAGACAAAACAGCCTTAATATTATTAGTAAATGTATAGCACATCCCCCATTTGAATGTTATTCGTGGTCATGGTGTTGCCGTTTTATTTTGTAACCTTTAGGGCAGTCACCCATTTGGGAATCTGCTGAATCCCATCAAGCTCTTCTTATCCTTCATAGAAGTGGTTTCCCCATATGGCAGAATTTTTACATGATTCCAAAACCATCAAACCGTTTTTTAAGGAGGGATAAATTCCCTGAAGATTGGTCTGTCCTGCGTTGGTTGAAGTTAGGCGAGACCGTATTGAACATGCTGATAATTTCCGTTGGTAACCCTCCCCAGCCGATTTGGCACGTCCGGATGGATTTCTACCATTTTGAACAGTTTTGATTTGGCATCTGTGAACAAAAGAAGCCCCGCTTTCTCTGGCTGCGCTCTAATCACGCGTCTGTTTCCCAGGTAAGAGGCCATGAGAGAGCTGCAGCCCAGCCTGCCGTCCGTTCCAGAGAGTCGGGTGCAAGCCGAGGCCGCGAGGAGCTCCGAGGGTGGAATCGCCATCGCCGTTCCGCGCTCTCTTCGTTAGAGATGAGCGCTCTCCAGACTGGCCCTCAGCCGCTCCGCTCGCTGTGAGAACGTCCTCCATCGTTCCCCCCCCCACCTCTCAGGCCTTCACACCTCGACCATGCTCTCGCGGGAATGAGACGCCCCTGACGTCATCTATGTAGGCTCTCATCTACGTAGACCCTCACCCCCCCCTCCCCCTCCCCCCTCCCCTTCCCCCGTCCCCTGCCCCCCACCCCCTATCCCTGATCCGTTTCAGGCCCCCCAGAGGCCCCTAACTCCTGTTGACAGCGGAGGATGCTGGGAAATCCCTGTGGTGTTTAAAAAAAAAAAGAAGAAAAGGACGGCGATGAAGGATCGCGGAGGCTCGGTTCCTCTGTGAACCAGTCTCTCGCGCCCCCCCACGCCCCCCCTCCAACCGCCCCCGCCCCCCCAGCCAGCACGGGTAACCCCACGGATTTGAGAGTGGAGCTACAGTGCTGGGGTGGGGCCCCTCTATTGGAATTCCATGATGACATGTAGTGCAAGGACATTGATGGAACAGTGATATCCCCAAGGTGTCCTAAACACTACCAGAACTATGAATGGAGGAAAAGACTGCGAGAGGGAAGGGGAGGGGCTTCTGCCCCTCGCGCAGGTGCCCATTGGATGGCAGCGCAGGGTGGATTGCAGTGGAGTCGTCTACGTAAGGTAAGGGCTCATTTTGAGATGGTTATTCTTTTATTCTTCTTCTTGTACCTCTCTAGTCGCTGCCGTGATGTGCACCATGTATAAGCACACCAGTCAGAAGCACACCAGCAATCATTGTTGACCCTACAGGTCACAGAGTACCACAGGAGAGCCAATGACAATTTTACACCCTACAGGCTACACAGTACTACAGGAGAGGGTTGACACTAATCATGGTTTCCCACGGGTCCTAAAAAAGGTTTTTAATTCAATTACTTAAAGGCCTTAAAAGGTATTAAAATTTCTTAAATAGTTTTCATTGACCTTAAAATATGCAACCCCCTTTGCTGACTAATGGTACTTTTTTTATGTAGTGTTTGCTTGACATCGTCATATTGTCGCTGTACTTAGTCACAAGCTTTTTCATTTAGACTGTTATGTGTATTTGTACGGGACTTGCATTTTAATAGGTGAGGGCATTCAGTCCTCGCACGTAAATATAAATAAATTCAAAATAAATATGTTAAGTATTTTGAAGTGATTGATACACATCCTCCGCTCAAGGCTGGTCGACGATAGGTGTTCCAGAGCTATTCGGTTTGACTAATATTGTACTTGTGAGTGAGAGCGCTTTACTGCACACCTTTTCTTTTATCCAGACTTGTCAGACGTAATAGCATAATATTTTTACCTACAGGCTGGTAAGGTGCTGGCAGATGTAAAGAGTGTCATCCTCCACTGTCACAGCATGTATTTGTTGTGTTTGTGTTGCTGAATCTACGTCCAGCGTTAATCAACTAATTTCACCAAAATATAAGTAACTGGTGTCTTTTTACTTCTACTGTCCATTAGTAATTTCAGAGCCTTTAGTATATTCAGTTGTGAACACTCATTTTTCACTTGTATTTTGTGTAGCAAAATGGTCTTAAATTTCTTTTCATGTGGCATTGAAAAGGTCTTTAAAAAAATCTTAAAATTAACTTACCCTGCATGGGGGAATGGCTCACTAACAGCAACTGTGAGAACATGGCTGGAAGCTATGAGAAAGTAATGCAGTAGTGCCCTTTTCACATCTTGTCTTTGTGTCTTGGAGAACCACAGTGCACACATTCTCTTGTAAGGCCATTCAGCCATCCTGCTAAATCCCATCAAGGCCTTCCTATCTTTCAAAGAAGTGGTTTCACCATATGGCTGAATCCTTACACAATTCCACGACATTCAAACCATTTTTTGAAGAGGGATGAATCCCCTAAAGATTGGTCTGTCCTGTATTGGTCAGATTTAGTGAAGACCGTATAGAACATGCTGATCATTTTCATTGGTAGCACCCAGAAGAAGTCCGGATGGATTTCTTACATTTTCGGCATGGCCATTCCCCACTGGTACAACAGTGATGAAGTTCACTCATTAGCCAATCACCTTCTCAAAGCACAGCCAATTAGGAGCTTAGGTCAAATGACAAGCTGGTCAGAATATTCGGCTGCTGCAAACGGGAGGGAAACTGGCAGCCTGGCCAAGCCGCACGGCACGTGGATGCAGCCTGTAGAGAAAGCTTTGGAGCCGCGGCTGAACTAGGACCGACTGCCTGTAACCGCTCCAGCTCTCAGATCATGCCTGAGCACTGCCCTGCGTACGTACCAGACTGTCAGTGCCCACAAATAGACTTGGCTCAGATGGTGCATGCGAGGTCGTTTCACTGTCGCAGTCTGAAGATGACAGAAGTTCAGCGTAAGCTGGGTAGATCCAAGTTTTATTTCCCTAAAGAGACTAGCGCAAGATATTACTTTGGTTTCCGCTACGAAAATGTTCAGAAACTCCTTCGTTTGAAGCTGCATTTGAAGCTTGGGTCCATTTTTATCGCTTGCTTGACAAGTTAATAAAGAGTATGACCTTTGCCTTGGAAAGAAAAGTCCTTGGTAAGCAGCGTTGGTGCTGAGAAGCAGTTATGAAATAGATCTCTTCTGGAACTCGTTTCCTTCTTGCTGTTAGTATTCAAAGCAGGTCAGCTGAAGCTTCTATCTGAAGAGGGACCCAACCCACATACAAAAATGTTACATTCAACGGAACATCTATGTCAAATACACTATTAACAGCTGTTTGCATTTCCATCAAGTAGGCTAGATGGGGGGGTTTGCACAACCCTAGAAAATGTGATAAGGATTGGCTTCTACACTGACTAGGCTATATGGAAATATGGATGTTCCACTGTATGATATTTCTGCTGTGCTGGAGAAAAATGGCATAGACCACAGACTATGGGTGCCAAAATATAGTCCCGGAGGGTTGCAGAACCTGTTGGTTTTTTTGGTATGTTTCCACACCAGTGACACATTCAAGTCACTGATTGGCTGTAAGTTCCGCACACCTTGTTCTGATGGCCTTAACTGGCTTCTGATTGAAAGGAAACCACAGAAATCTGCGGACACAGCAGCCCTCCTGGAACACCTGTCACAGACTGTTATAGGCCTTTTGTGGTGTTCTGATTGGTGAATGTAATCGCACCGTGGGCTATGTCGTTTATTCTGTGGGTTGTGACTGACGTCTGTCCTGCCTTTCCTCAGTCCTAGTGGCTCGGTCCTCTCCTGCCTGGACCAGGTAAAGAGCTACCTGCTTACCGACGGGACCTGCAAGTGCGGCCTGGAGTGTCCCCTAATCCTCCCGAAGGTGAGATTTGGCCCGCATTCCTGCGTGAGTGGTGTGTTACGTGTGTGTACGGGACACGTGTGCAGTACACATGGATGTGCAGTACGCAAGCATGACAAAGGTTCCTACAAGGTCTCGCTATGTTACTCCCATTTTGCTATGATTTTATTCATTTTTTTAGTTTATGCAAGTTACATTTTCTGCCCTGCCTCTCTTCACTGACTGCTTGTTACCTACACAAGTGGTAGAGCAGTCCTACAGCAGTGGTCAGAATTGTATTATGTAAATCGTGAATATCATTATAAATGTCAGTTGGCTTCATGAATATCAAATTCTTGAAAATATTTGAAACCGGAAAATAATGAAAAAGGACGCTGGAAGAGAGGATAAAATTCTATCCATTTAACATTATATTGAACAAGCTGGCTAAAATAGCATTAACCGCTGCTCTCTGGTTGGAATATTTAGGAGTTTCATTATCTAATGAAGACACTTTAGTTATGAATGTGTTACCCTAAGCTTGTTTTATAAAGCCATGGTTAGTGGTGATGGTCCAATCAAGTCAAGCCAGATTCCACACAGACTCCTGGTATATTAACTGCATGGTTGCACCTGTATCGTTTGTGCTCGCTTTTGTATTATCCGTGGATTCATTGACAACAGAGTGGCACCCACTGTCACCATTCCCCCCGATCTCGTTTATATTTACATGTACGTAAGATAAAATCTTTGCATGGCCCTTTTGTGGCAAGCTCCTCCTACTAGCTGAAGATGATATTGTAAGTTAGCTAGGCTAGTTATTTGCTTTCTTGGTAGGCAAAATCAAGACGACATTAGTCTGCTGGGCCACATGTCACATGGCCACATGCAGAGTCCACCCATCTGTATGTGGCCAAGCAGCCTATTGTAGTTAGATAACGGCAAACAGAACGCTGTAATTCCATATTGAATCGTAGGTAATTTCCAAAGACTGAACACAAAACGGAGTGCTTGCGTGAACAAAGTTTCTATTGATTTTTATAGTATCATAGTAAATTAGTTTTCAAATAATGACATTTCCATATTTATTTTTTTAATTTTTTAGGCCGGGTGGAAACTGGACCCTCCTAATATATCGGAAGGGGAACCCTGAATTGAAAAAACGGAACATTGTGAAACTTACTGATTTCCGTGTAGATTTCCATGCAGGGTTTGAAGATGCTTGATTTTCAGTTGGTTTTCATGTTTCACAGAACCTACATTTACATTTTACATTTTAGAGGACCTACAAAATTCCAAACTGCTGTGAATTTAAATCTCTCTTCAATAAATAGGGTATGATGCAACAAGGGAAAGTTCAATCTTTTTACGAAGGTCAGATCAACCACTTACAAAAGCTATCTGAGGAGGTCCTTGAAAAGTTCCTGCATCATTTACATGGGATACATTTAGAGTGGATAATCGCAGGGCTCACAGGTTCACTATCCAGTGTTATAAAAAATGCAGCCTTGATATTTATTTTATTATTAGTATTATTCTTACTGTTTTGAAGCAGTGGAGGTTTTGACAGCACTTGTATGTTTTGTTAAACACGTTCTAGGTGCCCTGCTGTTCCACGTAAGCTTTTGTAATCCCCGTACAAGCCTTGACAACTACTTTTTGGTTTAATACATTAATGATATCTCCATTGTGTCCTGTTCTGTACCGCAACAGAAACACACGGGCCCTTGTATTAACACGCAAGGCCGCAGAGAATACGTATTGAAAAGCGGGTGGGTTTTTTTCCTCTCCGGGTTGTAAGCAGCGAGGCCTCTCCTTTCCTCAGGTGTTCAATTTTGATCCCGGGGCCGCCGTCAAGCAGAGGACGGCGGAGGACGTAAAGGCCGACGAAGACGTCACCAAGCTCTGCATGCATAAGAGGAAGATCATCGCCGTGGCAACCCTGAACAGGAGCATGGAGTCGCCGCACCCTTCCCTAGTTCTGACCAGTCCGGGCGGCGGCACGAGTACGTATGTTGTTTATAGAGGGCTCAACATGGCGGCGGGGTCTAAATCCCCCTTTCTCTCTCTCTCACGCATTGTTCCCGCGACGTAATCGTAAATTTGGAAGCCGCTGGCTCTCCACGCCGGCGTCAGCCCGAGGGGGCGAATTGGCCGGGCGATATTCCGCTGCTGAAATTTGGAGCGTGTTCGAAAATGAAAAATGCAGCATTTGACAGCTGGCGACTGCCCTTCCCCTACGCAGCGCCTCAGAAAGCCTCCGTCAGGAAGCCTGTCGCTGTCGCAGTCCGGGGGAACCACGATTTTAGCCATCCACCAAAATGGCTGACCTTTTACAGAGGCGTTTGCGAAGAGAGCAGAACAGGGCGTACGGTCCTTCAGCCTTTTTATTTTCTTTTCTTGAGTGTTGCTGTAATTCTTAGTTTAGGTTGGTAACGAAAAATGAAACCGGCTCTCATCAGGGTCTCATGAGAACCTTCGTTCATGGTGACAGTTTCACTTCTGGTCTCATAAATGTAAAAGGTTTGTCTTCATCAACACTTTTGAATTTGCCATCAGTAGCGCCAACACATGCCCCATTTTATCAGATTTTATTGTATCCCGTTTTGTTGTTTTTTTTTAATCAGTGAGTGTCGTTAGTTTTAATTTAATGCTCACGTTTTTGCCTCGGTGGTAATGATGAAGTTGATAGGGCATAATTAGGTGTGCTGCTTCCAGTTCCATTCCTTGTTCATTGCCCAGTCAGTCTGGAAGGTTTGTATGTAGCGTAAAGTCACCTAATTGGATTTCTGGCCACCACTGGGTTATGAAATGGGCTGTTCTCACGTCAGGATGAAATTTGCCGTTTTACCTAAAAATGTCATTAAAAAAATTTCTCGGTGGCATGACTGAGCTTCAGGATTCAGGGTTATTTTGGGGGCAGTTCTTATATAATGCTTTATTTGTACCCATTTTCACAAAATGACTGACATGAGGACAGGAAATAAATCGCGCTGATTGATTGGTCGAAATGTTGTTTATGGTGTCCTTTGCGTTAAATCTGGCGAATTAGAGTCCAGGTCTGCCAGTGAAATGACGTCCTCTTCTCAGACGCGCAGTCGCTGTCCCTGCCGCTGCGCGTTGTCAGGAAATGCGCCGGGCCGCTCGATTCTCCACCCAGGAGAGGCAGGAAATGAAAAACATCTCCCTGACAGATTGAGATCAGCCTAAAATGTGTTTTTTTTTTTTTTTCTCCGCACGGTGCATTCTTTCATCAGTAGGATTCAGCGTGTTTATGCTACGTCAGCACACGGTGCGAAACCTGCACAAAACAAGTATGGCGAATATCACATACAGGCTCATATTGCTTCACGCGTAGGCTTTCCTGTTTCTGTCTATGTTCTAAATCTGTAGAAGGTGTTTATGCTCAATGACTTGGTTCCACTTAATGCAGTTAGGCTGTTATGTAAGGTTAGTTGGTGGAATATCGGTAGTGAGGGACACAGGAGTTTGGAAAGTGGCATTCTCCATTGGTGTCGCCCGTATTCCAGGTGTAACCCCATTGGTCCCTCCTCATTCAGGGGCCCCGCGAGCAATAAGGAACAAGCTGCACGAGGGCCCGCCCAACGCCGCGGCCGCCGACTGCAGGAACCCTTTCCGGATGATCCTGGCCGGGCAGCGCCACTACCAGCCGGAGCCGGAGATGTTCGCGGGCCACGCCCGGGCGCGGCTGGGCAGCGCGGAGCCGTCCCCCAGGTCCCCGTACCGCCAGAACGCCATGATGAGCCCCGCCTCTTACGGCGACGGCTCGCCGTCCCCCAGGACGGACCCGCTGGGCAGCCCCGACGCGTTCGGCCGGAGCTTTTCCGGAAGCTTCCACCCCGCCGGCAGCCCCGGCCCCCTCAACGGCAACGGCCGGCCGGCGCTCTCCTCCCCCCCCGGCCTCTCCCACCAGGGCTCGCCCGCCGCCCAGTCCTGCGTGCTGGCGGGGAGGACTAACGTGCCCCTCTCCCCCACGGTGTCCGCCAAGAGCCCCGTCATGAAGAAGCCGGCCTGCAGCGGCTTCCCCCCGAGCATGGAGCCCCCGCGGGGGGTGTTCCACCACCACCACCACCAGGCCCCGCCCCCGTCCTGCGCCCTCCAGAAGCAGCAGGTGACCTCGGAGAAGGACCCGCTGGGCATCCTGGATCCCATCCCCAGCAAGCCGGCCTGCCAGAGCCCGGCGGCGGCCCTGAACCCCGGCTTCCAGCCCGGCGTCCACGCTCAGGTACCGGCCATGAATGTAAGCATGCCCCCCACCATCGTACCCCTGCGCAGCAACCTCCCCCTGCCCACGGTCAAGCCCGGGCCCGCCAACCCCGCGGGGGGCCACGCGCAGAGGGGCCCGCACGCGGCCTCCGCCTCGCCCTCGCCCGTCACCTCCCCCACTCACGCCGCCGGGCCGGCCTTGGGCAGGGTGGAGGCCTCGCCCCAGAGGTCCCGCTCCTCCTCCTCCTCGTCCGACCACGGAACCTTCGCCATGCTCCCCGGGCCCCAGGCCTCCTGCGGGGGGGCCAAGGTCCCGCCGAGGTCCCCCCGGCCCTCCGTGGCCCCCAGCCCCTCCTCCGCCAAGCCGGACGGCCTCCACCCGTACAAAGACGCGTCGGGGCAGCTGCTGACGGGCATGAACAGCGCCCAGTCGGGCGCCATGTTCCCACCCCCGAAGAACCACGCGGGCCTGCTGGGGATGCCCCTCAACCACATCCTCAATCAGCATAACTCCTCCTCCTTTCCCGCCAGCAGCCTGCTGTCCGCCGCCGCCAAAGCCCAGCTGGCCAATCAGAGCAAAGGCGGTAACGGCGGGGGCGGGGCGGGCGCCTGCGGCAACGGCGCGAACCCCTCTCCCGGCGGCGCGCACCCAGAAGGGCGCGGGGTCCCGAACTCGACGTTCCCGCACAATCCCAGCATGCCCCTGGGCGTGAGCGAGGGGCAGTCCGGGCGGGCGGCGCTGCGGGACAAGCTGATGGCGCACCAGAGGGACCCGCTGCGGAAACGCAAGCTGCCCAACAGCGTCGCCCACGACGACGGCTACGCCGCGCTCAAGTCCCACATGGGCGGGGCCAGGCCGCAGGGGCCGGCGGAGCAGCTGAGGAAGGCGCGGCCGGGGGCGCTCCCGCCAAACGCCTCTATGGCGCAGTTGCTCCAGTCCATGAGCTACCAGAGTTCCCAGCTGGCGGGAAACAGCGCCCCCATGTGTCAGGGGGGCCAGTCTGTGGGGACTTCTACCCAGCTGCACTTTCGGGACGGGGTCACGCCCGCCGCCCCCCCGCACCACGGCCTCCAGGCCCCGCCGCGGCTGCCCGGACGGGGGGAGGGTCTGCACTGCCGGGGGGCGGATGGCGGGCTGGCGCACGGTGGGGGCCACGAGCAGTTCGGGGGTCTGATGGACCAGGGGCAGCTGGGACAGGGGGGCCAGACGCCGCGCCGAAACTGCTCCCTGGGTCACCGCGACCCCCACCCGCAGCAGCTGGCCCACCGCCATCACCAGCCGCTGCAGGCCCAGCCGCACTCCCTGGGGCAAGTTACCATGGCGCCCAACGCCAACGGAGGCAGCTGTAACCAAGCCATGTCCGAAACGGGTAAGCCTCCACTTTCACACGCGATACTCACTTCCCAGCATGCCTTCCTCTCCACCGCATAGGACATTCTGGTTTTTGCTCAAAATAACACATTAATAAATGGGGTGTCACCCGCTAGGTCTTGTAAGGACTTGGAATGCCCCTGTAACCATATTCAAATTTGTCCTTGTGCTCTGTAGTTTGAGCGCTACAAGCATTAATGTTTCTCTTTAATGTTTTTACTGATCACTGGTTTCAGTGTAAAACATTAGCGACTTGCAGGTAAAGTAGCAAATTATGAACTTGTAAGACAGGGGACAAATGGTCATAGTTAGAATTCTAACTTCTGTATTGGTTAGTGGGGTCTAGTGTGAAAACAGGTCTGTGGGCCCTGTAATATGCCTACTGTGAGACAAAGCTTTGTAAGAGCTGCAGGACCAGAATATCCTCTCATTTCTTGAGTCATTTCCATGTTACTGTTTCAGTAGTGTAAGTGCAACAGGTTAGCGAACTTCCATAATGCATACTTTGAGTTTTAAAATCAAGGCTTTAAAAGTAAAAACTGAAATATAAATGCATTCACAGAAGAAAATATATTCTCATGAAATCGTTCCATTAAAATAAAAAAAAAGAATTGAATTGCTTTGGGAAATGGGTGGTTAAGTTAAGGTGAAGAAATTTATTTTTTATTTTCTAGTGCAATAAAGATAGAAGTATCCTCTATGTTAGAGCAATCTTAGGAAATACAGATCTGTTCAGCCACGATTCAACCAATTTCACTATGACTTCTTCTGGTGTAGTAAAGTAACACTGTAGATTCATATTGTCTGTCTTCATTTTTATTTGTGTTTTTAATGTCCATAACCTCATGGATTACTTTCTTACATTTGCTGAAAGACATTAGAGGTCATTTGGAACAAGATAGGACCAAAACAGGATAGTCGGCACTTTGACCAAGCTTGTGCATGTGGTTTGTTTGTGAATATTTAATAACGTGTTAAATATTTAACTCATTTATGGAAATCGTTGTGTTGAAGAGAGCAGACCGACTGTTGCAGTGGTCTTTGAGGCAATACTGGTATGATACAAATGTGGTCTATGGCCTGTGATGTCATCCCTGTAGGTTGATGTAGGTCAAAGAGGGGAAATTTTACAATAGAAACACAGCTATAGTGGCAAAACAATCTGCTCTGTAGAAACGCTTCTCAAAGATTTATCGTCATGAGGTCTATGTTTGCAGAAAGGTGAGTCTGATAAGTTCAATGATTGAAAGTTTTCTTTCAATCTCCTGCAGTCCTGTTTTTCCATAATTCCAGTACGATTCGCTCGTATAAATCTTTAATCTTTGACCCTGTTATTTCAAGGTTGTAGTCTCTCAAAACCAGCACACCGCGGGCATCGCATTCTTATTTTTCCTTCGCTTGCCTGTTATCATACCGTGCGTAGGGCTGCCTCGCAGTGCAGATGCGCTTGTTAATAAATTTGTACTTGGGGACTGCGTGGTCCGCAAGAGAGCGGCAGCTGGAGCAGCAGGCTCTCGGCCCATGCATGGGTGCCACCGCATGGTCTGGGGTTCGATTCCCCGCCGTACCACTTTGTGAACCCGTCTGTAACCATTTCCGCTTTCTCTCTGAGAAGCAAAAAAGTACATAAGACTGGGCTGCCCCTTCTCCTTTTTAGGATTAATAATACTAGGTTTGGCAGCGATACGGTGTGGCGAACTTGGGTGCGGTACATTCACCCGGCTAATGAACATGAGCAAAATGTGCAGAAAATGTGCACACACACACACACACACACACACGTGCCCACACACGCACACACACCCATCTTCCTCACCTGCTCTTGTGCTGTCTTCTGTTCCCACTTGTCTTATCTCTTTCTCTATGTCTCTGTCTCTGTTTCTCCCTCCCACTCTGTTCAAGAAGCACAGCAGCCTCAAACAAATAAAGTGGAACTTCAAAGTTGATGCAAAGTGTGCACCTGCAAGCCGTAAATATTCGTATCGGTGCAGAGCTGGCGAATAAAAGGGAGGAGCTACAGTATTTTAAGCTTCTTCAAGATATCACAGTGCAAAAATAAAAACATAAAAAATGTAGAAATCACCACAGAACATGGCTGCAGCAGCAGGAATGATTTTCTCAAATTATTCTGACCGTATTATTTATTTATTTATTTGCCCTGCCATTATTGCTCAATAAAGGGAAAAGTGCTTTGGCTGCAGAAAACCTTCTCCTCACATCAAATGCCAAAGACACCAACTGCTCCCATTCCATTGCTGTTTTTATGCTGTGACTAAATTAAAGAGCTAGTCTGTTCTAAGACATCGAGATAGTTGACACCTACAGTCTTAATGAGGAAAATTGTCATTGGCATTGATTCCTGATTACAGAAGTGGCCTGTGTCTTCATTTTGCTTGGTTCTCCATGTGTTTTTGTTCCGGAGCTCGAATGCTCCCTTATCCTGTTGTGCTCCTGGAAGCTTCTTTACAATCTGTGAACCCAGAGCACCATCAGCTGTGGAACATGGTGGTTGCCATGTGGCAGCCAAACCCTCTCTCTGGCTGATTTTGTCAACATTTCATGGTTTTTAGAAAGAGGAGTCCCTATCAGTGGCTGGCTGTAGTAATGTTAAGAAAATCGGCTTTGTTTAAACAAAGTTTTAAAAAGCTTCTCTTATGTTGTTGTTGTTCCTTGAAAAGTTCAGAGCCAAAGTGCAAAAATTATTTGAAACTAGATTCCTTTATGAACAATATTTTCTTCATTTGTCTTTTGACAGTTTAAGCGTGTTTCTGTGTTGTTGTGTGGTAGTAGTCCTAGTGCTAGTTCAGAAATCGCCAAATTAATCAGGGGTGCAGGGGAGGGAATGAGGAATTGAATGGCGGGTGTCTGTCAAAAACCAGGACATTCAGAAACTGCTTAGTATTCGATGAACTGCCGGGTGATTGGATTATCCTTTGGCGCGCACTACGGCTACACTTAAGGCCGTTGGTGCATGTCCCTGTGATGTACATCTCATCTGATTGCATTGTGGGAAACTGCAAGCCCCAGCGAATGCTGTCGACTTCCTGCTGTGGGATCATGTCTAATACCGAGCGCTCTGAAATGGAGTGAAATCTTGGCTCCGTGAAGGCATAGTGTGCCCCCCCCAAGGAAGAGAGACCACAGCGGGTCAATGAGGGTCAGGTTGGGTCTTTTGTGGAAAATGGCGCAGAGGGGGAGAAATTCTATTAGTGGGTAGAAAATGTGTTGAGTGATTCGTGAATCGAATTTGAATTCTCTGAATTGACTGAATTGAAAACACATTTCCAAATGCAGATTTTTGTATTAGTCGTGCGACGGGTCCCCTCTGAATCCAGTGGTCTCCCCGCTCATCGGTGCATGTGTTCATTGTACATGCATAGTGTAAAAATAAACCAGTGATTGAATCAGTTTTTGTTCAGGTAGCTCCCATAATGCAACAACAACCTTCTGTCACTTCTAGCTAATCAGGACCCCATACAGGGTGCTTATTGCCAATGTTCCACCTGCGATTGGGCAGAATCACCTCCACCTCTCCAACACAGTAACACACACCCTTTTTTCCCAGGATTTCTGGGGTGGTAATCCAGGGTCTGGGGCAGTAAAGACTTCTAAAGGCTTTGATCTTTGCGCATTGCAGGCCAGTTGAGGGCCCATCCATTTCCTAATTCCGCTAACCAATAGCAGTCCATCTGCTGCCCATTTTTTGATGGTGCTAACCAATAGCAGTCCATCTGCCGCCCACTTCCTGATGCTGCTAGCCAATAGCTCTCCATCTGCCAACACAACACAAAGCCCTGTCTCCGAAGCTGGGAAGAGTGGCTCTGTTCAGTCTTTCAGTGGCAGGTCAGTACAAGGTCACTGACCAGCGGGGGACACCGCCTCCCCCCCCCCACATCTGTCACTGCTGCCAGGCAGTATCTGAGGCAGTGGTGGTGTGTGTCACTACCTGGCCCCAGTGCACTATGGGATACCCTCCACCCTGTCGTAACTGCTGCTGCATAAGGAGGAGACATGGACGGAGTCCCGTGGCCTTTTCACATCATGCATTTGTTGGCTTTGACCCTTCCTGCCTGCTGCGCCAAGCAGAGTTGGCCAGAAGAGGGCGCTGTCCTGGTGTCTGAAGTCACACCCACTCTTCTGCTCTTACCAAAATACTAGCTCTTATTTTTCTATTATACTGGCCTTACACTAGATGGTTTTAAGGGATTTCTCAGTCTGAGGAGTCGTAGTAAAATCTTTCCGGTCTTACCTCAGTCGGTGCACGCTCCTGTCACGACTCACGATTAGAGTGAGATTGT
This sequence comes from Anguilla rostrata, assembly GCF_018555375.3. Taxonomy (NCBI): domain Eukaryota; kingdom Metazoa; phylum Chordata; class Actinopteri; order Anguilliformes; family Anguillidae; genus Anguilla; species Anguilla rostrata. The sequence goes on from NC_057935.1 coordinate 20,620,529, forward strand.
ATTAAGACTGTCACGACTGAGTTTTCATTTTAGTACTTAATTGCTTAGGTGGAGCAAGCCATTGATTTGGCTTGAAACTTGCGTTGCTGGCTTATCAAGTCAGCTTTCAGTCAGTTAGCCAATCAAAGTAATGAATCAATTGCGAAGAATCCTTTCATTTTTTCTTTAGGTAAAGTCATGTTAAGATGGATGTGGGAATACATTGCCGGTTTACTCTCTATAAATGTGGGTTTTCTGCACAATGATTTGTGTGTTTCTGTATCTTTTATTCAGTGGATGGGGAGGTAGTGAGTCAGCATTGCCTCTCTTTGACATCTCATGTGATGTTTAAATGTGCCTTCCTTTCGGGGGGGAGATATTATGGTTCGGATGTACTCCTACTCGGTTGTTAAACTGTTCAAATTTATTTGAAAATCTGGAACAGAAAGGAAACTGGGTCGTTTTTTTTTTTCAAGTGCTGAAGAATTTGACAGTGTCATTTATTAGTATTATTTTTCAAATGTGATCATATTTTTAAGCTAATTTCCAAGGCTATTATGAAGCGTAATAAAATCCTGTGCTGCACTAAACAGTTTGGGTGGGGGGTCGGGCGGGGGGGGGGTTTAACGTGTTGTTCTGCAGTTTGCAGGTATGACATCACGCTGAAGATTTATGTACATTAGCATCAACGTGCCTTCCATTTTGTCACTTTCAAATATCACAAGATAAATTAGCCGAGGGTTTCCATACGTTAGCACGTGAAGCCCTGAGGAGGTCAGCAGGTCGCAGCGACTGCGCTGTGCGTCTCTCAGAACCCAAACTCGGGCGCGTCTCTCAAAACCCCGACTGCTTGTCGAGTCGCGGGGGCCGGAGACGGCCGAGCGGTCGGGCCCCCCCCCCCTCCCAGGAAGCCCCTTTTTTGTTTTCAGAGAGCAGCAGCAGCAGCAGCAGGCCCCCGGGGCGGAGAAGCGGGCCGCGTTTGATTGTTCCGTCTCTCTTTGTGCTGTCGATGCATATTGTCCTCACAGACACGCGGCTGAGCGCTCCTTCCTGAAAGGGCCCTTTTGTTGGGAGTCGTGAAGTAGACCGCGTGCCATCTGGAGGAGAGGCGGCCAATCAAGGCGGACGGGTAAAGTCAACACTCGCAGCGCCCTCTGTGGGTTAGCTACTCGAATGAGGGGGAGGGGGGGTGAGTGGGGCCAGACCCCGTGGGACATCAGCTGTGGAGAAGGCTTGTTTACTGACGTCAGAAGTCCTCCGTGTCCGGCTATGTTGCCGGCCAACGTGTGGAGCCTGACTTTCTTTGTCAACTTCCTGTGCCCGTTTGACACTTGCAGACTTTGCAGATCCATTGCAAGGCTCAAGTACAGTCGCTTTGAAATGCTCTATATCTTAAATTCCAGACCCTACCACAGGGCAGTTTTTTATGACTTTGTAGCTTGCATGTTCATTTCTTTTAACAAAAGAGGAGACAAGGGTGCAAAATGGGGTGCGCACAAAAGAAATGTTTCTGTCAAAGGAAGATGTGGAGTACCTTTTATTTTTGCCAAGATGTTTTCACAGGTGCGCCAAAGCTTTTCCAAGCAAACAAAACGTGCTTCAGTAAAACTCTTTGTTGGAGCACATATGGGTTTGGCTTAGTTGTGTGAATAATCCAATTTTCAATGGTTTCATACCAAACATAAAAGGTGCTTCTCTCTTCCATCTTTTGATGTATGTATTATGACTTTTGAAGAATTGCGTAACTGCATTGATGAATTTAATGTCATTTTTTTAACCTAGTCTTGTGAACTTCATCCAAGTGCCTTTAATGCAGTGTTTTGAAATGCACTTGCATGCCCTGCCTCTCATAAATGGTACATACGCTTGACAAGACCCAGTCAAGTCAGTCCTATGTCTCAATTCATTTACGCACGAGACGCATAGTGTAGTATTGCCATCATGTGCAAGTTTTCCATCTTCACCTGTTCCCCATGGAATTCATTGGGTCATGTTGGTATGGGTGAAGAGGTGTGCTGTGAGACTGCTCCAAGTACATTACTGAGATGGAGAAGGGGCACCTCTCTGTATGTCTGAGGGCATTGCAGCTGTACTGTTGGTCATTTTATGGAGTCTCGCCCTCTGACACTGTTGTGTGATGGACAGTGAAATACAAGAATGAAGAGGAAGCGCTAGGTTAAGACCAAAGCTGTCTGATGGTCTGTGGCTCCTGACCCCCTCCCTCCTCCTCCTCCCCTCCTCCCCCCCTTCTCTGGGATCCCCCAGGTGACAGCCTGAACAGCGGCTTGCGCGACCATCAGTTCGCCAACCTCCAGGCCCTCACGGCCAACAACGGGGCGTTCCCACAGCGACTGGCCCGGTCCGTGCAGGCGCACCAGGGGGTCCCAGGGTTCCGGGCCCCGCACCCCCTCCCCAACAACTCCTCGTCCAACCCCATGGCCTGCCTCTTCCAGAACTTCCAGGTCAGTCAGGAACTTCGAGGCAGCGGGGTTTAGAGTGCTACTTTTTCAGTTGGGCACTGGTTCCCCTGGAAACGCATTCCACACAAGCTCATTCTCTTTACTGTGTTTATGTAAAAAGCAGCAGCGTTCCTACCGTTGTTTCATCTTGATGTTATCTTGTTCTTAGATGTTCTCTCCTGTGCGTTTCAGGTGGGCTTGTCCAAGAATGTCCCCAATACACAGACATGTGCCCAGTCTGGGATGATGTCACTTCCTGAGATCCCGGGAAAGAAGATTCGGAACCACCCCCACGAGCTGCGGCCCCCGAACATGGGCCCCGGAGGTTCAGGGGGCATGGAGGGCCTCCCAGGGGGCGGAGGGGAATCAGTGGACACCATCTACAGGGCAGTGGTGGAGGCGGCCAGCCAGGGTGTGCCGGTGGTCATCACCACCTCAGTCAGCAGCACTGCCCACGCCCGGCCCATCCCCGCTCCGACCACTACGAGTGCCTTCGCCGGCTCCTTGGAGGGTCCCAACAGCCTTCCCCACCCCTGCCAGGAGCCCCTCCTCCCGGAGGCGGAGCCTCGCCTGCAGCTCCGCCCCGGACAACCCCGGGCGGAGCAGCGCAAGAGCGCCCCCAATGGCGGGGAGGCTCAGGACTACTTCCGGTCCCCCAGCAGCCAGCGGAGGCAGTGGGGGAGAGAGGCAGCGTGCCACGCCCTCTCGTGGCAGGGGGAGGAGTTCCTGGAATGCTCCGCCCAAGTCCGGGGCAGCCCCCGCGCGGAAGGTTTCGGCAGCCCGACCCCCGTGCGCCAGCACGCTCCCCTGCCGCCCGGAGACAAGGCCTTCCCGGAGGACGGGTTCCGCTTCGACGCCTGCCAGAGGGTGGCGGGCGGCGGCGTCGGCATGAAAGAGCGGGCGGCGGAGCGGTGCGCCCACGTCAACGGCGGACCCCTCCTCCCGGGCAGTTGCTACGGCGACGCGCTGGGCCCCCCCGGCCACGACCCCGCGTCCGAGGACCAGTCCCCCGGCTCCTCCACCAGCCTGGAGGGCTCCCTGCACAAGGACTACGCCCACTACAACGGCCACTACAACGGCTGCGGGGCCAGCCCCTCGGACAGGGAGGAGGACCCGCGCCGGGCCGACTCGCCGCTCTCCGCCGACCTGCTGCACTTCCGCCCCCGGGCCTTCCACATGGGCCAGCTGGTCTGGGGCCAGATCAAGGGCTTCCCCCCGTGGCAGGGCAGGCTGCTGGGGGAGGAGCAGGTTCGCCACCCCGGCCTGCAGAATAGCGAGCAGGGCAAGGTGAGCACGAACCGTACGGGCCGACGCCTCTGCAGTCAGTGAAGACTGACCTGGATTCTCTCAGCATTGCCCTTTAAGGACAATTCTAGGTTTTTTTTTTTTTTTTTCAACCTGGGTCTTATTTTAATAGTTTTTTTTATCATTCTTATTAGGGCAGTCAACCTTAGTCAAAAATTACATTCAAATATTCCTTCTAAGAAAATGCATGTTTGAATATATTCAAATATATATTACACTTTGAAATGTTGAAATAATTGCAGAATTTGACCAACTTTTGGGATGTGTTAATAGGATGTGTTATATCCACAAAATTGCTAACCAATACGAGAGACATAGCTGGAGTGCGTACATTTTATTTGAACATAAACATGAACGCAGTCTAGCTGAGAGAAAAACGTTAGCATGAACATTCGAGATGGCTGTTAAGATCTGCATACAGTACACTTTTATAATCAGGAGTTGACAGAAGGGGTAGGCTATGCAAGTAGGCATACATGGCAAAAACATTAAAATGTACAACAATTTGTCATGAGGAAAAGTGTACTTAAAATAGATGTATAACTAAAATAGATGCAATGAAGTTGCTGTGGATTTTAATCTTTCTGCCGTGGATGCATACTCGCGTCTATATGTCTTTAATAATTTTATTTAAATAGAATTAAAGCACACAATTCTGAGAAATGTAGCTAAAAAGAATTTTTACTGATGATTTACAAGAAAGTGTTATTAAAACTGAAAAGAACTTTCTTGGACCCTTTGCAGAGTTTTAACTCTCAAAACTCCAGTGGGGAAAAATAAAAAAAGTTAAAACTAACTTATCTAGTTAAGCATTTTATGCCAATGTCAGACCTCTGGGTTATTTGCCAATAACACCAGACAGTCCACTTGCGAAGAGGCCAGTGCCTGTTTCTTTTTAGTCACTATATTCCCAACGGAGGAAAGACGCGTTCCAATCGCACCAAGGGACGAAAGGAACCAGGGAGGAAATGAAAGGGCCCTGTCTATCAAGCAACAGCGTAGCAACGGCCCGTATAACCCAGCGACTTCCGTTTTCTATAAAGGAGGTGTCAAAGTGCGAGATTTATTTTTGATTTAACGCAGCCCAGGTTGAAAGAAAAACAGCTACAGCTACAACAGCTACAAGACATGCTTCGTTTTTTATTTTTCTTTCACATTCGAATGATAATTTATTTTCAAATATTCTATTGCATGCTGCGTAAACTTGCAGAATCGACCTACTGTACTTAATTCCCTTTTAACTTTGACTAAAGTACACTCAAATGTGTGTGTTTCTCCCTCACCAACACAGTTTGACAAAAGAAATTAGACATTTTATGAAATCTGGGTCAGGTATGAGACTGATCGAGTCCTGGACAATGGGTCTTCTGTGGTGATGCACTGCCTTGTCAGGGACCGGGGTTTGTGGCCTGTTACTGAGCTGAAGTCTGATCTGTGTCCACATAGCCACTCGGGTTGAATGCACAGCAAGGTAATTTGTGATTAAGCGTCATTAGATAGAGAGCCCAAAGGAAAAGTGAGATGATTCACTTACTGCACTGGGAGGATTTAATGAGTACTCAACAGGGGGTTTGACAGGTCAGTGTCAGTACGGTCTATGGGAGTGCGTTTATGAAACTGCAGGGCTATATTTAAAGATAATATGCTGTTCGTTTACAGAGGCCAGTTTGACGAGGACCATAATGGTGCTCTTTGTGAGATCAAAGATGTTGCCGACATTTACCTTAATACCCAAAGCTAGTACCCAATTCTGGATACGCCATGAGAACAACAAAAACTTAAAAGAAGTCTGTTAAAGTTTCCCTTACTTAAGGGAGAGTAAAGCAAATACCTCTCCTGTGATTCTACTGTTACTCTGGAACCGGGCTAGCATAAACTGTAGCTACAGCTGTGTTAGCATAAACTGTAAGCTAAAGCTGTGTTAGCATAAACTTGTAAATGTGAGCTGAAGTATCTATACGCACTGTGTTGAGAGGCTAAGGACTTTCTGCTCAGTACTTCAGCTATTACGTTGACGAACATTGACAGCGTCTCAGTGTTGTGAGAAAGCGGCTAGAGCATCTGGAGCTTGAGATCACGGAAAACCTATCCAGAATCCGAGCTAATGGAGCTGGCCTGGTTCCAGCTATTACAGTGGTGCTGTACGAGTTTGCACGAGATGAGCCTGCATATACCACAGCCACGGCTAGGAGAACGCCTACTGTCTGTGTGAGCGTGGCGGGATCAGCAGTAAATGCTCTAACCACGGCAGCGGTAATCCAGGGCACTGGTGACCGTACGTGCAGGTTAAGATGGTTTGGTGTTCATGTCATCTCCTAGGTCGACCCAGGGAAGCTGAAAACACTAACCGAAGACCTGGAGGCGTTCAACAGAGCCACCAAGCGGAACAGGAGGTAGGTTGCGAGCTGGAGATTTCATGGTTGTGGGCAGTAACTGGAACCAGGTTGCATGAGGTCAGTCGCTAGATCTTGAAAGATATAGGAGTGTGTACAGTAGTAGAAAAGGTTTTAATTTTATGCAGACTGAAAATAAATAACATTATGCCTTTGCTATTTCTCCAGTCAGACTGTCTTTGAAGTGCAGGATGCTGTTTTAGAAGGTGTTACATAAGCATAAGATGTAATGTTCATACTCAGAGTACACTGTCACATTCCATGTCATAAGTGACAGTGACTAAAAAAGAAAAGAATGCATTTTTTTGTATAGTGCTTTTCATGGTATTCAAAGCAGTTTACAGTAAGTACAAGTAAACATCAAAATAACAACAATATAGCAAATGTTAAAATATTTTTTATATGAAAATGTAGAGAAAAACCTAGTATAAATAATGGGAAACCAGAATGCTATAATAACAAAGGAGCAAAATTAGGACAGATGAAAAATGATCTCCGGATAGGGAAGTCGGGATTGAAGAAGGTTTTGTAAGCGCCCCTAAAAGATGTGTCTTTTGTATTGATTTGAAAGCGGTCGCTGTGTTTGCCTCTGATTGGTCGGGGGAAGGGGTTCCACAGATGTAGAGTGTCGGAGCTGAAAGCTCTCTCTACCCCGGTCCAGACAGCGAGGTAGAAAAATAATTGTATTATTAAAAGCCAGCTGCGTTAGGCGGTGGGGTTATAAAACGCCAAACAAACGCACTTCTTTTCTGTACGGTCCCTGTCCGGTAAAGCATGCATAAGGATGCCATTGCTTTTTGCCAGGCTGGCTGATTTATTGAACGAGGGAGTGGGGACGTACCACCAAATGCTGAAACTGTGGGTGCCGGCTGTAAACGCTTGCCTGGTGAAGACGGCTCTGAGGCAGGTTGAAAAGTGCTGAGCCCAGCCTGTCAGACTCTAGGTCAGAACGTGAGCAGGGCTCAGCAGGGCTCAGGGGGCGGAGTCCGTGGGATTCCTGGCACCTCGCAGGGTGTGATGGGAGTGTGATGGGGACTGAAAGTGGTCCACCGTGTCCCCAATTCACTGTTTGTTTTCTCTCCTGCAGCAGAGGCGGGAAGCTAAATAATCACTTAGAAGCTGCTATACACGTGACCATGAGCGAGCTGGATAGAATGTCAGGAAGTGTGAGTATACGCACGTGCGCACACACACACACACACACACACACACAGGTATATTGCAATGCAAAATGCTCAGCCCCATTACAAAACATTTGTTACATTCAATGTAGATATGAACTTATCCTAATTTTTTTTTGCTTGTTTATAATCATACGGTGCCCAGATGTGGTACCCAGATGTCCTTTTACTAAAACACATATTTAAATTTTGCACATAACACACTGGCAGTGATGCATCTGAAATGTCATGCTGTTCATCTCAACCTCCAGGTTCACCAAATGCCACCAAGAGACAGACAGTTGAAACCCCCCAAGAGGAGAAAGATCTCCAGATAACACTGAATGTATTGGCCCTCAATCCAGTACACGGCTGTGGAACTGTGTGTACGCTGAGCTTTGTCGCAACCTCTGCCCATCACATGGTGCTACAATCAAAGAGTGGTACAGTATTTTTAAATCCTGTCCGGCCCCACCCCTCTTCTGAAACAGACAGAGGCTGGACGTGGTGGATTACCTAATCAGAGAACTGTTCAAGACACTGCTTACGGTTAGTCAACAGCTCGTGGAAGAACTTTTTTCTAGAATATGTTAAAACAAGGAAAAGGAAAAAAAAAACAATTGTGCGTACGACAAAATAGACAGTCCAAATATTTCTGTTTTCAGTATGTATATAGAAAATGAAGAAATTTCATGGTGATATTTAGAGGAGACTGTAAATAGTGTACAATATTGTGATGTACAAGCGTACCCAATGCACACTTTATCTTTTATTGTACAAAACAAAGCAGAATACGTGTACAAATTTCTTTTGTTTCTATTCAGTACACAGTCGATATGACTACCTGTGTAAATGGGATGAATAAAAAGAGATGCTGCCTGAAGCTTTTATATAAACGACGTGGAAAACGCGCTGTTTTTTAACGGAACAGCTGGAGAACAGGCATGATTATGTAATCCCTTAATTATGACACTTCACACCCCTTTTCGCATTTGTTTTGTGTGTTCGAAAGAAATTTAATTTTACCGGCTGGAATCGCTTTTCCGGGCTCGCCTCAAAATTGGTCACCAGGACGCTGGAAAAACATCCCGGCCGCGTCCTATTGTGACGTCCGAGACGTAGCGAGGGACGTACGCCACGTTAGATGTGCACCGTTTGTCCATTGTTCCTGTGAAGGTCTTGTGAAACGTTTTCTTTGACAGCATAAATAGATTTTCTTTTTTCAGGTGACGTGCAAGAAAACTCATCGTCGTGTGCGTGTTATCGAAGAAAAAAAAAAAAGCCATGCCAAGGAAGGACGCTAAAAATTATGCTATTGACCAGTAATTTGTACTTCAAAAAGTAAATTGCTTATTTTTTGTGAATATTTTTGATACAAGTATCACATAGGACATTTACAAAAGGACTTCTGAGTGTTAAATGCGTATGTTTTGACAGAATGGTAAGTAGTTCCAATTTTTAAAGGTAAAGATTTAAACTTGTAGTCCCGTTTATACAGTATGGCTTGCTAATATCCTAGAATCCTGAACAGTTAATCCAGTGTTATATGGTCTGGACCCTAGACTGTGCTAGGCACATTTTAGTACATATCAGTGTATGTTTTACTGATATTTCTTGGTGTTCCCCTTCCCCTTACAGCAGTAGAAAGGGGCAAGAGGAATTTTAACTGTATGTTTGGAACAAAAATAATAACTGTAAAGTAAGTTTCAAAAAAAATGTACACGGTCCAATAACCAGTTATTTTTACATCGGCATTCAATGTACAGGTTCAATTATCTTTACCTTTTAAAAACCTAATTAAAAACCCAAATAAGCATGAGCGTGTAAATGACCTCAGCCTTATGGAACACAAGAACCCCCAGTGACCAAAGCTTCACTTATGCTTTGGATTTATTTATTTTATTTTTAACTCCAATTAGGGGCCTTAATTGCCTTTTTGTTTGTTTTTGGTTTTTTTTGGTTGGTTTTTTTTTTTTTTTTGTCTTTGTCGTTACTGTTAATGGTGTTGTTGTTATTGTGGTAAATTATTAATGTATTCCATATTTATTTGTAGTTATAGAATTATAGTAGGTGGCAATAATACTTAATAAGAGTTAAAAACTCTGGAAAAAGCCTTAGAGTATATATATATTTTTTTGTTACAAGAGCCTGTTTTACGAATAGTGGTAAATAATTGTCTTTTTTTTTTTTCTTTCATTATTTAAGTCTGTGGGCATATCATTACATGCATTATTCTATTTTTATGACATCACTACTTTGTTAGAGTGTGCTGAGTTGTCATGGCGAGATTACCATTAGCTTCCATGAAGAAACTGGTGAATATCAAGGAGAGCTGATCTTTCAGGCCTTTGGGGGAAGGCCATATTATATATGAGGATACAGACCCGTCTTTGAGGTTTTTATATACTACATTTAACAGAACTATGAAAATATGGTAAACTTGATATTGGGACTGTCCAGCATGGAAGCACTTCTGGAGAATGTTATTAAAAACATGTCAAGGTGCGATTGGTTTATATTATGTTGAAACACAGAAAAACTGAGTTTTGAGAATGTTGAGTCTGAGTGCTCAGTCAGGAATGTACCCCAATGATTGGCTGGGCCCTTTATATTACTGAAGGAACGCTAATTTTTTCCCACAGGCTCCAAAGGGAGCTTCTGGGAAATATTACATGGGGTCACTGAAGCAGCCGAAGCAAGGCGGTCAGAGGACCACGTCTCCAGGGCTGTCCCTCAGATGAGTGATATCAAAAGGGCCAATCCAGATTCAGCATTCAGAAATGAGGGAGGAGCTTCTGTTAAGGTGTCTGAGAGAGCCAAAGTGGTAAACTGTTTGGGACATTTCGGTCCATTGGGGGGGCAGTAGCAACATGGGTCACTGGTAATCGTCATCTGGCCTCTTTCCTCCAAAAACAATAACCAAACATAAAAGACCTCCCCTTTAAAAAGAATGAGCAGGTCAGATTAATTGAGCAGGCACTGTGTTGAAGGTCAGTGGTAACTTGACATAATCATGTCTCTCGCCCATAACACTACACCAGAGTACATTACCCTGTTTTCTCTCTTATATTAATATTTCACCTACCTGAACTAGCTTTTGTGAGACTGTTACAGAGTTCCCTAAACTAAATTCTTGGCAGTCAAGTGCAATATAATGTTCTGCAACAAAAAAAAAGCCAATCCGTGTCATAGGTGTCAGCCAAAATAACCCAGCTTCCTCCAATCAGCAGAAAATTGACACCTGTAAAATGAGTCTCTGCATTGTACGTGGTATCCCATGATGCATCTGGAGATCTCGCCAAATGTCTCTTGACCGTACCCAAGAAGATACTACAGCACCGGTAAAGTTCATTCTTCGCTTTGTGCAATGACATGGGGACCCAGTGTAGGCCCATGTACGAACCCACATCCAAGGTCTGTCGTTAATTTATGTCATACATACATCATTCTGTTCAAATGGATGGTGTTGTCTATTGCTTTGTTGACTTGTTTTTGGAGATTTGTATGTGCGGTCTCACTAATCTTTTTATTGATGGTGTGCTTGCGTGTGTGTTTGTATTTGCGTGCGTGTGTGCATGCATGTTTCTATTAATATTTTTGTCCTCACCCTGTAATCTTATTTGGTATGACCAATGTTTTTTTTGTTTTTTTTTCTCAGATTTTTTTTTGTTTGGTTTTTTTGTAAGTGTTACTAACTTTATATTCTTTCAACAATGTATACTTTACAAACAGGAGGATTTGTAAAGTATTCTTCTGCACTTGATTTCTCTGGTTGTGAATAGTTGCGAATAGCATTGCCGTGGGTGCTAGGAGTAGCGTTCCATCATTTTTTGATTTTATTTTATTTTTTTGAGATTTTTATGATTTCTTGTAAACTGCATCTTAATGTAAATATTGTGAGTTACAGGTCATGCAGTGTTGTAACATTTCAACAATGTTGCACCGACATTACAATTAAAAAACTGGTCTCATACTTGAATTTTTTGTTGGGGTATTTTGGTTTAAGTTTCCCATCATACATACATACTGCATATCAAACCTACTTTTGAAATGTTTTTCCTCTGTTTCTATGGCCAAAATCATTTTAGAAATATGTACTTAAAATACAGATTATCAAAGGTGTGGTTACTCATTCTTTAATTGTTCTGTGGTGTTTTAACATTTCCAAAGGGGTTTACAGAACAAGCTCTACGTTGCATTCAGTTGCAATAAAATCATAATGTATTGAATATTCTCTCTGAATGATATTGTCCTATGTCATTTCTTCCTGAATCAAATCATTGTACAACATGGTGATCTTGGCATTGCTTTAAATAGAGGACAGAATTGGATGCATGTCTGGTAAGTATAAATAAAAACCGACAAATTTCAGTGTCTGGAATTCTGTAGGAGTAGAGCACCACTCACTATGAGAAGGCACATCGAGTGGAAAGTGCTGTCCTGGGATCATTCCAGAATATCCTGTGAAGCCTTGTTTGGGTGCAGATCCGATGCCTGAGAAGGCCATTACATACAGATGAGGTTAGTCCATGTGTTTAAAGCACTGGGTGACTAAGCCTGCTATGTGGACCGGAGAGTTGTTGCCTTGAATGATGCAGCTCTCTGCAAGACTGATTAAGGTTGAAGATGGGCTGAAGATGATCACTCGGGGGGGTCATTAAAATTTGACCTTGAGTGGAGTGCACACCCAAACCTTTATGGAGCCACCAGTACCCTTCACTATTGGAACATTCCCCCCCTCCCAATACTTGTATGTGCACCCACACTCTAAGCACAATAATGTTGGTCATCTCCACATTTAAAGGTGTCCAGATGTTTAATGGAAGCAGGACCAAGTTATACACACACTGGGATGAGATCAAACCTAGTGCGAGTTCTCCCATAGCCCTTCACTCTCAGTTCCAGCTAAACGGCTCATCTCAAATATGAATCCAGGCCTGCCACAGCAAAGCACAGCATAAATTTAGTCTGAGGGATGCTGTTTTATGCTTAAATTTCCCCCTGGAGGGAGGGAGGGAGGCAGGCCTCCTTTCAATCATTCCATCTCCTGATATTACAAAACAATGCCGACAGATTACTCCCGCGAGCGTGGGCTTGAAGGTCATCTGTCAATCACACCGCTGTGTTGCATTCATTTAGCAGATGCTCTTATCCAGAGCAACTTAAAATGCAGGAGAAACATAAGTGCATTCACCTGATTAATATGGGCAATAGGGTCAGACCACTGAGTATAGATGCAACATCTCTAATGCACTAATGCATATTACACATGCTGTCCAAGAACCAAAATACGAATCCTGCATACATACAGATACGTAACCCAAGCTAAGGAGAGAAAAATAAAGCCGTGAAAAATACCATAACCTGAGCATGTACACATTAGTACGTTAGTTCAAGTAATTTTCTTAAATTTTTTGAGCCAGTTTCTTTACTGTACACTGGTCATGTTCACACAGTACTCTTGTGTCTACTGCATACAGTAAATTAACTAGTAAATCCTACACTGAGGAAATATGACTAAGCATGAACAACATCCATTTATCCTGCGTTTAAAAACATATATTCATAGTTTTAGATGTTCATCACTTTTTCATTGATTTGATTTAGAATTTAGCATTGGCTGTGGTATAAATTAAAATGGTAAACAAGAGCAATCACAGACGAAATGACATATCCTGCAGTAATCATTGGCATTATTATAAAAGATTAAATGTCTATCTCTAGTAATGTTATGTCGATAAGTTCTGTCTCCTTTATTCTGTTAGGACCACACCTTTGTGAATTTCATATGCGCCTACTTGTGAGGCATCCAAACCGCTGCACTTCAGTTCTCAGCATTTGACGATGTCTTCATGAGTCAGCCAGATGTACCATGACAGCTTTACCGAACTCTTGTTTTTCTACTGGCAAAGCAATCCTGATTGGAAGAAGCCAGGAGGAAGTGCTGGGATTGCCTGACCTGAAACCATCAGAAATCTCCCTTCACCAGCAAAAAAAGCCCTTTCACTGGAAATGATTTCTTAAAAAGTATATTAATGATAAGTGACAATTACACCTGTGACAAAATTGAACAGTGGTATTTTAAGAACCATTCTTAAAATGTGCAGGTACAAATATTTAATTGGTAAAGTTTCAATGATTGTATGAAAAAAAATGTTACACCTAATGTCATGAATTCTTAATATTTATTTATTAATAAGAAGACCAAAAGGTACCAAGGGTGATACTGAGTGAGATGAGAACATGCAAAACTTTTGAAAATATGTTTTGTCAGGGCTGTGTACTGTGCAATAAACTGGCATCAGCAAATTACAGGTATGAATTCTCAATATGGTGTTGATTGCTGAGAAAGTGTCTGACTGTATAACAGTGATTTTTTTTTAAATCAGAAGTGTAATGCAAATTATTGGTCATGCAAATTACCGATTTACCTTTGATCTAAATATGTGATGTCACTTATTGCAACTTTGCAATTTTATATTTGTGGCGTGTGTGCTTCCCTTCCGGTTCAGTGTGTGAGATGACCAATGTGTCATTTTGCCAGAAAGATGACTACAATGGAAATAGGTTTTATCTTTGATAGTTGTTTTAAGGCATGTATCAGATATCTTGGCTGTCTTGTTTTTAAATTGTCACATGTTCAAAGATCAAAGGAAATCGTTACCACATTTAAATCTCATAAGTTCTACTTTGAGATTGCCTTCAACCCAGTCAATGAACCTAATGAATTTCAGTATTGTATATTATTTACAAAAGTGGGCTTTTTTTGCCATGCATTTAATTGAGAATGCTTGTTATTAATACTCTGAATCATTTAATGAGCTGTGTGACCTAAACTATATCAGGCTGGAAGGATTAGGTGAATAATTTAGCAGGACTAAAATCATTCCAGAAATGGCATGAATTCAAACAGGGTCATACTGTCCTGCAAGCACAAACATATTTTCCAGAAACTGTTGGGTAGACAGATGTTGTCCAGGGAACCGTGCCAATTCTCTGAGTGTATCACTGAATACACTTTCTGAAATGCAGTCTAGTTTCTGAAGAGGGCAGAGGACAGTCATTATTATCCCATCTACTCTGACAAAGATTGAGGCCAAGGAATTATAACTAGAATGTCTCTTCAGAAACTCATGGGACATCAGAAACTTAACCATAGATTGCTGATAATCTTACAACCAAAACTGTACATGAAATCTGAAAGCTTAATTTGCAATTTGAACCCAGACGTATATAAATATTATGGCACATTTGAAATGTATATACACTGCAGTTTATATGATGTTACTCATTACAGATAGCATAATTATTGTTTCTTTTATATACAACCATACACACACGAAAAGTTAAGGCAGGTGCTCCTAGTAGGCTAAAAAAAAAATCCAAACAAGCAATGCACTTGTTTAGTTCCTAATAAGAATAGCATTTGGAATGTAAATAAAGTATGAAAGTCTGAATATGACATAGTTCAACAACTGGAATTTCAAATAATCGTTCTAAAAGAGTATGTGCACATTTTTTTATATGCTATGATTTGTACAAACAGCTTCTTAATTAAATAAGATAGCGTATATTGTATTTTCATGTTGAGGAACGAACGAACATCACTTTTCTTTTTCGATTATGATCATCCAGTAGAAGACAGTTGTTCACTTAGTGGCACGAAGGTGCGAGTCGGATATTGCTGGCATGTTAATATGGTACTTGTGCGTCTGCTTTGCATGTTACGTATGATTCGTAGCTCGCTAAGCACTTCTGTTGCATGTTGTATGAGCTGCGCGCGCAGCGCCACGGCCCATGTTCTTCGGGTGTCTCGCGTTGGCTGTCGGGATCACTTTGCCGCTGTGTGGAAATGTCCGCCATGTTTTCCATGGCGCAGGGAGCAGATCGGCCGAGAGAAAATAGGTTTTAAAACCAGCAAAACTCGATAAGAAATGGCTTCTTGTACTGGATTCCGTGCCAATGGGAGCCCATGAGTCAGACCGTGGTGGAAATATTCGGGTGCCCTGTGGCTTTGGACCGAGTTTTTGACTGAATTCTGGCAGGATAAATGTTTCCTCCACATCTTGTGTTATTGTGATAGGCGAAAACAATGAGTAAACTATCGTTCCGGGCGCGAGCGCTAGACGCCGCCAAACCTCTCCCCGTATACCGCGATAAAGACCTTCCGGACCTTAACGACTGCGTCTCCATCAACCGAGCTGTCCCGCAAATGCCAACGGGGATGGAGAAAGAAGAAGAGTCGGTAAGAAAACGTTTTTGACACGGTAATTGTTATTAATTTGAGAGTAAAGCTGGGTGTTCGTATTCTCTACGTACTTACGGAAAAATACTAACGTTGTTTGGTGTTGTGCGTACAATAGGCCGTGCATTGTACGTAGTCTGCGTAAGAAATCGGGATGTGAGTCCGCAATTTTTACACTAATGGCGTATTCAAAGCATTTCGCGTAGAATGGCTGCTTTTGATAGAAATAGAGCGTTTGTAAGTATGCGCAGCTGTCTTCGTGAATCCCAGCCGAGTCACTTTTGGGCTTCGTCGGTTTTTGTGACTCATCCATCTTTGTTCCGAGGTAGCGTAGTTTACGCAAGGAAGTCAGCAAGTCAGGTTTAGAAGAGAAGTTGGCTTTGCGTAGTGCTACGTTCATTAATAAATTGGAAGCATTTTACGTAGATTAGCGTGCTAGCTAACGGGCTAAATCCCGCCATTAATCACGTGGCATCAGCGTTAACGCTGTTAATTTGTCATTGCTTTACACAATGGAAAGAAACATAACGTTACTCCGATTACGAATTATTTGGCTTGTGTTTAGCTAGCTAGGTAGCTACAGAAATCTTTTGGCTAGTTACTAGCTAGAGATGCTGCAGCTCGCCCATTCATTCACAATGTTCCATCCTCGTGACATCATTTTGTTGTGACGCAACTGGCCCTCCATCTACGTTAGTGTGTGTGGAGAAACACCAAGTCCTTGGTTTTACAAATAAACCCATCACTTGCCCTTGGGAATGAAGCACGTTAGCTGGAATTTAAATTGCAGTTATTACTAGCTGGTTTCAGAATCTTTGTAGTTTTGTAGCACTAGCTTGAAAAGCTAAGGTATATTTGCTTTTAAGGCTTAGAATCGCTTTGAAATGCCCCAGAATTCAAAGTCAGTCTTCTAGAACTATATTAAGCTATTACTGATTTCTACATCAACTTTATAATGTTCAGTTAAGAATATTCTAATCACGTTTTTGTGATCTTACACCTTAGCGGTTTTAAGTCGTACTTGAAGATGATTGCCCAGGTAATCCAATGATGCCTTGCTTGATTTTTCACTCACCCATTTATTTAATGTGAATTGCAGTAACTTTAGCTTATATGTGTTTAGACTATTATCTTTACAGGTAGAGGTATCCTTGTCAGGCTTACTGAGACTTAATTATTTGACTTGAGGCTCTCCTTTTTTGTCAGGTTCCTTGTGACAATCACAGGTTTCAATCTGTCATGTTTGCTGTTCCCACAAGTCAACACAAAGATAAATAGTAATTATACTTCAACAGGGTATGCCCAAATTGTTTGCAAACGAGGACTACTCATACGAAATAAGTCCCTTGGTGAATTGGCTGGGTCTTCACGAGTGCATCATTGTTGAAATTTGGGTACTTAATTTGTGGCAAAAATACAGTTTTAACCCTTCTGATGTAGTCGCCTGTACGCGGATAATTTTGACCCTCAATCGCTCCATTGTGGAGAAAGAAGTTTCCCTCTGCTTATGATGTGGATCACCCTCTTCCTTTTAAGAAAACGTTTGCGATGTGCAGCCCATTCTGACGCTCGGGGGAAGGACCCAGCACTGCCTTTCATCACCCTGGTTTCAGCCCTGACTGATCCACACAGCCTAAAACAACTTCAGTAGGAGCGTGACACTCAAAACACCCCCGTACAAGCACTTCTGCTGATCTCGGATCAGCGCGTGGGACAGCTGGGCTGATCAAAGAGGCAGGAGACCGCAGACGAGGTTAAGCAGGCCTAAGAGACCCCTCTTGATGACGATCAATAGTTTTACCTTGATCATTTTGAGTATAGGCTGCGTGTAGAACGTGGGCTTAAAGGGGGATCAGTGCCGAGCCGCATTCACACTGAGTGTGCGTTTATCCAATCTGCAGTAATAGAGAGTCTGTAAACTCTTTGAAGCTTTCAGTTGATGCAAAATTTCTGGTTAATATGCATCTTATTTGAAAAGGCACGTATCTTGTTTTGGATGCCCCGAGCATGTGCCATGTAAATGACCTTTACTTTTATACTTCCTCCAGGTTTAATTTTGTGGCAGGACAGACGTATTTCCTTTGTAAGGACTTTATGGAGGTTTGGCCCACATCGCTGTCACGCATTCAGTCACATAGGAAGTTCTGGCATTAAAGTGATGAAAGTTAAACATTTTACCGCAGTGGGTAGGCATCTGAGTTTCATTTTGCATCTTTCCAACTCAAACCGCACATGCAGTGGTGGCGGAACATTTGCACGCCCCCTGCATTTTCTGCTGCGCGTTTCATCGTTGGCGCGGTGAAAGGCCGCCCTCAGCGGCGGGACCCAACGGAAGGCCTCCCGGTCACAGGTGACCTTTGCCACGGTGCGTTTGGTAAGCGGCCCCCTCTCTCCCCCCACCCCCTGTGTCGCAGGAGCACCACTTGCAGAGGGCCATTTCGGCGCAGCAGGTGTTCCGGGAGAAGAAGGACAGCATGGTCATCCCGGTGCCGGAGGCCGAGAGCAACATCACCTACTACGACCGTCTGTACAAAGGGGAGTGCCATGTTCCCAAGCAGCTCATCCACATCCAGCGTGAGTGGCCCTCCGACCAGGGGTCAGGGACCCGCGTGCCTGCCTCCCTCTCATGCGCGCTCTGATGTTTTAAAGTACAGGAGTGAAATGCACAGGCACTCTTGTCCATTTCTGCACGGCTGTTAATCACAGATGCAGATGCTGCGGGTTTTAGTATCATCGTTTTTTGGGGTTTTTTTGCCTTGGGGTCTTTAAAGCACTGACACACGCTGAGCCGAGCGGTTAGCCACACGCATTTGGTTCAGTCACATATAAAGATTAGTTCAGCACGTTTGCTGAACGGCTGGTTGCTGATGTTTATTTGCCCAGCGGGATAAGCCCTGCTGTAATAAACAGAAAATTGCGCTCGCTTAAGGTTTTTTTTTTTTTTGCCTGTACGATGACACCGAGAGCCTTATCATGTTTGTCCCCCCAGCGTTCAGCCTGGACAACGAGCAGCCCGACTACGACATGGACTCCGAAGACGAAACCCTTCTCAACAGGCTGAACAGGAAGATGGAGATTAAACCGTTCCAGTTTGAAGTCATGGTCGACAGGCTAGAAAAAGCCAGTGCCAACCAGGTATCCCTTTCTGTCACACCTTTACTCAACATTACGTTCACTCAGCAGACACTCTCATCATGAGTGACTTAGGAAAGTGGAGAATGTCAGCGTTAGTCTCAGGAATACAACATGTGATGTCACCAAATAGGCACGGCACAGAAGGCCCATGTATAATCAATTATGGTGCAGTTACTTGTAAAAACCAGCAATTTGTATTGAAAACAAAAGTAAATACCATTAATCTATATTTACTCAACTATGCCTATAATGCTGTTATCCTAAATATTTTATGATTTGGTGTTCCATGGATGTGCAGGTGTCTTATTGCACTTTGCTGTTTGTTTAAATCTGGAACCATCAATGTGCTTTTTGGCACGTGGTGTGTAATTTGCTGATTTTCGAAGAGAATAATCTCTATTTGTCATCTCCCTCTACCCACTCCCTCCTTCTTTCCCCCGTCTTCTCTTTTCTTCCTCTCTCCCCTTCTTTCCCTCCTGCCCTCTCTTCCCTCCAAACTTCCTCCCTTCTTTTGACTTCTCCCTCCCTCTTCCGTTCTCTCTTCTCCTCTCCAGCTCGTCACTCTGCAAGAAGCCAAACTGCTGCTGAACGAGGATGACTGCCTCCTGAAGTCGGTCTACGACTACTGGGTGAGGAAGAGGAAGAACTGCCGGGGGCCTTCTCTCATCCCGCTCATCAAACAGGAGAACCGGGACGGCTCCACCAACAACGACCCCTACGTGGCGTTCCGCCGGCGGACCGAGAAGATGCAGACCAGGAAGGTGAGGGAGGGGCTCGCGTATTCGGGCAGGGCAGAAGCTGTGGGATGTGGTTATTCCCTTATCTTCAGCTGCTTTTAAGATTGACTGAAAGACTCCCAACCCCACCCCCTTTTTTTTTACCCCCTTTAACCTCATTGGCAGAACCGTAAGAACGACGAGGCATCCTATGAGAAGATGCTGAAGCTGAGGAGGGAGTTCAGCACGGCCGTCACTATCCTGGAGATGATCAAAAGAAGAGAGAAGTCCAAACGAGAGCTGCTTCATCTGACCTTGGAAGTGGTGGAGAAAAGGTCAGAGAACACCTGATACACCCTTCTATAATAATCTAACTGTGATTTTATCCATGTGTAAGGCCATCATTTTTACCCATGTATTAGGCCCTGGTTTTTTCCCCTTGTTCAATGCCCTGATTTTAGCTATGTACAAGGTCTTGATTTCACCCTTGTAGAAAGCCCTGATCTTACACACGCATAATTCCCTGGCACTGCCCACATAACCACGCACTGGGTTTTGGTGATTCTTCGGTATGTTTTCAATGTAAGCGACTTATTGGCTAGAAACTGCAGATACCTGGAAACACTGTGACTGTCCAGCACTGGAGCTATATACTCATAGCTCACCGTATGATCAGCCCTTTTCTATCGATCTTGTTCATTGTTGGGTACCTTATCGATGTTTTTATTTTCTGTATGCACAGTCTTTATTGCCCTTATGCTTCTTTGTATTTTAGTTTGCTTTCTGTGAACACTGCTTATCATTGTGAATTGATTTTAACCTTGGTGAGCGACCTTGGGCTCTAGAAAGGTGTTGTATAAATAACATGTATTATTATTATTACTACCCCTTAACAGGGTTATGAATCACCCTGTTTTTGTCCAGTCATGCCGTGTTGCTCAGATCCTTGCAGTGATGTGTTTCAGTGCTGAGGGACACCTGTATTAGTAAGCTGCGAGTGGGGAGGGCTTGTTTCCCTGGCTAATTTATAGCCTTTGTCACCCGACAGCTAATTTTCAGCCGTGCCGCTAAAGTGATTGGCGTGTGCGTGCGTGTGCGTGCGTGTGCGTGCGTGTGTGTGTGTGTGTGTGTGTGTGTGCGTGTGCTTGTGTAATTTTTCAGTGCATTTGTTTACTCTCCTTTTAGTGTGTTCAGACTTTTACTCGTTTATCCTTAATTTCGTCAGGTATCAGATTGGCGACTTTGGAGGGGAGATTCTCAACCAGCTGGCCATTCCTCGGACAGAGAAGTCCATTTACACCTCGCCAATATGTCTGCCGAATGGAAATCGCCACAAAATAGAGAATAAAACAAAGGTAAAGGCAGACATTTTTAACACGGGCATTAGCTCGCCAGCTTTTGTAGTAGAAGCAGGGACCCTCTAGAGCTTCAGGTCCTGGCTTGACTCAGTGGCTGAGTCTCTCTTGTGAAGGCAGGCTGTCTGAACGGTCAGTTCCCCTCCTTGTCTGTTCTCACGCTGGACCGTGCGCTTTCTCTCAGCGTCCGCATCACATCGCGGTCAAGGACGAGCTGCCCTTCGACTTCGTCCGGCCCAAGAAGAAGTACCAGAAGAAGACCAAGCTGGACGTGCTGCGGCAGCAGTGTCACCCCGTCCACCGGGCCGCCATCAGCAAGCGGGACATCAAGCAGTACGACTTCCACAGCTCCGGGGAGGAGGACTACCCTCAGGTGAGGCCCGCAGAGTCGCCTGCGCTGCCTCGGCGGATAACGGCCTGTGATTGGTTTGATGCCAGGTGTCTCCACGCGTTACGGTTTACCTTGCTGACAGGCTTTTCATGTCATTCGCATCCCAAAGGCCCCCTGTCCCATTTCCACAGATCAAACATTTGAGTGTGTGTGTGTGTTTCCCTCCTAACAGATCCAGTCCCCGGCCTCAGAACCCGATGAGGAGAACGATCCGGACGGGTTGTTTGGCTTCAGGAGGAAAGCTGGGTGTCAGTACTATGCTGTAAGTAAAGCTGTCTTTCCCTTTTTTTGAAGATCCGGCTCAACAAATGGCTAAAGAGTGACGAAATTGATGAAATACCATTACAGACATTAACCTCTATTAAACAGACATGCTTATTAAAGAACTACTAGGGTAAGCGGAGGATTGTAGTGTTCATTCTTGCCTTTGTCGCTTTGAATGAGGTCCTGAATCTGAATTGTAGATGTCCATCTGTAAAATGTGTAAAACACAGGCCAGAGTAACTTGGCTTTTGCAGGTTGGAAATCTTACTTTGAGATGATGCTGCATAAGATTTTTAAGGAGAGAAATGGAGGAGGGCAGCAGAGTTAATGGCATAGGTGCTAAAGATTGTACTGGTTCTATTCCCCCCGCCCCCTCCCCCCCCGACAGCCTTGTGAGGACCGCAGCGGCTCCCCCCTGTGGGAGCGCCCCCCGGAGGTGGCGGGGCAGCGGGAGCTGCGGCTCAGACACTGCCTCACCGCGCTGTCCGTCCCCCGCCGCTGCGTGGGCCTCGCCCGCCGCAGGGTGGGCAGAGGCGGCCGGTACGTACCCCAAACCCCCCCTCCCCGCACCCCACGTGGAGCCTGAACTTCCCTGCCCTGTATGGAGCCCTGACCTCACCTCCTGCGGCTCTGCGTTTAAATGCCGTTGTGTTTTTAGCTTCTCGTCGATCCTCCTGTGTGTGTTTGTGTTGTGTGCTCTGATTGCGTGTGTGTTGTGTGTGTGTGTGTGTGTGTGTGTGTGTGTGTGTGTGTGTGTGTGTGTGTGTGTGTGCGCGTGCTCTGTGTGTGTGGGTGTTGTCTGTGTTTGTGTTGTGCGTGTGTGTGTGTGTGTGGTGTGCGTGTGTGTTGCTGCAGCCTGTGTGCACTTTGCTGCAGCCTGTGCTATTGATTCCGCAGAGTGCAGACGAGCAAATTAAATCAGGAATGGGAAATTCTGCAGTTTGTGATGTCTGGGAAGGTGTAGAATCCAGTAAGAGAGCTCGCACAGCACTTTTCCGTCTCCAAATGGTTCCGCTCCTCACGGAACTCGCTCGTGCCCCCCCCCCCCCCCCCTTGTGTGTCTCCAGGGTGATTTTGGACCGGGCGTCGTCCGAGCACGACCGCGTCCTGAAGCGGCTGGACCCGGACGTGTTCGCCTCCGCCGGGGACGGCTCGGACCCGGCCGCGCGGCCCGCAGCCTCCGGCCCGCTCCCCGCCGCCAAGGCCGGCTCCCTGGCCGAGATCCTGGAGAACATCCGGACGTGCCGCTGGCGCTGCTTCAGGCCGCGGCCCCGCCCAGCCCGGGACGCCGGCGACGACCACGACGCCGCCGACGGGGGCGCGGGGAGGAGAGCGGCGGCGGCTCCGAGCGACCGGCTCACGGACACTTCCGCGGCCGCGCCCAGCGCTCCCAAGAACCCGCCTCCAGGTCCGCCCGTCTTTCCTTACTTCTTGTTCTTCACTTCCTGTACGTCCTGCCTCGCTACGAGGGTTCTTCAGACCACCGTTGTGCTGCAGGGACGTTCATTTGCAGCCTATTAACAAGCATATTAACAGTCTAATGAATATCAGCTGGCTGTTTGTACTAAGCAGATGGCGTGTTTTGCGGGCTGTCGTCCGTTGATTGCAGTACACCGCGTCTGAACGTCTCTGTAGAGGTGCATTAATGTGGCACATATGCACAGCGCTCTCATGAATTAAATAGTAGTGAGATGTAGCGACAGCGTGATTTACCGTCTCATTATCTGCCGAAGAGATCAGCAATGTCAACAGCAAAGTCGTATGTTAATGCTCAGCGTTCATTTCTGCCGTAAATATGACTGGACTGGGAGGTTTTCTCTGAGCGCTTAGTCTCGTAAACATGGAATCCCTTTTATCTGGGCTGGAAGACAGGGCAACTTGCGGAGTTTGTGTTTGTCAAAAAATGGTTGTTACAGTTTGAGAGAAATTAAACTGAGAGTTTTTGGAATGTTGGGTAATTTAAAGGTATCCTAGAATGCAAATGGAAGGCGATTGTGTCTCTATCTCTGGCTTTAAAATTGACTGATTGTAACATACCAGAGGGACAAGGTTGTACCTATCCAGCAGATCCCACTGCCTTGAGACTTTGTATTTAAGATCATTTTTTGCCCAATTTCCAACATTGAAAGCCGCTGTTAAGTGGCAACTGGACAGGAAGCGAAGCGGACGCTGCCTGCCGTCTCCCTCACTCGGCTGACCTCTGAACTCTGCGGTTTCCCCGGTTGCAGGCGGCATCACTGAGGAGCAGTACCACACTCACCAGCAGCAGCTGGCTCAGATGCAGAAGCAGCAGCTGGCCCAGCTGCGACACAAGCCGCTGTCCCAGCATGCCTCTCCGCCAGTGCGTCTCAACGCGCAGGTACCTGCCCTCACACTGACCTCCAGAGGCCTGCAAAAAAATGAGGTTGTTTATTTGGATCCCCAATAGCTGCACATACAGTACCTGCTCTTCAACTTGGCCTGCTGTGTCCCCTTGTGCTAATTTGTGTAATCCGGTACACAAGACTGAAGTGAGCTGCTACAAACATTAATCCTCAAAGAATGGCACAGTATGAATGTTTTTTCTCTCATGTCCGTTCAATTTTATGGCTGTTTTTTTTTTCTTTGCGTTCTTAATTACTGACAGAAAATGCATAGTTTTTTCTCTGTTGTAAATCCACCCATTTGAAAAACCATGAGACTGAATTGTCCTTGAAGAATACTACTATGTAATTTAGCATACTTTATTGAAGTTAATATAGTTATACTTAAAGTATGCTGAAGTATACTGGCCAGTGTGCGGTTTTATCTCCACTGAAACCCCTGGGCTCATTACTGAAACCGTGGATGTTTAAAAGCCCGTGGCCTTGCGGTTCCGTGACCTCTGACCCTCGCCGCTTCCCGTCCAGCAGGTGCCGGGCCCGTCGGGCCGAGCGTCGAAAACCCTGGACTCGGCCAGCGCCCACTTCGCCGCCTCGGCCGTGATCAGCGCCTCCGCGCCGGGGGCCCCCGAGGCCGGCAGGGATCCCCGAACCCACGGGGTCAACGGCGTCCTCCAGGCTTCAGGTGCGCACTGATTCGGCTGGCTCTGAAGCCCAGGCTGCTTCACGGCCACATTCAGGTCTTCAGTGTAGACCGTTAGAACAGAGGCTGGGACGTTTTACGCTCAGTTTGGATGATATGTATATGCCAGCAGTCCCTCTTTTGGTGGTAAGTTGAGCACTTCCCAGTTTAAGCGATTGTTCCCAGCCTTGGTGAAAAGTGGAACCTGTAAAGGGCGTTGTGCTGAGACATTGTTGCAGTGGTTGGAAAGTGGAAATGGCTGTAAAATGAGACTGTTTAAATGAAAATGAAATGAGTCTTTTTTGTTCTCATGATAGATCCATTTTTATATAATAAAGAAGACTGCCACACACCATGGAGTTTAACTTATCTGAATGTCATGTTGTCCTGTGCTCTTCTTTAAATTGTTAAAGGTTCATTAAGGTGTTGAGTGCTGCAGCCTGCTAAGAGTCTGGGTCCATTTCCTCTTGCAGGGACCTCCAAACCGCCCCACTCCACCAGCAGCACCGCTTCGCCCCCCTCGGCCCCGGCGCAGCTGCTCCGGGCCGGCTCGGCCCCCGGCGCCCCCCTGTCCCTGCCGGGCGGGGCGCACCTGAGCAACGTCAGCGCCGTGTCCCCCGTCAACCTGCCCCTGGTGGGCCGGGCCTCGGCCCCCTCGCCGTCCGCCTTAAAGCTGGCCACCGTCGCCGCCACCGCCCTGGAGCGGCCCCCCAAAGTCACGCCCGCCAGCGGCATCGGCGGCATGGCCAGGTCCGCCCCGCGGCCGCAGCCCGTCTGAGGGCCAGCCGGGTGTGTGGGTGCGTGCGTGCGCGCGTGTGTGTAACGTGTGTGTGTCCGTGTGTGTTTTTATCACGTCAGGTGCACTGCAGTTCCAGGTGATTTTAATTCTCAGTGGAAGAGGTTTATCAGTGCTTATCATTAACACTTTAGTGTTAATTCTTGGCAATCCCTCGTCAAGCGAGTTGCAGATTTCTTTTCAAGCTTTATGACTCAGCCAACCCTGGCTTCGAACCTTGGTTTTTGACATGAAATTTATCCAGGTGTGTTTGATGTTAAATTTGATGTGCGCATGAAGGGAAGGTTGTTTTGAGGCCTTAACCCTTAGTTTACCGCAGCCTCTGCTTTCCCGAAGGTGGGTTTACCATCCACAAGCTAATTTTGAAGTGTGACCTCCAAAGCAAGGGTCTACTATGTATTTTTTGGAATGCTTTAGACATGTCTGCCAAATTGCACTGTACTGAAGCGTTATGATGGAATTGTTTACCTGTGTAAAACAAGCAGAAGGTTTTACTGATTTTTATCGCTCCTCTTTCGCAGAGAGAACCACGAGCGCGAGAGGCTGGCTCTGAACGGAATGTCGGACACCACAGTCGCCATGGAGGTCACATAGCCGTCAGCGCTCACATGACGCATGACAGAACCACTCCACTGACCCTGAATGAACTCAGACTTCCACATCCTCTGTGTCTTTGCTCATTTTTACATGGACCTATATTCAACTGCAGCATATCAAAAATATTAAGAAAATTTGTCTATATATAAATATATAAATATATAAATGTACATTTTTGTAAAATTGGGGATATCACTACCTTGTAAAATAGTATATTTGTATCATTAGTATGTTATTTCTGTTACTTGAATTCTAGATATTTTGTCATCATGCTTTTGCACTTGAAAATGCAACCGACAGAGGAGGAAACATTAGGTGCAGCGATTCTGTTTGGGGGGATCAAGAGAATGGGTCCTGCCTCACTTGTTTTAACTATTTATTTTGCAATGTTTACATTTTGTATCTTGTACAAATAAATCAAATTTTGTGTCTACAAAACATGGAGATCGCCAGAGTTAACGTAGAGTTCTTGTACTTTTTTATTTTAATGGCAAAGTAACTTTTGCCTGGTTCATTTGTTTCATAAATTGAATAGATATTAGTGCATTTTTCCATTGAGAGAAGTATTTGTATTGCTTTCAAAGGGTTAATGGAGGAGGAGTGGCTTTTTAATGTTTTAAAATTGTCATTTTGTTCCAGTGTCAATGCATCAACAGTTCCTAAATGATTGTGAACATGTGTAAATGGAGAGAAAATGTTAAAACGCATAGGAACTATTAAGATTTTTTTATTTAAAAAGAATGCACATGTATGCATCTTACATTTTCGTTCTCCAAGTGTAAAAGAGGAAAATAATCGTCATACATTTGCCTTTTTTATACATAACAGGGGTTACGTGAATGCATATTACACCGGTATGGATCGATATATCTGTTGTGTAATCTTGCAGGTTATTGGAAACTTGTCAGAGCATCGCCCGAGTTGGGGTAATGCATCAAGGCTAGTCTCTTGTATTTTTATTTTATTTTTTTTTTCTGGTGGCCACCAGCCAAGTAACAGCTAAGGAAACGTGTCTGAGGATCAGTGTTGGGCCTCCTGTAGTATAGTTAAATTGGTGTAGTGAATTCCTGTACAAACAGTAGAAACATATTTAGATAGTATTAGTTGATGCACTGCTTCAGACAGATGTTTCCCCCTGTTGCTTGTACTTGGAGTATTTATGAAGAAAATCATGCAGGGAAATAAAACTAGTACATATCAGGAGAATGCAGCGATGGCGTCTTCTTTCCTCATGGAAACAACCTTTTCATGTCACTTAAAACCAAAGTTGTCAGTCTGTAGGACTCCATTGCTTTCATTTACCGGTAGTGATTGTCACGTCGCCATTAGAATGTTCAGTTAAGATATGTGATACGTGTTTTATGGTGTATGACTTCTGTTGCAGATGCAAAATATTTCACCACCCAAAATTCTACTTCCTAAAACAGGAGGCAACAATACCAGCATGCAGTATAACGCAAGGGGATTTGACCTTTCAGGGCTTTTGTCTTAAATTATTTGGGAAGGTGGTCTGTTGATGTGGATCTTTTCCAAAGCTTTTTCTTGGTGTTTTGCTCCTAATTGGGTAACACTGCATTTTTTATTGAAGCTGTAAGGGTTATCGGTGATCAGACTTTGGTTTCCAGATCAATTATAGCATCCCTACCAGCAGGTGGCACTCTTGCTTTCTTTTAACCCACTGGGAGATCTCTCGGTTCTTTTAATGTAGGGTTTCAAATGTACTTCAGGAGAAATTGAGAAATGTACGGTTGTTTCTCACAATATATTGTCTAGGGGGACTAAAATCCCATAAAACAGCGGTAACCAACCCTGTTCCTGGAGATTTACTGTCCTGTTGGTTTTCATTTCAACCCTAATTTGGCACACCTAATTCTGCTAATTTGCAGCTCAATTATCTCTAGCTGTTGAATGAAGTGTGCTTTGTTATGGTTGGAGTGAAAACCTACAGGGACGGTAGATCTCCCAGGACAGGGTTGGCTACCACTGCCATAAAACAAGTAGTGAACAGTATCTTGAACAATACCACATTTGTGAGAGCCCTCTTGTCACTCAAAATAGAGGAATTGACTGCACCTTCAATTAAACCACTAAAGCAGCTTTGAATCGCAGCAGGTCCATATGAATTATCACTTGAATATTGTGTGGTCCAAAATGAACAACTCCTATCCAACAAAGATATGTCCCTCCCCATTTGCACCAGGCCAGTGTCCTGATTACAAGATGATGCCTTGCAGGGGGGAATTCCATGTACCAAATTAGTGTAGCATACAGTTGTAACTACTGCACAGTACTACACACATAAATGCTTCTTTGAGTTGGTCATTGTCAGGTGAGCATGAAAAATACAGATTCAAATGCAGACAGCATTTTTTTTGGTGGTGGTCTAGTGTCTCACTTGTGTCAATACTGTATCACAGCCTAATAACCTAATTCATACCCCTGGGAAAAGGTTTGGATCTCTCACGACTTAAATGTACTTTTGTATGTTTTTTTGTCCATAGGCATGACCCGGAAAATAGTTTCTGTCACAACCGGAGAAACCAGTCTTGACTATTGGTTTCATCATTGGTTATATAGGCATATATATGTCAGCTATGAAAGAAAAATAATAAATTGGAACCTTTTAAGTAAATATTTCATGTATAAAACAGCAAATTTAAAGCTGATCTATTGAAAAACTGTTTCCCAAATCCTCTGAAAAATTGTACCTGTTTGGCAACATAACTGACATGCTCCTAGAATGTAGTAATAGTTGTTATTATTATTATTATTATTATTATTGTTATTACACAAACTACGAGCCCCACAATCCATTGCTTGTCTCGCGCCATTGAATGAGATGTGCGAGCGAGTGATGTAGGCTAAAGCAACAAGATCAGCCCCCCCGCAGGGGAATTCTAGGTAGAAACGACAGGAGGAGAGCGAAAGGTTCGTGTTTGATGGTGATGCAGGATGGCGAATCCGGTTGGAGGATGCATTTTTTAACCTGGAGCATTCGTCTTTTCTATAAATTAAATGACATTTACATGACCGTCTTGGCGTTCTGAAACAAATTAGTCTTTTCACGACAGTTAAATTCAATTATCCTGGAATTGTAGGTTAAAATACGTGGACCTGGGGAAATACGCGAGTGGACCAATCTCGATCGCTGCTAATTGCGATGCTCGGCTGCTGTTGATATCCAAGTGACAATGGTGTGCTGCGGCTGTCGGGTTTTTCTTTAACGATCTGGTGATATAATACCTGCTTCTGAACTGGTTGTGAAAGTTTAACTGATCATTTTGCCAGTCCAGATTGAGATGGCTGATGCATCTGAGTGCGGCGTAAAAGTAATGTGCCGTTTTAGGCCATTGAATGAATCAGAAATTACAAGAGGAGACCAATACATCCCTAAATTCAGGAATGATGACACGGTGGTCATAACGGTAGGTTCACCTGTGGTGTTTGACCTCTATTATAAACAAAGCATGAACAAGTCTTGCGAAACAGTTTTGTTTGTTAACAAAACTCTTGAGCATTTGCTGCATAAAAGAAAAAGATCTGACCTGATTATCGTTTAACAGTTATAGTCTATCTCAAAAGGACCAAACGTTACGCCAGCGGAAACCAACGGACGTAGCCTAGTACATTTAGATTGTAGGTTAACGTATAGGCTTCATCTGCATCGCGCTTAATTATTTGGCATAAGCGCATGCAAAGTTTTACATAAGGAGGTTAGTCTTTACTGTGGCTAAATTAATATTTTGCATGTTAACTTTACAATTTCATGTTTAATGACATATGGATGGCTGTATACCTATATATAGCATTTTTATTATATCCTGTATTTTTTTTTTAATTATACAAGGAGTAGGCTACAAATGACTTAATATGTGTAGGCCTAATTATACAGGCTACATAAAACATATACGGACTATTTGAAATGTTTTAATAATGTAAAAAAAATCCACACCGAGTATAGGCTCTTTTAGCATATTATTGTGGGATTTTATATTAGTATCATTTGGTGATAGTCTATGTATAGGCTATTTTTATCTATAATGTCATGAATCGTATCTCACAAACCATTAGGCTACTGTGTGAGATTTAGGCTGCATAATTATTTATTAGCTTTTAATTCTGCGTAAATCGCATTTTCTTAAGCTTATACAGTACTATAGCCTTTTTTGAAGTAACACTTTCCCAATATATAACAGTGTCTATTTGTATATTTCTGTGACCGGCTTCTTGTTTAATAATGAGGAGTATGTATCGCAGAGAGCTGAGTGTCCATTGGGTATTGTTTTGCATTTCGCGTTGTCTCTGCCGTGCCGTCTTGTTTTAGGTAAAGCACAATTCAGATGACATTTTATTGAATTCAGCCACTCACTCAGCCTATTCAGCATCACCGTTGACGATAAGATAAGTCGTAGGGAGTGACTGTATTTAGTCATTTCCATTTCACTTGCGTTCAAACATTCACCAAATCAGAGAAGTTTGTGGCTATTACTAATTTATCTGGCCTTTTAGTGGATTCTGTATGTTGCACTCCAGATGTATTTTATCGTATGTTCAGCAAATAACTAAATCACGCCAGACTGACGGACTTGCATGGCCCCACCCTTTCCTTCAGGGAATTTCTCCTCAATACAATCAGTTCTACCGCATAGATACAGAAAGTGGAGCTACGAATTAAGATGGAAATATCATTTTGGGGACAGGTAGAACAATAAATGAATGTGGAGAAAGGTGTTATGATGCTTAAACATTTAGCATATAAAGTGAAATATTCAGATGCATTTCATTGTGTCCTGACATCAGTATAATTTGCATGTTAAGTTTTTATGGTTTTACCAGTGTGTAAACAGTGGTTGGCATGAACATTCCTCCATGTAAGTTTTATGCTAGTTATCAGCATTT
Source organism: Anguilla rostrata (assembly GCF_018555375.3). Classification (NCBI taxonomy): domain Eukaryota; kingdom Metazoa; phylum Chordata; class Actinopteri; order Anguilliformes; family Anguillidae; genus Anguilla; species Anguilla rostrata. The sequence goes on from NC_057935.1 coordinate 20,651,265, forward strand.
TCACAGAGACGCCCTGATGTTGCCTTCTATTAAAACACTAATCATGTGTGCAGTGATGCACTCCAGGTTCTGGGTTTGAATCCTGACCATGCCAGAGTTGGCAGGCGCCCCCTAGTTTGCCACAGCGTTGCTCATGGATGGAGGGTTGGGTTGAAAGGGCTTCCCTTGCCTTATTGAACGAGAGCCATTCCTCCGGTCTGCTGGGAACCCGTGTCCGGTCTGCACCAGCAGTGTTTGTCGTCTGGCCCCCCAGCTTGTGGGCTGCTGAGTGAGGGGAACCCGCGGCTGATTGAGCACGTGCTAGTCTGCGCTCCCACAAACTCAAAATGTCACATCTCACTGATTCACAGCTAGCAATTATCTGTTGATCTAACCCTCCCTAATTGATCTTCTTATGAGAGCTTGTTGCTGTTCTTTCAGGAGTGATATTGATTTTAAAGAGACACCGTTGTTTTGAAAATAAGTTCTAAGTGGCATTTCTTCATCAGTTATTTGTTGTGGAATACCCACAGCTTAGCCGAAATGAGTGCAAACATCACCCTGTGGCCAAGTTAGGGACGCGTTTGGCTGCCTGCGTAAACCGCCAGTGAGGCATTCCTGTCTGAAATGTTTTGGGGGTCTTCACACCATCTGTTTTATGAAGTCGAGCGCCAATCGAGACCTCTCACCGCAGCTGTTGGTTTGGAACGGTGTGCTTGCACGTCTCCGCCATCACACGATTCATTCTTCCGCATGACGAACCCCCGTGAGGTCTTTAGCGCACCCCAGTGAGAAGAGCACGCTCACCCTAACCCGCTGGTCCCGGAGTAGTGCTCTGAGCGTCCATTAAGCACTCTGTCGCAGATCCCTGGTCCTGGCTCTACGGGCGTTGGTTTGGGAACGCGGCCAAAGTCGGCTGCTGCTTCCGCTGGCTTGTGCTGCGGCCAGCTGGACCCTAACAAGGCAGATTGTCACATTCATCCCCCTCCCTTCAGAAGGCCTTCCCCCCTCCCTACCTTACAGTGAAATGCTCATGATACACAGCCAAAGGCAGGAGGAGTCAAGAGACCAGGCATTGCAACATGGAGAAAATGTACCCATCATCACACCCATCATCTGAGAGAGTCAAGAGTGGTGGATGTACCTTCTGTAATGTGGAATTTGGTGTGCTCTTCTCAGTTACTGTCAGCATCATTCTGTCTGTCTGTCTGTCTGTCTATCATACTTGATCTGTGAAAGTATCAGCTATTTATATCATCTTAGTCGTTTAATAATTAATGCGAATTCAGAATTTATTAACTGATAGAAGATTAACCCTCATTTCAATTACTTTAACCCCTGTAATTATTCTTTGTCTTAGTCACATTAATGCAGCACCAAGGTTAGTGCTCCTAATCTAATTATAACCTAATGAAATGCTAAGCCTTCGAGCTAATATTGTAGAAGGAGAACTGAAGCTTGATGTGAAACTGTGTTTTCTATGAGAACATGAAAAAGTGTATGGTTGGACTACGGAATGTCAGCAGTGGAGATTGCAATCCTGGGTATCTGTCTTTCCATTAAAAATTTAATAGAGAGGCTGAGGTGTTAGGTCATGTGCTCATCTCTCCCCACTCTGATAAATGGTCCAATCCATTAGCCATTATGGGTGACATTGTAGACCGATCCATTAGCCATTATAGATGACATTGGGCCAAGCAGCTCCTGTGGGATAGTGCATATTTGGCAGTGACAGTGTTTGACAGTGCCGTTATAGACACTGAGGATGTAACTTCCCGTGATTCCAGTGGTCTTCGTCCTCTGGTACCTGAGGACAATCCACTTTGCAGTGATGGAGTTTAAAGCCATTCTCCATTTTGCCTGCTCGTAAGTCGTCCGGTGAGGGTTCAGTTAGGTCTGTGTCAGCAGCTCCCATGTAGAAATTTTGCTGGCCAAGCTCAAGGGCGTCATGCAGCACAGGGTCCTACACAGATTCACTCATCACTCCATTTTCTGTGTGGCTCTGACCGTTTCCCCTGCCTGTCCAATCACCCGTGCTGCAAACAGTGTAACTGCATAGATTTATCGGTGAGGTTCTGCAGAAGGTTCTGCACAACTGAGGTCCAGGAAATATCGCTCCTGAAAAATAAGCTGTACAGACACAGGCACATACACACGCACACACACAAACACACCGAATAGCATACTGAAGTCCAAGTGTCGCTCTGTAAGTTGGTACTTATGTGTGTGTGTGTGTGTGTGAGAGAGGGAGAGAGAGATGGGGTTGCGGGGGGGGGAGTTTTATGAACTTTCCATAAAGGGATAGTCCACATTTTGGGAAATTCACTTTTTGGCTATCTTACCCATTGTGAGACAATAAGATTGATACCAATTTGATCCCTGTGCGTTTAGTACAGTTAGACTATCCCTTTAAGATTTTCACCAATTCCGCGGAAGCTGTGAAATCTGGTGCTTTTTAAAATAAACGATTGCAGTTGGGAAAGATGAGAATTTATTCTGCAATAAAATCAAGTCTGTTTAACTATCCTCATTAGTGGTATGGTATTAATGGTACAGTGAACAATTCACTTCAATTTTATTTGTATAGCGCTTTTGACAAAGGAGCTTTGTCACAAAGCAGCTTTACAGAGAACCAGCCCCCAAAGAGTAAGCCTAGGGCAACAATGGCAAGAAAAACTCCCTGACTGATAGCTGGAAGAAACCTTGAGCAGAACCGGACTCAGAGGGGGAACCCATCTGCCGTAGGCAGGCACCGGTAAACACAAGTTCATAATGGGTAATCAGAATTCACTGTTGTCTTCCCTTTGGTTAAATACATGAACATACAATGGTGCCCTGAAATGGGGGTCTGTTTATAAAAAGTGCAGTAATTTCTACACGGTGAAACCAAAATGTATAAAAATTCCCTTTAATAAAAGCTGAGAATGTGCACTTTAACCACATGTTAATTATTTGATTATAAATCTAAAATTCAGTCCAGAGCCAAATCAAGAATTAAAAAAAAATTTGTCCTACATGTTATGGGGCTGTATATACATCAAGGCAACGTTAAACCCAAAATACTGACTGCCTTAAGTAGTGTTCAATAATGAGGCCCCCATCTGTTGTTTTAAACTGATACAGGTACTCGCTTGTGTCCTTGGCTTGTCCTTGTGAGAGCAATTAAGACTGGCCACAGCACAACCACTGAGTATTGACTGTTGACCTACCACATGAAAACAATGACTTTTTCTCAATTGGTCATGTGGATTTCTTTAAAAAAAAAAAACATATAATGTCTTCAAAAACCGTTGATACTTTATTCCAGACACATAAGAATGGTTTTGTTATGTCAAACCACTAATTATTAGTATTTGCCTCTTATCACAAGTAATTCTATTTCACATTGATAAGGAAGAATGATTCATGAATGCAAACCATGAGAACATTTTATGATCAAAGTAATGTATTTAACAAAGTGCCAGGTGTGTAGTGTATTGTATTCAAAAGAGGCTAAAATCACTCCCATTATTGCCTTGATATGCAGTTGATGATTGTTTTTTGCAGAGATATTTCAATCAGTGCAATACATCAGTGAAACAATAATTTGGTCTGTTGTATTGTATTTTGATTGGCCTGTAAAAAATATTCTGTTATTTCGTCTAATTACAGCACTTGGGTGGCACAAAGTGCCTAGTAATGATGTGTGCGATTCATGGGTACATGAACTACTCCTTGCGTAGGTTGGTCATTGGTGTACTTACTGAATATGAGTTACTCGCTGCTTAGGTTGGTCTTTGGTGTAGTTACTGAACAGGAGTTACTCACTACTTAGGTAGGTCATTGGTGTAGTTACTGAACATGAGTTAGTCACTGCTTAGGTAGGTTATTGGTCTGGTTACTGAACATAAGTTACTTAAGTGTTACTGACAATGAAGCTATTTCTAATGCTGACATAAAGTACCATTCCACAACTGCTCAGTGTCTTCATAAATGATCGAAAGGATGAACATGCTTTTAAAAGAATGTGTGTGTGCATGTGAGAGAGAGTGTGTGAGAGAGAGATGTGGGAGGGGACTAGAAGAACAATATTGGGAGAGAGAGAAAGAGAGGGGTATAGAAAAAGAGAGGGGGGAAACGATTTGCCTTTCTGATGTGCAGTGATTTTTCCTTCCACTGAGTTGCCGTGGGATACCTGAAGTAGACTGGTGGCTAATCAGAAAGGCTTCTCCCAATGGGATGCAGTTTCCATGGCACCCGGGGCAGCTGCTCATACAACAGCTTTTAACGCAATCAGTGTCCTGACCTCAGACTGTATAATAAGCTTTTCGAGAAGAAAGGCGCTCTCCTGTGATGAAGCTGTCAGATAGGGGTGGAACACAGTTCAGGTGGACGCACTTGCAAATTATGAGAGCAATCTCAGGCACACACACACACACACACACACGTACACACACGCCCCAAGCAGGACCAGCAGAATTTACTGTTTTTATGAGCTCTACTTAATTCCCTGACATGTCTTGACCAGTGTACCCTAAGAACCCAATGCTATCTGTGCCATCTGTAGTAAACATCTGCTTACGATGAACAAGAGGTGCAAGTTGGAGTAGCTGAGAGATTGTGTGCGTGCATGCGTGTGTGTGTGTGTGTGTGTTTGTGCATACATGCATGTGTGAGCGCGCACACACTCTTTGCTGACTCCCCTGCTGGTACACTCGATGCTGAATTGCAGTGCTTGCACAGCTGAAAATGGCTGTGAACGCTAGCGGAACGTGTGCTGAATCCCTATACCCATCGGCTGTCAGCTCTGTCACTGACCGCACCATTTAATGCTGGACATTTCCCCTCACCGGTGTGGCCAGGGGGATTGGGATCCGTCGGAACGTGACCAAACGCCCTCCTGACAGCACGTCTGGGGAAAATGCAATCTGGGCCAGGTCACAGGGTCACCAGAACCCAGTGGTACTGCGCAGGATCCTGTGATGTCACTCAAAGAACAATGTCACTGCTGACTGAGGAAAAAGATTCTGCCCTTTCCATTCTGAATGCACAGCAGAGTCTCACAACAGAGAAACACATTACTGAAAATTACTGAGCATGTGACTTGCATCTTAAACATGTTTTCTCTGCCAGTTTCCTTTTAGATTTTTTATTTACTTATTTAATTATTCTTTGGTTGTTTTTTGTTGTTCTTTCGGTTTGAGGCTATTTTCATAATTTCATATTTAAGGCAGCTTAGCCGTTTTTGTGTGTGAAACAAAATGTTAAACCTAATTTGTAAAATGCGACACGTCTTCAGCAGTTCAGACTTGAGTGTCCATAATTGCAGGTGTCTGACAGGAAGGCAGAGACATTATGGAGGAAAGGGAAAGCGGGAGTGGATGTTTTAATGCAATGAGGCATCTTGATTTCTATTTTTCTCTTTCACTCAAGCTGCAGTGCAGATTCCCCTTCACTTGTGTAACACTTTACGTTCATTTATTTTTATGACCTGCACAGTATTATGCCCTGGTAGTGGAAACGTAGCACAATAGCTGAACAGTTATAATAGCTGTGCAATTGAGAAAAATCTTGCATTAATTTGGTATTCCAAGACAAGGTACAAATGGCATGTTTAGGCTGAATTCAGGCCTTGCTATAACATAGAAATGGTTGTGCTGTATACTGTTGTACAATTTAGATGACTTTGCCACACTAGATGTGATTTTGTAAAAACTAATCAGCAGCAAATGAATGATCTTTATTTAAATCTGCATGTGTTGAATGTTGCTGAGCAGGTGAAAGCAAGAATAGGATGATTATCAATGGAAGGGAAGTGGGACTTCTGCTTAACTGAACTTTCTTTGTCTGTACAGGGCAAGTCGTACGTCTTTGACAGAGTTCTGCCCCCCAACACAACCCAGGAGAACGTTTACAACACTTGCGCCAAACAGATTGTGAAAGGTAGGCCGGCATGACTTTGTTATGTGATCAAACCAGGCTGTTTCTTATTCAACGGTTTCTTATTCACCGCTGTTTGACCAAACCAGATGGATTCTTATTCCCTGCTGTTTGATCAAACAAAATGGCTTCTTACTCACCGCTGTTTGATAAAACCAAATGGTTGCCTCCTGCAGATGTCCTTGGCGGATACAATGGAACCATCTTCGCCTACGGCCAGACCTCATCGGGGAAGACGCACACTATGGAGGTAGGACTACCTGGATTGTTTCTTCTCTGAATAGGGTGAATCAAAGAGCTTAGTCTGAGGTCAGTGGCTGGCCACAATCAGACATTTTGTATTTGTAGAAACCACTGAAAAATGGCCATTTATGAGCTTGCATTTTAGAATAGTGGAATTATCTTCTGAAGGACAACTCTGGAAATAAAATGGTGTGTGCTGCCAATTTACCAGTTTTGCTCACAGTTGCATCCCCTGTGTGGATGATTGATCTTCATAAAAAATAACAGGTCTGACAGTCTGCTTGCTAACACAAAGAGTTATTGCGCTTGTAATGTCTGTTTTAGAGCCAAGCAGCTTGTATTCAGATGATTCTCAGAGCTCCTCAGAATTCAGGGAACTGAAAATATTGTGTATCAATAAAATATTCATTGCTTTCAAAACAGCAGAGCTGTGTAATAATTTTTCAGGCGATGGAAAGTGATTTATCTTCTTACTATACTATATAAGAGGCTGATTCGGCAGAACACTGGCCATAATTTCCTTTAAAAAACAAAAATGGAGGTGAAGTGATTTTCACCCAAAGGAAAGGTTCCCAACACTGTTGCTTGGCAGCCCTTTAACACTGCAGAACCCAAACGGAGAAGGCAACAGACGCGGCGGCGTTTCGACGCTTAGGCCTTTGCGTTGCGCCGAGCCGCGGCGCCAGATTGCCACGAAGCGAATGACTGCAGGCGCCATGGTAACGGCCTAGAGCTCTCGTCGTGCGTCACGAAAATAAAAGAGATACAATCGTCCCTTCGTTCGAAGTCTGCGGAGAACCCCCCGGGAGTTCGGTAGGCGGAAGATGACAGAAGATGACAGCCGGTCTAACGCAGAGCGCTTTACCTGAGAGGGCGGCGAAAAGGAGGGAAAATTATTCTGAAGTGCCGCCGGTTGTAGTGACTCCTACTCAGCCTTCATTATTATGTATGGGGGGGGGGGGGTGGTAAACCCCCTTGAGGCTGATGGATGCAATTTTGTCTGTGTCCTCTGTCAATAAGGTTTTTATTGCGGTGGGGGGAGGGGGGGCTGTTCGATATGAAAGCCGCGCCAGTGTGTGAGAGAAACCGTGCACGCCCCTCCCCCGCCGACTCCCTCCACCCGCGGGGTATAAACTGTGGCAGAAGGGTGTGAAATTAAAATCGCTTACAATCACACTGCTATTTTTCCCGGTGCTTCCCCCCCCACTGAGATTACTTTAAAGCGTATTTTTGTTGATTCGTCTCTGTTAAAGGCAAGCGCACGGAAACCCATTGCAGGTGGCTGTACATCAGTCTGTGTACAATGTGATGAAGTCCGTATGTCCTCAGCCTAAGATGTATGGCCTGCTTGTGCCCTTGGTCAAGCTGTATTGACCTGTCTGTCCTGAGAATCACAACATCCTCCCATTTGAAATTGCAGCAGGCACTGCCTGTCCACTGTGCTATAAACATCTCATATAAAATTTTCCTATAAGATGTTGCTAGCTGTGTGTCCTTCAGCAGTTTCACTGTTTCTTTGAGTGTTATGATGCAGTTTATTTATTAATTATCCTAAATCTGACATAAATCAAGTTTTCGATTTTAAAATGGACATTGACTAAGGAAAGCCATAGAACCTGCATAATCTCACGCAGCAAGTAATTTAATGATATTGCTAATTTTCTTGTGAATTAGAATTCAGATCTATTTGTGGGGAGTTATTCTTTACAAACAACAAGTTGGGAGTTTCGACAGTGCTTGGAGCGGGTGGCTGAGTTTGGTTAGGAATATTTAATATTTAATATTCTGTATTGGTTCAAATTGTGTGTAATTCAAAGAAATGTTCATTCTTTGTATTTGTGACATGATTATGGAATCTCCCATGTATCACAGGGCAAACTCCATGACTCCCACCTGATGGGGATCATTCCTAGAATTGCGCGCGACATCTTCGACCACATCTACTCCATGGACGAGAACCTGGAGTTCCACATCAAGGTAAATGCCTAGGCCGCTCTGGTTGCTCTGGTGCTTCAGTGACCAGACTATGACCAGGAGGTGTGTTCAAGTGTTCCCCCTCCCTAGCCGGCTGTTCTGGCATCTTGGCATTACCCCTCCCCAGCTGGCTGTTCCGGCATCTCAGCATTCTCCCTCCCCAGTCAGCTGTTCCGGCAACTTGCTGTTCCCCCTCCCCAGCCGGCTGTTCTAGCGTTTCAACACCCACCCTCCCCAGCTGATTGTTCCAGTGTCTTTATTTCCCCCCCTCTCCAGCTGATTGTTCCAGTGTCTTTATGTCTCCCCTCTCCAGCCAGCTGTTCCATCATTTCGGTGTCCCCCCTGCCCAGTGCCCCTCATCAGCCCTCGACAGCAGGCCGCAATCACCACTCTTTAATTATGGTTATTTATGCGGCTTCCCTCTGAGTGATGTTACAACACGAGTCTCGTTACTCTACTGTGTATCTGAAAGATAACGAGACTTTTAATCAATGGCCAATGCCTTTAATTGAACCGTGGGCCTTACCATTTGTATCCAGTCCTGTGTTATATAACAGATGTGCCAGAATGTTTGAAACAAGATAGAAAGAGCATTGTGTTTGCTAAATGTTCATACAGATAATTATGCTTTCCCCTTAAAGAGGAGTACAGTATGCCGATACAAAGAGAGATTGATTGTGTGCATCAAAACACCTGTCTGTTTGCTTTCGATCTTAAAACTTTACACTTGTGTCATTGTGCAGTTCATAAGGGTTGAAAAAAATCTGCAGGTGGCTCATTGGAAAAGATAGTGTTAATAAAATAGACAGGACCGTCCATCTGACATTCTTAGCTTTTGTTAAACATGTTGGGACCATTTCATGCGTCATGTTTCTTTGTGCAGGTCTCATACTTTGAAATCTACTTGGACAAAATAAGAGACTTATTAGATGGTAAGTGAGAAGTTGGCTTCGAAACACAAAGTGTTTTGTATTGCATTTGTGAGAATTCGGAATGATACTTGGCGTATTTTTACAGTACGGTATTGGGCATGTTTAACTGGAAGTACTTCTATTTTTTAAAGTCTCAAAGACCAACCTTGCTGTGCACGAAGACAAGAACAGAGTTCCCTACGTCAAGGTGAGTGACCAACAGTAACTTTTATAGGCAAAGTGTAAATATTAGTGCTGAGGGTGTTTTTAGGAGTAAGTATGATGTATGTATAGACAACTCTTCTTAATGTATGGGAGTGTTCCTGTAGCAGCAGCATTAAATGGTATAATGGACTTGTGCATTTAGCACATGGAGCACTCAGCAATGGAACAGTTTAACTGCGTTAACGTGGTTGAGTAAATCAGGAGCAAATGAGTAAGAGTGATGTCACTCTTCTGTAAAGATGTAAACATCGACTGTAAAGAGATGCCATCCCCGCAGGGCTGCACGGAGCGATTCGTGTCCAGTCCCGAGGAGGTGATGGATGTCATCGACGAGGGGAAAGCCAACCGCCATGTCGCCGTCACCAGTGCGTGTCCAGCCCAGTGAGCGTGATGTCACACCAGCTTTGCAGTGCATCACAAGCACAAGTAGTGTTAAGCGCTGCTAATCTCCATTGGAATCGGTTGCATTGGGAATCACGCGCTGAGAATGTTTGGGTCTGATCCAAGATGGAGCACCTTGAATACCTGCACATACAGCACCTACATACACCGTCCATCTTTATTATTTATAGGTCATATGGAAATAAGCTTATTTTCCATTTGTTCAGAAATATTCACTTGTTCCCAGGTATATTAGCAATTTTTGTCCATATGTGAGTTAACCCATTATGGGTTATTTTCCTTTTTGCTTACCTGTGATTAGTCATTAGGAACCTTCGCGTAACGCTAGTTTCACTCTGAACAGATATGAATGAGCACAGCTCCAGGAGCCACAGCATCTTCCTGATCAGCATTAAGCAGGAGAACGTGGAGACGGAGAAGAAGCTGTCGGGGAAGCTGTATCTGGTGGACCTTGCTGGAAGTGAGAAGGTGAGCCAGGCCGAGGCACTTCAACACGTCTCTCTCATGCTGTCTCTCTCTCTCTATCTCTCTCTCTCTACCTCTCTCTCTCTGTCTTTCTCTCTCTCCCCCCCCCCATCTTTCTTTCTGTCTCTCTCTGTTTCTCTCTCCCTCCCCCTGCTGACAGAGCTCCTCCTGATGTTTATCTGTTTTCTAAGGTCAGCAAAACTGGAGCAGAAGGGGCCGTGTTGGACGAGGCCAAGAACATCAATAAGTCCCTCTCTGCTCTGGGAAATGTCATCTCCGCGTTGGCTGAGGGAACTGTAAGAGAATCCCTCGCTCTGCCTCTCTCTCGCTGGCTTTGTCTACCGCTCACTCTTTCCTTTAGTCCATCCCTCTCCCCCTCCCATTTCACTCTTGTCTATAAAAGTGTGTCATTTTACTAGTATGCAAGCCTTTCACAATGCCATTCACTATGTTAAATACTGTACAGTTGGGTGGCATGCCACAATGTCAGCTTGTTTTCAAGAAGGCCAAAGAAAACCCATACGATACAAAAAGAATGTTTTTGTCAAGAACAAGTAAAACTTCTTTTCTGCTTGGGTTGTTGACGGTTCCTTCATAGATTTGACTGAGGCTTACGTGGAGAAATGCTGAAATAATAATTTTCTGTGTCGTATTTGTGAAATGCGGAAGGTGAACATTGCTGTGCCTGTGGGTGCCCTCTCTTTTGTAGAAGAGTCACGTTCCGTACCGGGACAGCAAGATGACCCGAATCCTCCAGGACTCCCTGGGGGGGAACTGTCGGACCACCATCATCATCTGCTGCTCCCCGTCTGTCTTCAACGAGGCCGAGACAAAGTCCACGCTCATGTTTGGACAGAGGTGAGAATCGGACAGGTGCATTATGGAAGCAGCTGTTCCCTTTGTCTGGGAGAACTGCGCTATCTTCATTTGCACCAGAAAGGCTGAATAATCTCAATAATAAGCATAACTACTGCTGTCATCACTAATCAGTGCGATTGATATGGTTAGTTTTACATCAATACTCAGACCCTCCCCCTCCCCCCGCAGTGGATCTCTCACTCTGTCTCTACCCGGAGGACTCATTGCGTTTTCAAGCCAGACAATTTTTAGTAGTCAATGCGTCTGAATGATTAAACGATTCTCTTTTTTTTCTCTTATTTTGCCGCCCACTCGATGTGCCCAGTTCGTGCTCGTGACGTGTGTGTGTCTGCGTGTGTGTTTGTGTGTGTGCTTTAGTGAGAGAGGTAGAGAGAGAGAATGAAAGAGTGTGAGAGAGATAGAGAGAGATAGATACTGAGAGTGGTGTGTGTGAGTGTGTGTCTGGATGTGTGTGTGTGTGTGTGTGTGTTTTAGAGAGAAAGAAAGAGAGAGAGAGAGAGAGAGAGAGAGAGAGGGAGTGAGAGAGATAGATAGACAGACAGACAGATAGATAGATAGATAGATAGATAGATAGATAAATAAATAGATACTGAGAGTGGTGTGCGTAGTTCCAGGGTGTCTCTTGCCTTTAGGGACCCTCTCCACAGGGGTTCCCAGCTGTCAGATTGTACTGCCCTGCAGGGGACCAGGCGGTCCTGGCTGATCGGTAAACAAAGGCATTGATTTCCCCACAACATATGCCACTGCTTTTAGTGCCGGGACCGATGGATAAGCCTTGTTTGCAGTGGACTTCCAAAAAGGAAAACAAATCCGTAGATCCACTGACACTGTAAGGCATTCGTAAATGCATTCAATATACATTCTATATGCATTATTTATTATATGTGATTTGTGTATTCTGTCGGTACATTTTGCTTCATTAACGTGCAGTTTGAGCACTGAGAGTGGGGCTGTGCTTTCTGGCAACAGCGCTTTTGTCATCTTTTCCACTGCTCCATCTGCTGCTCCTTTCGTGGCGATGACCACCCACCAAAGGAACCATCTGTAGGCGTTTCAGGGAAATCGTGCCTGTATCGCACCATAAAATCTTCAGTGTGCGTTTACCTGTGACATATTTATATGAGTCCAAATGGGGGAAAACAATAGTCAATTTGAGCATTTTTCTGTGTCATTATCAGACAGCCTGTAGTACCGAAATTCTGTTATATGACTAAAATAAGCCTGACAAATGGCATTTCCATGGAAACGTTTGCCAAGTTGCAAACGATGCTGATGCCATGTGGTTGACCGTTCCTGGAGATTCATCTACACACAGACATGGTGGTCAGGTGGACCAGGCAGTTACCCTCACTCTACAGTGTCTCTGTCTTTTTCCTTATCATAAAGGTGGAATCATGGTTCTTTCCCGTATCCATCATAGTGAAGAGCCATCAATGCCTGTTATTATCAGCCATTCGGCTGCTTCCAGGCACACACGTGTACAAAAGTATGAAGTATGTACTGAAGTATGTTACATCTGCTAAGTCAAATGTAACGTAATGTAATATGATGTAATGAAAAGTTAGAGCCAGAGGTAACTGGCTTCAGAGGGGTTAGAGAAGGAGTTGTACTTGGTGCTCTGTGAGTGGGTCAAACAGGCTGTAGAAAAGCATAGAACCAGACTTCATGTTCCTGGGTTGGTTGCTAAGGGTCACGCGGTGGGCCTTTTTCTGACCTGGGAACAGAACCTTGCCATCAGGAGTCGTGGTCTCCAGGGAAACAGACGTATCCATGCACAACGTTCCTGATCCGTGAGGCATTATTGCTTTAGGTCAAACGTAAGCAACGAACATGTAAAAACAGCAACTCTGTGAAAGCTCAGAGGGCGTGGTAATGGTGCAGCCTGTCGAGCTCAGCTTTCCTGTGAACACCCCCTGCCTTCACAGTACCGTCTGACACTGACTCAGACACGCCAATGAGTTATTTGGATTGGTCTACGACACCCAACTTTATTTTGGCAGGTCTTGGCCTTCTTGTAAAGTTGTGATTGTGAAAAAAAAAATCTCAACATGTAGTAGGCTATGGCACTATAGTACTGTAGAAGACATTTATTTTGAAACTCAATTGTAATTGGGTTTCTCTAGGAATGATTTGAGACTGCCTCTCCGCTAGCACTTCTCTATCAGGATTTAAAACTCATTTTATTTCCATCCTCCTGTGGTTAGGCGTATAAATAACAGCTGAGATCCAGCGGTAACTAACCGCTAAAAACAGCTGCCGTCGTCATCCGATGCGGTTGGGGAGCGCCGCGTTCCTTAGGGATGTAATTGTCTCATCTTTTTTTTTTTTTTTGGTTCTTGTCTGATATTTTCATTATTTTTGGGGGAGAAGGTTATCGCTTAACTCTTTAATTAGTTTGCAGGGGTCTCGTTCAGAGGTAACCTGGGAATGTGTAATTAAAGGAGGTGTCATCCCTGGAGTCTACATGTGATAATCTCCAAACTGGCTAAACCCCCCTGCCACCACTCCCCCCCACCCCACCTCCACCTTCTCAGCTCCACCCAGAAAAAAACGTGATATCCATCCTCAGCAACCCCCCATTTCATCCGTCTCTGTAAGTTCATCCAATCATTGATTTGTTCCTTCATCTGTTTGCTTTTCTGTCCTTGTCTATTTCTGCCTCAGTCTTTTTTTACTCTCATCCCTTAATTATTTATTGCGTGATGTGTTAGTTTAGCAGATACCACTATTCCGGGTGACATGCATTTGCTTATGATTCTACTGCTTGGCCTTATTGTAACTTGCTGATACAGTTTTTTTTTTACGGTAGAACCTTGTACTAATATACTACATACTAATGTGTACAACATCAATATTGTACCTGTGACTCCAAACCCTGCCTTGAGTCCTGGAAGCAACCAACCATGAGTCACCATCTGTCTACGAAAAGCATTTCTCCCTCTCTCTTCGTCTCTCTCTCTCTCCTACTATCTCTCTTGATTTATGTTCCTCTCTCTCTCTCTCTCTCTCTCTTTCTGCTGCTATGAAGTACCCATCTCTCTTTATTCCTCCCATATCTTCATTCCTCCATCCTTGCCATATGATGTGTCCCCCTGCTGACTGAAAGCTGCCTCCCCCCCTGCAGAGCCAAGACCATCAAGAACACGGTGTCTGTGAACCTGGAGCTGACGGCTGAGGAGTGGAAGAAGAAGTACGAGAAGGAGAAAGACAAGAACAAGAGTCTGAAGAGCATCATCTACAGGCTGGAGGCCGAGCTTAGCCGCTGGAGGAAGGGTGAGAGAGAAAGAGAGATGAAGTGTGGGAGGGGGAGGAAGAGAGCGGAGGGTATAAATCAGCACTAAGCAGTCTACACACTAAACCAGGGGGTTTCAACCTTTCCTGATTCAGGGACCCCAACCCAGGCTCAAAGGTAACCAGTGGACCCCTATAATTAGTTTTAAAAAATGGGTTGGATTTTTTTTAAGAAGGTTTTATATTTAGAAATATTTTCCCAAATCTGTATACTGTCATTGCATATGAAGTCTGGCCAGGGAGTCGGTGGACCCCCTGTTGAAAAACCAGGAACTATACCACGCTGGTACATTCACGCCAGTGAGCTGTATTAATTCACGCACTGAAACCATATCCAACCATTCAGTTTAAATCAGAGGGACACAATCCACATTGAAAAAAATGTAGGATCATTCAAATGAAATATGAGATGCACATTTCAATCTGACATACACGTCTAAATATGAGACATACATCTGAATGTGAAATAAACATCTAAATCTGAGTTACACATTTAATGTTTATCTCAGATTTGGAATGCTCAAACACTGGTTCAGTTTATGCGCATGTACAGAGCGACTGGCCCTGGAGGAAACAGCAGCTTAATATTAGGTTTTGAGCCATTATAAAACTTTAAAAAGCTCGGTCTCGCCAATATTGCTGCTCTGATTATAGCTGGGCTCCCCAGACAAGAGGAATATTACCGGAATGGATGGCTGGCTCGTGCACAAAAAAGTTACTCTAATGAGATCCGCCTGGCTTATTTTACAATAACAGAGCTAGGCTGCATTTCCGGACAGTTCATTTTCATTGTGTTGTTTTTCAAACAGAGCCCCTCTACCCCATTAATTTAACTGTGATTGTCAGCGTCCGGATTGGTGACTTTCAATTTACCAACTCATCTGGACTACATTTTAAGTGACCTACATAAAAAGGCTTACACACAGATGGCCTCATTTTTAAGAAGTCAGCAGTCTTAAGTTCAAGATGTAAAAACATCATGTATATTATGTATAAGTCTGAGGTCCATTTCAGTTCAGTTCAATCAGTTTAGGAAATTAGTTTGTTTCAGTTAGTAATTGAAAACACCAATTGAACATTCTGGTCAGTTTTAAAATGATGAAATACATTTTATTTCCAGAATTTACTGAAATCAATAGATTTATAGATGCCTGATGTGTGTAGTCTTAGCTACCTGTTAAGTTTGTCATGTATAATGGCTGCTATATGGTGCATCACTGATAATTCATTGCAGCAATGTTTCATAACATCGGACATCTGAAGATGAAACATTATTGGAGTGTTATTACAGAGTAGATATGGCGTTTATTGGCGCACATCGCCCACAACAGTCGTTAGATCTGCAGAGTTCCAGCTGTCTGCTGTTATGCAGATGCTCTGTCCGTCTGTCACCTGCATGTGTTTGATGGCCTCGCAGAACATTCAGGAACTTTTGAGAGGGTATTTGTCTGATCAATTTATCATCAAGAAAACCAGGAAGGACAAAATACTAAATTGGCGGTGTTGCCTCTGAAGGAACTGGGCATGTTCTCGCTCCTTTCGTAATTCAAGAAATATACCTGTTGATGTTTGAAAAAAGGAAAGGCCTGTTTCTGAGGCCCTTTTTCATCTCCACTGAGGTAGATTCTCCCTCCCTCAGAAAGCCCTTCACTGGCGGGATATTCGTAGGTCGAATATGAATCCCTCGAAGCTGGCGGGGTTCGATCCCAACCATGGCATAACACCTTGTGTTATGATCTCACCTCCGTCTGTTAACCCTCCCTGGTTTCTACCTGTTTGAATAAAGCAAAAAAAAAACAGCAAAAGGAGGGTGGACTGTCCCGCTAGCCTTAAAAAAAACAAAAAACAAGCAAACAATAAGCCTTTACTGCTGTCCCTGAATGTTGCGTTCACCACAGAAGGGTTGCCGTAGAAACCAGCTCTCTCTCTCTATCCTTCCTTCCCCCATTGCAGACTCAGTAGATGTCAGAGGATTCTCTGGCTGTGTCAGTTTCTCTCTCTCAGGGTCAGTCCGGTTAATAGCCTCGCTGTGGGGGAGGTCGGGGGCGGGGAGAGGGGCAGGGGGGGTGGTCAGGCTATCTCTTGATACGAAGAGCAGACAGACAGTAAAGATGCCAGTGCTGTCTGGGTGTGTGAAGTAGACCCTCTCTGTCCGCCTCTCTCTCTCGCTGTCTGCCTCTCTCTCCTCTTTATCTCAGACACCACACACTAGCACGCTCATGAAAGGTCCATCCCCAGCTGTGTGGGAGGGAAGGATTATTCCCAGTGTTTTATCTCTGCCTGGCGTTGCATCTCGTATGTCCACTGAATGGATTAGCGCAGTAATGGTCGCATTTGGGCATTTATCTCGCTCATCACCTGCTCCTGTTTAAATGTCACTTCCTTCCTGTAAATATAACTGCAGTGCAGATGGTCCTGTTTTGGGCAGGGATGGTGTTACCCTCATCTACCTGTTTCCATCCTGTGGAAACCTGTCTAGGGTAACTGACTAAGAGACTCACGAGACGCTTTTTGACACGATGGTGTACCACCTTCAGAGTGTGACTCAGAGTCATGGCCTACAGGCTGTGTGACAGAACAAAGCTGATCACCAGTTTTACTGATGCTTGAGTACATCAGAAGGGTTTTAGCTGGGATTGCAAACATGGCCCTCAAGTACACGGCTCTGTTCTTTAACTGTTCATTAACGCCTCCATAGCTGTTCTTTGTCTACACTTTAACCACACTTTAACCCCTCTCTAATGGCTCTTTAGATGTTCCTTCACCACTCTGTAGCTACTCTTTAACTGCTCTTTCATGATTCCTTAACTGCTCTTTAGCTGTTCCTTTACCACTCTCAAACTGTCCTTTAACCACTCTGTTCCTTAACTGCTCTGTAACTGTTTTTAACCACTCTTCAGCTATTCTTTGACCACTCTTTAGCTGTTCTTTAACTCCTCTTCAATTGCTCCTTAACCACTGTTTTGCTGTTCTTTAACTCTTCTTTAGCTGCTCCTTGACCACTCTTTTGCTGTTCTTTAACGGTTTCTCGTGCTTCCCCTCCCAGGTGAGGCTGTGCCCGAGGAGGAGCAGCAGCTTAACTCCAAGGACCAGAAGAACACGCCCCTCATTGACAGCCTGGCCCCGTCCATGGGCCTGCTGACTGCTGTGGAGAAGAACAAATATGAGGAAGATATCAGTGAGCTTTACAAACAGCTGGATGACAAGGTTGGCGGGGCTACGGCTGAGGGGGCGGAGCTGAGTTGAATATGCAGAGAGTGGGCTGAGGGGTGGGGCTGTGGCAGGGGTTGCTGGGAAACGGGTGGGATTCCTGCCATTGAAGAAGCGAAGCTGTGCATTATAAATGTAAAAACAATGAAAAAAGTGTATGTTATGTAGCAAAAAAACTGAAACCTCATGAGATGACATCATCCAAAGAGCACTTAACATGTTTGCTCCCAATGTTAGTCCTGTACATAATATAACCTAGACATATACATGTGAAATCACAGTATATCAGGGAGAAAGAATGTTTAGTCTTCATTCAGTTCTGTGTGGCATCTTCAGTTATGCTTTTATTGCTCTGCTTGAAACAGCAAGGAATTTCTATACGAGCATTAGTGGACGAAGCCTGTCTGGTAAAGTAAAGGACATTGTAAGGACCGTGTAACACTTACTTTAAATGGTCTTTCATAAGCGCTATATAATAACTCCTTTATAAACATGACATAGCACCTTCATTAGCACTACTGTTTCAGACATTCATAAATGTTAATGTCAAGAACAGCAACTTGCCATAATGTGTGTTTTGCCACCACAGGTGCAGCAAGTGACATTGCTGTGACATACCAAATGACACACACTGTATGTCTATTTGCATTTATTGACATGTATGACTGCCTATGTGGTGCTCATGAAGATGCTATGCTTATG
The DNA here is from genome assembly GCF_018555375.3 of Anguilla rostrata. Lineage (NCBI taxonomy): Eukaryota > Metazoa > Chordata > Actinopteri > Anguilliformes > Anguillidae > Anguilla > Anguilla rostrata. Next base: position 20,669,465 of record NC_057935.1, read on the forward strand.
AAATAGCTGTATAGCTTATCTTCCCACATGGTCACTGTAAGGTCGACCAGCCCGGAGGTCAGTGTGGCCTTGAGGGAGGCAATTTTATCCTGCCCCACCCCCAGTCAGTCACACTGAACAGCAGAGCCAGCTGTGGGCCAGACAGACTCCAGTGGACCTCCAATACCAGGGTTAGTACTGATCTAAAGAGTGAGTGAGAGGTAACAGTGAGCTTCTCATCTACCCTCAGGATGATGAGATAAACCAGCACAGCCAGCTGGCCGAGCAGCTTAATCAGCAGATGCTGGACCAGGATGAGGTGAGAACCAGCCGCTCTGACTGCTACACCCAAAGCCCTGACCACTACACCCACCACACTGGAAGCTACACCTGCTGGCCTGACTGCTACACCCACTGCCCTGACCACTGCACCAGCTGCCCTGACTGCTACACCCACTGCCCTGACCACTGCACCAGCTGCCCTGACTGCTACACCCATCGCCCTGACCACTGAACCCGCTGCTCTGACTGCTACACCCACCACCCTGAAAGCTACGCCAGCTCCCCGCACTACTACACCAGCCACCCCCTGACCACAAAACCTGCTTTTTTAGGGAAACTTCCCCATAACCACTTGAGTATTGGGTGCAATTTGAGTGAGCAAATCCCTGATTGCTTTTCAAAGTTGTTTAGCCGTCTCCCAGCGAGGCGCTTCTTGAAAGGTCACCGCATAATTGCGGCCATGGTGGCTCCCTGGCGTATTCATTAGTTTTGAAAACGGCTCTCAATCAATGCCAACTTTTCATTGGGAACCTGCGAGGGTTGCCCTGTGAAATGTCACTGTATATGCCTTCAGTGGTGAATGGGTTTCTAGGCAGTCTAAATGTAAAGGCAGATAAACTCGATTTAAAACAAGCAGATGTAACGAAGTCTGTCTGATCCATGTGGCTTCCTTGTCTATTCATGGATAGTTTTGAAAACGGCTATAAATCAAGCCAATACATTGGCCATGATGGTGTGCCTTTGGTGGACACATGTCAGCTTAAAACATAGTCGAAAGTCGGTTCTCGATCTTGAATAATTCATGGCCTTCATGCTATAAAACTTGATTTAAAAACCCAACAGAGGAATAATCTTTGATCCAGTGCTTCTGTTTCTGTGTTTGAAAAGGCACGTACTTTGTGCCTTGTGCCATCTAGTGGCCGAATATTGGTATTAAATGATTACGTTACATTATTAAAATTCCCTGACTGCACTTTTTCCAAAAGTAAACTTCTCAAATCAGTACAGTCTCTATCTTGTAATTTTGCTAATTAATTAATGAAGTATAGTGTATATATTCCACAATAATTTGGGTCATCTACATTCGCAACTGTACGCTACGTGGACTTTTATTTGTTGTTCCATTCAGTGTGGAAATTATTGTTTTTTGATTCTTGTAAAAATGTAATTGTACAGAAGGGATATTCCACACGTACTTTAGTGTGAAGAATTTGCGGAACAGTGTGTGTGTGTATGTGTGCATATTTGTGGTGTGTGTGTGTGTGTGTGTGTGTGTGTGTGTGTCTCTCTCTGATTCTATGTCTTTTTTGCGCTTGTGTGTGTTCGCTCGTCCGCTCCCAGCTGTTGGCGTCGACACGGCGGGACTACGAGAAGATTCAGGAGGAGCTGGCTCGGCTGCAGATGGAGAACGAGGCGGCGAAGGAGGAGGTGAAGGAGGTGCTACAGGCGCTGGAGGAGCTGGCCGTCAACTACGACCAGAAGAGCCAGGAGGTGGAGGACAAGACCCGTGCAAACGAGCAGCTGGCAGAGGAGCTGGCACAGAAAACTGTGAGTGGGCAGGAGGGTGCTGAGCTGGGTAAACCCGCCAGGAAGGGGGGGGGGGGTTGAGATGGGAATAGACCCCAGTTGGGAGGAGGGTGGAGGGGAAAGGATGGAGTTCGCGGGTGCTCTGAATTAAGTACTGTGGGTAAATGAATAGGAGAGTATAGCATATGGGAGAGGGTTAGTGATGTAGCAGGTATAGGGTGGAGTTTGAGGTTGAGGTATAGGGCTGCAGTGGGGGTGAAGTTTTGGGTATAGGGCCGCAGTAGGGGTGGAGTTTGAGGTATAGGGCTGCAGAATGAGTGGAGTTTGAGGCCGTAGGGGTGGGCTTTGGGGGTGTGTAGTGCTGCAGTACAAGCAGGAGAGTAAAGGGTGCATTTTTGGATATAATGTGCTTGTGTGCTTATGATGTGCATGCGTGTGTGCGTGCTTGCGTGTGTGTGTCACAGACGACCCTGGTGACCGTGCAGAGGGAGCTGACTCTGATACAGGAGCTGAGTAATCACCAGAAGAAAAGGGCCGCAGAGATCCTCAATCTGCTGCTGAAGGATCTGACTGAGATCGGGGGAATCATCGGCACCAACGACAGCAAGGCGGTCAGGAGCCTGCCCTGACACACACACACACTCACACAGAGGCACACACACCCACACTCACACACATGCCCTGACACACACACACACACTCACACACATGCCCACACACACACACACACAAGCATTGAACACATGTACACAAAAAGGCCGCACAATCCTCAACGCTGCTAGGATTGCGAATCGAATCATGCAACGTCACAGCGTCAGACGCCTGCACACACACGCACACTCACACGAGCACACCACTCACACATGCTGACACACACACACACACACGTGCACACACACACACACACACACACACACACATGCATGGACACACGTACACACACACATACGCACACCTGCACACACACACATAGATGCACACAAACATTCAAAGACACACGCAGACGCACGCGCACACACGTGCACACACGCACACACACACACACACACACACACACTCACACTCACACACAGTGAACTGCTGAGTGTTTTGCTTGCTCCGCTGAGCCTGCGTGACGCTGTCTGTACAGGTGACGGAGTCGAACGGCGTGATTGAGGAGGAGTTCACGATGGCCCGGCTCTACATCAGTAAGATGAAGTCGGAGATAAAGTCTCTGGTCAATCGCAGCAAGCAGCTGGAGACGTCGCAGGCCGACACCAACCGCAAGATACAGGCCAATGAGAAGGAGCTGGCCTCCTGCCAACTGCTCGTCTCCCAGGTAACCTCTGGGAAGGGGCGGAGCTTGTGTAATAACGCGTGATTCCTCAGGTGATGACGGTGTTGCCTCATGTGCTTTGCCACCGCACACCTACAGCCAGGTGCAGTTCTGCAAGAGGCTTATGTGTATCTTTGAGCAGGAGTCCATACTGGACTCCACAAATGAGTCCTGGGTATCTTCAGAAACATTTTAAAAATATTTTCTAATTTTACGGTTTGTATTTCATATATGACATATTCCAGAAGGAATAGAGCTGGTTTGTTGTCATAAATATGCTGCTTTGCTCCTCTGTCCTTCTCTCATTCAGCACCAGGCCAAGATTAAGTCTCTGACGGACTACATGCAGAGTGTGGAGCTGAAGAAGAGGCAGCTGGAGGAGAGCCATGATGCTGTGACTGAGGAGCTGGCTAAACTGCATGCCCAGGGTGAGAAAGAACACTCACAGATCCATCCATGCATGCACACACGCACACATACACACACACAGACACACACACGGACAGTGCACATACACACATGGACACACACACACACACAAACACGCACGCACGCATGCATGCGCACACACACGCACACACACAAGCACACAGATGTGCGCACGCACAGACACACGCACACGCATGCACGCACACACACATACAGACAGACGCGCACACGCACACAAACGCGCACACACACACACAAACCCATGCATAATTGGATTTGCATAGCTGTGACCTGATGAAAGATAGATGGGTTTCAAGGTGATGGGATTGAGATATTAAAACATGCATCATGTGTGCTGTGAACACAGAGATTATTTCACAGTTCATTATTCCCCTACAGGTATGGCAGGTGCTGATAATTACCCAGTGAAAGCCAGATAATCGTGTCCAGTTATAAAGAACAAGGACAAAATCATTAACTGCTTCTGTGAATTTCTGTGACCTGTTTTTTTAACTTCTTGATAATTTTGCTACATGGTGGAACTTTCCAGAACATTTTGTATGTTCTCGGGGTTTTTCTACAGAGAAAATGCATGAGGTGTCAGTGATGGACAAGGAGAAGGAACGCATGACCTTGCTCCAGGATGCTGAGGAAATTAAGGTAAATCATGTTGTTCACCACTTGGGGGCAGCAGATGAAGCAGCTATCAGAGTGATGGAACCTGATGGTCACTGATTAGAATCATGGGTGGTACACTGCGTTCATATTCCATGACGAGTTATTTAATTTTCCCAGGTTAAATTCCTGCAGATTATAAATAGCCCATTGAAATGGTGGACTTTCAATGGCCTATTTATTCTTAGCAGTACATCCTGTTTGAGGGCCAGTGGATGACATCACTGAACACAAATTAACCTTCTGTAGAGGAATTGATGAGTGGCTTAATCCTCTTAAGCCAGGAAATGCAATCGTCTTGTCAATTGACCATTTTCCTATGAGGGAGGCGAATCTGAATATTACAGAGAATCTTTTGTGCTTGTGTGGGTAATCCCCTCTCCCTTTCTATTCATCTTGTCAAATTTGAAATGATCTCTGTGTTATGTTCTCTCTGAAGCTACACACCTACAATAAATGTCACACAAGGACATTGTTTAACTCATGACTGTCTCTGAACCTGTCTGGAGAACCTTATGTTTTACAGGGTGATTTCGGAGAGTGCTAAGTTAGCTCTGGTTATTTTTCCATCTTCACAATCACAATTTTATACTTGTGCTGTCTACCTCTGGTCCTGGAGGTTAATTTTTGTGAAGCTTGTTAATTACAAACTCATGGTCACTTAAAGCAACTAGGAATGTTGCCTTGCCAACAATGGCTCCAATTCAATGCCATTGGGCATCACTGATTCGCCCGTTGCTAACACAAGTGGGTTTAAATGTCCACAGGTGACAAATTATCCAAATTATCGTGGCTTGTCTTATTGCCTTTTTAGTTTTTATGCGATGTCATTGTTGATATGTGTTTATGTGGGGTCCTAATGTCTTAGCGGGGCATCAAGGTTAAATAAAGGATGAATAAATAGAAATGAGCAGCCTTTAAAGACTGTTCTCCTGTGGGGCTCCTGCAGAAGACCCTGGAGCAGCAGATGGAGAGCCACAGAGAGACGCACCAGAAGCAGCTCTCCCGCCTGCGCGACGAGATCGAGGAGAAGCAGAGAGCGCTGGACGAGCTGAAAGAGTGAGAGAGACCGGCGCGCCTTTTTACGGCTTTCACACAAACACTCAGTCACACCGATCCTATACATTAGCACACACTTCATGTGACCATTTACACATACACACACTTTCACTCTGATCATTTACACAAGCACACAGTTTTCCATTGATCCTTAAATTGGCACACACTGCCACTGATCCTTTATACAAACACACTTTCACACTGATCCTTTATGCAAACACACTTTCACACTGATCCTTTACACAGTACAAACACACTTTCACACTGATCCTTTGCATTGGCACACACTACCACTAATCCTTTCTACGGTTGATTAATATCCACACACACATACTTTGGTATTTGCTTTAGATTCCCGCACATTTTCAGTGCTTCTCACTGTTCCTCTATAGCCCCACACACTGACCTGTCATTATAGCTTACTGACCTGCTTTACGATATGTGACCTCAGTATGTGACAGCATCCTGACCACATGTACCACATGGTAACCTGTTTTCTCTTGCTGCAGTCAGAACCAGGGTCTGCAGCTGGAGCAGAAGAAGCTGGTCTCAGACTTGGACAAGCTGAAGGCCGAGGAGCAGGAGAAGGACGTGCAGCTGCAGAAGCTGATGTATGTTTCCCTTCCCAGAATCCTCTGCCTGCCTTATGCCCTCGTCAGTTGCCATGGCAGTAGAGTGATTGCAGTTGTGTGACACAGTGGTGCACTGAGTGCAAAGTGTCCACTCATTGCTTTGCACTGGAGTTCTGGTGTCTCTCATGAATCAATCATAGAACCAGCGAATGACTGTCATTTTCTTCCAGTCGTTTCAGTGTGAAATGCCCAACCGAAGGCAGGAAAAGACAAAAGAAAGAGACTAGGAGAAAATGAGACCATGGAGAGTGTTTGATTGGATGTGACAAACAGTTCCACTTCTGTCTTGTATGTGGAAATGACTGTGGGTTAATGGGTGGGTAGCATGGCTAACTCATTTTCAAAGGCCTCAGATTTCATTTCAAGCTTTAGTTCCTCAAAGATGTTCAAGGATAAATGTAAGGTTATAAGGACAGTTTGTGCCCTTTGAAAACAAAGCATTCCTGATATTTGATGCTCGTATGATTTTATGCAGACTAGCGTTGAGGCTTGTACGGCGAGTTTTGGGGGAGGGACAAATCCATTTTTGGGGGCACAGCTGCAGAAAAGCTGTCGGAATTTCACGCAAATCCCTTATTGAGTTTCTCTCACTTACACAAATTTACACTCCCTGAGGAGAATAGTGAATGGAGTGTTGTTGTGTTGTTAATGGAATAATACAGATCAAAAGGAGCACTGTGTGACTCTCACATTTACTCTGATTTATCCATTACACGCCATTATTAACAATCCTTCTGCTTATGTGAAATCATAGTACTTCATACTTCATCTATAAACTTCAAATTTAAATATAAATTTAATTATACTTCAAATATGCTATATAAACTATATATTTTTGGTTCTTGGTTGGTATAGCTGACTTGCCTTAGTGTTTCACTGATGTTGCATCTATACTTGCAGATTTTGGAATTATGTTAGGTCTGGCACAACATAAATATTTAATATCTCTTGCTCATTTCAGTCATGTTAATAAATGTCTTTTACTTCTACATTGTAAGTCAGCAGAAGAGTGTCTGCTAACTGAATGTAATGTAACTTTATGTGTACTTCAACTAATTATTTTTTTCACATGGGTGATTTTAGATTTATTTGGGTTTGTACCAGACTTATTAATGGCACAAACCCTATGAGAAGATCACTCCAGTCATAAAACATCATTCAGCAGTTGAATTTTTATTATAGTGTTTAGCAATGTTTATGTTCCGCATCTTGCTTTGTGGCACACAGATGCCCCATTTGACAAAAATGAGCGGTGAACAATTGATTGACCATATTCAACTCCTTATGTCTATAAAATGCAACAGCAAATGACATTTTTCTCTGAGGTAAATTTTGAAGCACTTGCTGTCAAACCTCTGTCAGACCATCATGTTCACTGACATGTTTATTGACCGATCAGATAAAAGCAGGTGCACTACAAAGACGGGCCATTGCAAACAAACCGCTTTGTGGGATCTATAGTGTCGATGATGTTAACGTGTCTACAGCCAGCCCTTACAGTGAGGAACCTGTGTACAGTGTAAAGTTATGCTCAGAGCCAGTGCAGTACTGACTGTCCATTTCTTATCTCTCAGCCGACTCAATGAGAAACGAGAGCAGGCCAAGGAGGACCTGAAGGGCTTGGAGGACACTGTGGTGAGCACAAACATTCATACAGTGTAGGGAGAAAATATGAAAATGGCAGGCATAAATTAGTTGAAAAATATGTTTGTTTTTTCTTAGGCCAAGGAACTGCAGACGCTGCACAACCTGCGCAGACTGTTTATCCAGGACCTCACCACTCGTGTGAAAAGGGTATGCGACTTCCCGTAGCTCACTTCCTGTCTGCCGCTTCGCTTACTCGCTCTCGCTTTAATCTGCTTCATGTTCATCATCTCTCTTTGGAAGTGCTCTTTGTCTGAAGACAGTGAGTTATAGAGTTTACATCACAAGCTGCAGATAGACCATAAAGCACCGGCAGTTGGAATGTCTGCATGCCGGACCAATTACCTGCTATCTCTGTACATCTGCAAGCTTTATTCCGTGACAAGCAGGATCTGAGAAGATTTAATGTTATAATGAATCAGTTGGAACACACGTGTGTTGGTCCCCACATTTTCCAAACTAAATATCTGCAGGGCTGGCCACCCGTTAATGTTTACTTAACCTGTTAAAACTCCAGTGAGTGTCTTTAATTGAACGTTAAAAGAGTGTGTCCTCTTTACTTGTAATTTTCCATCTGTGTGAATGGTATGAGAACTTGTGCAGTGCTGCCCATTTGGGTGACAGTACATTTATGGGATCTGTGTGCAGTATGTGGCCGCCACATTTTTATGTAAACACCTTCATCAGTTCCCTGATTCAAAATGGCCTCTCCCTTGGCTACAGCCCCTGTAACCACCAAGCCCATGCAGTTCAGTGCTGATTGTAGTTCTGGAAAGTTCTCAGTGATCAGAAACTTGTGTATTACATGTAGGAAATGGACAGCATTGTGGGAAGCGTACCTCATGACTAACGTACCAATGGAAGGTCATATGGCGAACAACTGTTCATCATATGGTATATGGAATATGCATGTGCTATGTCTCCAGCACTGAGTGTACGGTGTCTTGTTTTACCTGTGATGGATTTTTCCTTGAGCTCATATTGTCCTCAGCATTGATTGCATGGCTTCCCTGGTGTTCAGCACATCGATGTCCTCAGTGTTGTTAAGCATGTAATATCCAAAGAGTTGAACTTGTTCATGCTGTCTCTTTGTCTCCCCCCAGAGTGCCGAGCTGGAGTGCGATGACGAAGGAGGCAGTGTTGCACAGAAACAGAAGATTATCTTCCTGGAGAACAATCTGGAACAACTTACAAAAGTCCACAAACAGGTACAGAAATATCACCTGGATATCACATTATATCTGTATAAAGGTACGGTGAAATTACATGGAGCAGCTTACATACTTCTACACACATGCACTGAGAGATAACTTGGAACAGCTTACTGAGGTCCACAGACATGCTGACATATCACCAGTTCTCAACATCTGTTGCTTTTCATAGTTTCGGCTCTAAACTCTTTGACCGTTAAACCATATGGTTCACGGGCAAGTGCAAAAAAACATCATTAAAATTACAGATTAAAATTACAAGAAGATATCGAGAGGATAACACATCTGTGAGCAGTTTTTTTAGTTTATCAGTTATTTTCTTCTTGACCAACACCAATAAATACATCTAATCTTCAGAAGCACTGGGGTACAGGGCAGTGGTTGTTTAAATGACCCTAAACCATAAGGAGTTTAAGTTCTAGCTTGACCTGCTGGCACTATAAAATTCCCATAAAAGACTTGTGACGTCAGCACACGACAGCAGAGATGAACGTGATATTTTGTTAGCGCTAATGTAGATTTAATGCTGGCATTTTCCTGTTATTCTTCACCCACATACCTCTGCTCACTACTTCCTGTCTTCTATTCTTTCATGCTTTTATTGAGACGGTGTTGGAGGTGGGGAAGGGTGTGCTATGGAAATATGGGGGCTGAGTGTTTTCTTTGAGAGATATGGTGTAAAACAAAGTAGAGACACCCTCTTTTCAAAACGCTCAGAGTTCCCACTCATAGCGAGTCAAATTTCAAATGCACTTCCCTTGGGGACAGAGTAGGGGAATTAAGGTACATATTGCTTGCCCAAGCAAACAAAGAGGGTCCCTGTGAAATAACAGGAGGAGGGTAGTTGTACTGCCTTGATTTTCTATGTGGTAATATGTCAATGTTGAACTCCAGATTTTATATTTGACATACTCTTCTATATCCCTAAACAAATATGTAAAGCTAACATTGATGTCTTAATTTAGTGTTTTTAAATTATGTTAATTTTAATAATATGTATTAAAATTACATATTATTAATTATTCCATCACCCTCACGTGTGAGTTTGTGGGAGATTCGCAGTAGGCTGATTACACGCACCAACAAAAAACAAATAAAGTTCTAGTGGTGAGGGAACTCAGGTTGCAGCTCAGAGGTTACAGGTTTGATTCCAAGATGGGGCACTGCCCTTGTACCATTGACCAGGTTACCTAACCTAAATTTCTTCCGCAAATTTCCAGCTCACCTGACAATTAGGGGCACTTGTATTTGTCTTTGCTATTTACAAATAAAAGGAAGCTGGCATTAATTGTTCTGAAAAATAATTCTGTACTTTTAAATGATGTTTTTAAGCCTTATTGGTTCAACCAAACACCCATTACCTGTTAGCTGGATTAATTTATAGATATTCACAGAATTATTATTCCCAGAAATTGAAAACCAGTGAAGTCAAACTTATGATCAAAGTATATATGATCTCTCTCTCCCCCTCTCCCCTCTCTCTCCCCCTCTCCCCTCTCTCTCTCTCTCTCTCTCTCTCTCTCTCCCTCTCTCTCTCTCTCTCTCTCTCTCTCTCTCCCTCTCTCTCTCTCTCTCTCTCCCCCTCCCCCCAGCTGGTGCGTGATAATGCAGATCTGCGCTGTGAGCTGCCGAAGCTGGAGAAGAGGCTGCGGGCCACGGCCGAGCGCGTGAAGGCCCTGGAGGCCGCCCTGCGGGAGGCCCGGGAGAACACCATGCGCGACCGCAAGCGCTACCAGCAGGAGGTGGACCGCATCAAAGAGGCCGTGCGCACCAAGAACATGGCCAGGAGGGGGCACTCTGCCCAAATCGGTGAGGCCGCCACCACGCTTTTCACAAAACTGGGCTGAAGTAATGGATGAAGTACTGCACATGCAATTGGTACTGCGTGAATAGATAGAGAGAACATTTCAACAAGTGTTGGCTGTTTGGATTTTTCATTTGTGAATCTTTTGTCTCAGGTTTTGCACAGTAAAAGCGAATACTTTCCCTGGGTATTCATTGTGCAATAATTATTAATCTGTGAGTTGAAAAGTGAGGTCATTTTGTGGAAAACCTGGATGATATTGGCCATTGGTATTTTATATGATGAAACTGTTTCTTTGGTGTGTTGCTACGCAGTAACTCTCAGTCTTGTGTAGCAGTTTGTATTTAAGAGAGAATCATCAAACTGCCTTTAAAATAATCATATATAGTGTAAGTATACACACACAGTCGCGCATTCCATTAGTCTTGAGGAGAAAATCAGGGAGACAGGAAGTATGCTGAGTGTGCCGAGATCATGTGACCAAGCATGATAGACTGTGACTATGAGTAAGCATGATGGACTGTAACTGTGGATGCCTACCCCTCCTCAACCCCCTCAATCCCCAACTCTTGCAGCCAAGCCCATTCGCCCAGGACATCACCCAGCATCCTCCTCTCCCATCATGGCTAATACCATCCGAGGCGGAGGGGGGTCCAGCTACCACGCCCATCGTCACCACAACAGCAAGTAATGGACTGAGTGAGTATGCTCCCCCACACACTTTATCCATCTATCTGTATATGTCTGGAAATAAATGTTTTTAAAACTATGTTTTTGCACTGGTGAAAGTCTGTATACATTATACAAATGCTCAGTGGGTGGCAGTGTAGTGCAGTAGAACCTCTACTATCCAGCTACCCTTGGGAATCAGTGGTGCTGGAAAATAGAAAATTCAATGATAACACAGGAACCATATAACTGCAGTATTTTTGTTGTTTAAAGCCAATTTGTTATTTTATTTATATTGGGCCAAACTGGCCAAATAAATTTACAGTACCTACAATTCTCAAAGAAAAATTACATTTTGTGAATTGTCTACAAGAATCTACTACAGAATAAAGGACAGCATACATTCGGTTTCAGGCTAGTGGCGTATAGCATGCTGATTACATGAACCAACAACAACAACAACAAAATTGCCTCAGCACAAATTCTAATAGTAGAAGTAGATCATTCTGAAAAGTAAAATGCCGGGTAGTATAGGTTCTAATGATGAAGGAACTCATCTTAAAGCTCAGAGGTTACAGTTTTGATTCCAAGATGGGGCACTGCCCTTGTACCATTGACTAGGGTACCTTTCCTGAATTTCTTTTGTAAATTTCCAGTTCATCTGACAAATAGGTGCACTTGTATTTGTCTTTGCTATTTACAAATAAAAGGAAGCTGGCATTAATTGATCTAAAAAAATCATACTCCTCTTCCAGAATGTTAATTTTAATGTTAAGTTTCCACTATCCTGATGTATTGGTTAATTCTGATTCCTGAGAACCTAAAGCTCACTTACAAATATTTAGTTATTTAACGAATCAAACTTAATCGATGACAAATGTGATACCATATGTGGGCATTTCTTGGCATAATCTCATGTTTTCCTCCTTTCTTTTTCTTTCTATCCCTTTCTTTCTCCCTCTCTCTCCTCTTGCAGCAGATGGAAGTTCGATGAGTCTCATGTACAGTTTCCACTTCTCTCAGTCTTCTGTCTCTGTCTTTCTCTCGTCTCTCTTTTTCACCCTATCCTATTTGTCCATTTCTCTCTGCCCCCTCCTTCTCTCCATCCTTCACCCTTTATCTGTGCTTTAGCCGAGATTATTTCCTGAATTGTGTTGTTGCTGTTTGCCGGTCAGTACGTATCTTTGTGTGTGCCCTGTAAGGTGTAGGGTTGTTCTCAAGCAGGTGGGCGGACAGGTGCAGTGAATGATGCGCTTGTGGTGATGTCACAAGAGGCTTTGATGATGTCACTGTGCCAGCATGACCCATCCTGTGCACAAACTCCCCTGTTCCTGTGCCAAAGGTTCAAAAGCACATCATTCCCCTGTCATTTCTGTTCGGTATCACAGCTGTGGGCAAGGCAAGCCCAGGAACATCACATCACTAGGTCTATGTGAGAGCAAGTTGCCACATTTTCCTTTGGAGAGAGACACAAGGTGAGAGGGAAAGAATTCAGTGAGCAAGAGGAAGTTCTGTCTGATACTGACACCCTCAGGAATTACATTAGGGGGGTCAGGGCTCATTTGTGATAAAAATGGCAGCTCATGACTAAAGATTAACCTTCACAAATATCTGATCAGGAATGTATTTTATTTTAGAAATAATTTTCTGTTTTGTGTTATTGACTGACTCACCAAAGTACTGGTGTTGGCACTTCAGTTTTCTACAAAGTGAATTTCATTCTTTTATGGGCATTCACTTCTTTTAGCTTTGTTCTATGTGAAAATAATATTTTATTTTTTATATGTTTACTTGGAGATGTATAAATTATTATTTTTATTTAATTTATCAACATCTTCACTGAAACTTGCTCTCACCTCGTTTATACAAAATATAGCCTAACACCACATGCTTAAGAGTTTGCAGTATACTGTATGACTTTTTAAAAATAAAATCAAAAACAGGGAAGGTATTGTAAATGTATGTCCCACCAATTCTAGCTGGAAGATCATGACTTTATATTGTGTTAGGCTGGGAAAAACTGAAATGGCTTTGACAGAACCAGAACCTATAATCGAATCGCTTGCACAAATTTTTGTATCCACTTCATTATTGGGTCAGTTTACAGTACCTAGTGATAGTTTTTACTTCTAAGGGTAGTGAAATGCTGGCGCAAAGTTGAACAAATCCAGAAATGTTTGATGAAGGTCTTGTGAGAGGAACTAGCAACTCCAGACATCATCTGTCAATCAAACACTTACCCTCAGGAAATGGATTTCAAAGGGAGTATCTAAACTTTGTAAAGGATTCCTCCCCAGATGTTTCCCCCCCCTGTTGATCATCATATTTCATGTCATGTTCATTTATTTTTTGTTGTAATAATGTCAGGTTTTTAAATATGTGACATGTTGTATGTGATATGAGAAAAGAATCCCTGAAAGAGCGTACAGTGTTCTGTGTTGAAGGTAGTCACTGCATTGTGAATTGAGTGCAGCCCATACAGACCACTGCAAAGAAACTGAATAGCCACTCAGCCTTTCTTGCGGGGAACAAGTGTATTTGTGCTTCTCTCAATGCAGTTTCTACCATTTCTACCCAATAGCAATGTGCTAGTGCCATTCAAGGAATCCTTTATGAACATAAAGGACATTAATGCATTAAGCCATGCAGAGATATCAGCCTCTATTCTTAAGTATTTAGTACATGCTTATTCAAGTGAAATTAGTCTTGAGTTTTTGTTGAAATTATTTGAGAATTTTGCAAACACAACAAAAGTTTGTGAAAATGTAAATGTTATTAATTAAACCAGACTGTTCCCCTGCCACCTGGCAACCTTGATGCCTTAATATTGGACCTACAGAGCCCTGATGTGGCTGTTTGTCTGTTTTGAAGTAATAAGACATGGCATCCACAATAGGCAAGATTTCAAAATTAAATTGCCCAAATTAAATTGCCAAATGCTGTCTAGAACAATTTTTTCCTGGGTTCTCTTGACGATCTCTGAGGGGTTGTTATGGTGAAACTATGTGCAGTCTGTCAGCAATTAAGTTACTGGTCATAAATACGTATTGTACGTCTCCACTTTTACACACTCAAAATGTTACAATGGCACCTGGAATGCATTGCATGTAAAGCGTTTGATGTACACTTTCCACAATGAAGCAAGTGCCACTTAAAGCTTGCAGTCCTGCTTGAAGTTCGTTCTTCTTATTAATATTCATTAATGGTCATTGTTGGAATTAACTTCAAGTAGTTCTTGTCTCTTCTGCCACTGTTTCACACTGAATTGGCTAACCCCGAGTTTTGATCAGTGATGGCGATATTTGGTCTCACACTGGGTTCACGTGTTATTTTGTATTCAGCTGTACACAGTTTAACGATGGTGACTTAATTCCACAATTTGTGTGATATGTCACTGTGTTGCTAATTTTGGAATGGTATATACAGTAATTAGCCTTTTTTGGGATGGGACTATTGTGGGTGTGAGGAACTAACGGAAAATTTGGGTTTAATAAATTGTTGGTTTACATTTCCAGTAATTTCTTTAAAAGAAGAACGGAGTAAGAAAATTGGGACATGTATTTAAATGGATGTTAAAACTTACTCTTTGGCACAATCCTACTATGGCTAGACTCAGATTATGTTAAGAAAACTAATAATGTCTGTATTCTGCTGTTACGAAAACCAACCTGGTTTGTCATTACACTCCGCTTTTTTTGTGTGTGTGTGCAGAATATAAAAATGGAGAAAGCTGGAGCAGCTGAATATTCATGCAAATGTAGGCTTTATTTATTTATTTATTTATTTATTTATTTATTTTACCAACAGTGTTCAATTTGCTCCATACCAAAACACGTCAACATTGACTTTTTTGTAGGCTATTATTGTTATTATTATTGTGCCTATTGGGCTACACCTACGACGATTATTTCATCAATGTGTTTTCTTTCTGATAAAAAAAATCGTTGAAGTGTAAGGTTTGAACCGAATATTTAATAAGCCAAAAGTCCAGTTTTTTATATATTTATATCCAATAGTGAGAATTGTTCGCCATTCTCAGCTGTCAGTAAAAAGACAGAAAATTCACAAACACTTACGGTTCGTGGAGACAGTTGGCTATTGCTCTGTCCAGTAGGCTAGTGAATTCATATTCCTATTAAGCGTTTAAAGAAAACTTCATCCGTTTGTTCTGTTTGTAAAATGTGCATTTGTATACCCGAGGTGTCACGTCTGTATCTAGAGAGTTTTGTCAAATGATGCAAAAAGGAGCCTGGTTAAAACTGCGAGAAGCAAATGAACTAATCAATGTTTCGCACGTGGGTGGGTATTCAGAGCCATACTGTTCAGTTTACGGTTTGAATGAAGCTGGTGATACCGCGTGGTGTAAAATGTTAAAGAAATAAAGTCACAATCAACGTCATTACATTTGCGTGTATGGTTTTTTCTTCGATGTACAGTATCACAGTCTGGATTTGCTAAATATTATTTGGTGGCCCAACAATAGCTCTATCTTATTACAATTTTACAGGTGGATAGGCTGTTTATTCTTATGTCTATATTTTATCGAAACGCTCACCTATATTGTTTAATCACATAAATAATAATAATAATAAAGCCAATTAAACAAAATTTGTATTTGTTGTATCATAAATAGGCATATTGCTTTGTTAACAGATACATCGGGGATTGCATTGACGAGAGGTTTTAGGCTGGAGGCTATTTTTTTCACGAATAGCTTACTGTAGGCGTCTCTAGGGAAAAACTACTTCACCTGCTCTTGGTTATATCTCCGCCTCCACGCTGCCCCGACCCCGCCCTTCTCCAACCTCGTGGGTGTCAGCGTCGGGACGGGACGCTGGTAATGGAGCGGGACTGTTGCGCTTGTGGGGAGATGTGACACTGTCCTGAACTGCACACTGTGCGTAAACTTCCTTACTAATTAAAAGAGGTAAGAATGTTCTTAATGATTTATACAGCGGTTGAGATTTCGACCGTTTTATTTTCGGGTGCCTTGATTCAGTAAAAAAATATATAAACTTTGAAAACACACGGAAGTTTAAATGCAAGGTTAGCCATTGTCAGACATAATTCAAAGTTATTTTCATTTTAAAGTTTTAGTGTTTTAGCAGATGGATGATGTACAGTCAAATAGCAACATTGTAAAACTGACCGTTCGACTTTTGCGCCAGCGTTTCTTTGGCTGCTAGCTACAGCGGCTTTGTGTTTATAGAGCATTTGCAATCTGTTTTGCGCCGAACGTCTAGTAGCCAGCTGTTTCAGACGTTGTATCCGACGGACAAAGGCTATTGTGATCGGCTTATTGAAGACGTCTGGAAAACTCTTATGACTGACAGTGTTCATTCGTTGCGTTTTGAGACATAGATGGACGGCAGATTCTGGACACGGGTAAATCACAATGAAGTTATCCCAGCTGCGGCTGTGAAAAGCCTGAAGCTTTCATTCGTTTTATTTGTGCTGTACAACGAAACGACGTTCAGAGAAAGAACTTTCTTTTTTGGAGCTATCGCAGTGACGAGTCCTAACACGACTACAAGTTATTGGTGGAGCGTTTTATTTGCCACGAAGCGATTGTAGACTGACCTGGGAATTTCACGACCTCTCGAAATGTAGTTAATGTTTATCCATTTGAGACAGCTGAGGTGCACCGTATTGAGAACTTGTTTGCGGCCAACTAAAGAGTCCTAACAATAAGCCACTCACCTTTGTTTGATTCTGTCACTAAACACTTCACGTAATTTCTGTGAAGTTAAAGGGCATTAGTAGTATACTATTTAAGTAATATAATTACAAATATGCATGTATTGCTATTATAGTATTTCCCCCCCGATTTCCCTTCTCCCCTGAGTTTTGCTAGTTAGAGTGTATTTGTATAGAGATGGTGCTTGTGTTATAGTCACACTTTCTCTTTACTACTGCAGTTCTGGCCTACCCTGCCTTTTAGTTCCACACTTCATAGTCTGCACCCTGCAGTGTAGGTGTGCATCTCTTTATTAAGCATTTAAGGGCCTGTGATTGGCTGGGCCATGCTGTGGGTAAGAGTAGCCTTACCCACAGGGGTGGGGGGGCAAGCTGTGTAACCTGGAGGAGGAACCCTGCCAAAATGTCGGTTTGTGATTCCAGGTCATGTCCCTGGTTCTGATGGTGGCAAAGGCCCCGGCTTTGGCTGTGTGGTGAACTGGCTGATCTCCACACATAGTGAAGATCAGGGTGGCTTCGGTCCAGGAGTTTGTGTTGTTGTTCTTGTTGTTGTTGTGATAACAAGCGCTGTTTGTGTGAAGGCTGGGTCTCACCCCCGCCGGACCTTAGCGGGCTGAAGTGTCCCCTCACCCCCCACTCGAATGCCCCCAGAACCTCACCCTCTCTGTTTATCTGGCAGCCCCAGACTGTGGCACATCACCGCTCAGCGATGCCTCCAGTCTGACAGGTTGGCCCTTGTTGCCGGGCGCTTAATCGGCGAGACCCGGAAGGCTCTGTGACAGAGGCGCAGGGGAGAGAGAGCTCCATCAGTCATTTCCCTTTCCATCAGAGTGGTCAAGAGCGAGATCGCTGCCCTCTCTTCCTGTAGTGTGACTGGCAGGGCAGATTACAGACAGGTCTGTTCCACTTGAAATCACACTGGGTCAGGAGAATGCCTTACTGATTATCAGGGAGGGGAGCGAGAGAGACAAGGAAAGGAGAGAGGGAGGTTTGGCAAAGAGACAGTGAGCAAGAGATTGGGGAAGAGCAGAGAGGGACTGTGTGTGTGTGTGTACATGTACGTGGGGAGTATGTCCATTAGCCCCCCTCACTAAGAAATATCTGCTGTTTGATGACATCAGAGGAAGATTTCAGCATTGAATTACCTGCTAAAGTGAACTTGTTTACAGAGCAGAGCAGTTAGGGCACTTCACAAGTATTAACAATGAAAAAAAAACAGCAGATACCAGGAAGTGTGCAATATATTTCAGGAGCAGAAAGTTGGCCGATACCTCCAGAAGAGCCAACCTCCAGCATTGGACTTCTACTGAAGCCTGGGGATTTAGGCTATTCTGAGCCATTTTATATGGGGAGTGTGGAATTTAGGGCATAACCTTTAGTTTTTTTAATGCAGACTGTTGCCAGTGTTTTCTCACAGTTGGATGTAGGATTGGCGTGGTGAACACTGTGGAAATGAGATACCAGCTAACGGTGTTATCAGAGCACATTAACAATGGCACTCTCATCAGGGTAGTGATAACACTGTGTGTTCAGGGCTGCACCCCCGATTAGTGATTTCTGCTGGGTTTTGAAAATAGCATTGTCATTATCATTCTCTTACAGTCTGTGGTGTTTTCATTTTCTATTGTTGCCCTGCAGCTTTCTCTTTCCTAATGTGTGATCTCAGCCTGGTTTGATTTTTGTTGCATTTTGTTTTTGTTGTGAATTCTACCATGATTTTGTGGAAATTCAGCTATAATTATTTCATTGTTACAGGTTCAAATCGCACACTTCTCTCCATGCAGTTAAAAAGTGTTTTTTTTTATTTTTTATTTTTTAAGCCTTAATGTTTGTGGTCACATCCACTTGAATAAGGTAGTGATCTGACAATGAAATATCTTGTAGCTGTGATGTACAGTAATGTAAAGGTATTCTGCATGGGCTGTGTGTCTGTCTCTGATGTTTTAGGGTACAGCATGCCACAGGCTAGTCCTGTTCCAAACCTGTACGAAACCACAGGAATCCCAAGCATGGGTCCAGCAGCTCTTCAGTGGCTGCCACAGTGCCGTAAAACTGAACTCACAAAGGGCAATCAGACCTGCAAACGTTAGACAGGAACTCGCAGTGGAGCCACGCAACACTCATTAACTTTATGGCTTTTGCAACAAGTAGACCTTGTTCAACCAGCCTTTTTAAATTCAGTTTGTACATGTGCCCTCTTGTGCTGAGAAAGAGAGAGAAAAGAAAGAATATCAGAGACAGAGGGTGATGCTTTTCCGTTTTATGGACATGACGCATCTGTTGCTCTCAGCGTCGGTGTGTCAGTGTGCCAGCTTGGCACAATTAACCAATTAATGTCTGGACACCAATATTATCCAATATTATGTTTGATTAAAATTAAGTATCTAAGTGTATCTAGCTAGTTTTCTCACATAATCAATATGTGAAATCCCTGGTGTCTATCAAAATCTGGTCATTATTAGCTACAAGCTGGTCCCTAGGTAAGTTGGGTGTCTTACTAGCTAGCTGTGGTGACATTCTTCAATGATGAATATGAATGTTGATTATATATGTTAATGGGACAGTAAGTAACTATCAAATATTTCACAGCCTGGTTCAGTTTTGCATGTGACCTTTCTCGTTCTGAATAGTATAATAACATTTTTATAGAGAATAATGTTAACCACCTTTTCCAGAAGATCTCTCATTCTTGTTCAAACCTTGTTATGTTAACGAAAAATAGGAGGCCAGTATAATAGACTGGCCTGATTGGACTGGAAGTGATTTCACCCATAATGCGTTTCAGTCACGCTTTGCTTGGTGTGCTTCGCTATATACACGCTGAGAATTCTCGATTATCAAGGCTCCCAAATCTCAGTCACAGTTGTGATTCCAAGAAGCAGGAACCAGAGAGCACATTGTGGATTGTGTTTTTATATCAGGGGGCACAGGGGACAAATACACTGTCCCCCCCACCCCACCCCAGGGCCAAACACCCCCCCCCCCCACACACACACACACACAGGCACACACACTCGCAATTAAATAAAATTTAGAGTGCACTGAAATCTCAAAGGTTCATTCTTTGACGTCTGTTCAGAAGTCTTGACAAAACTCCACAGTAGTACAGCTTCCAGCTAGTGCTGATCCAGTCTTAATGATTAAGCGAGTTTCAGGGGGAAAAATCTGGAAACGAGAGCAACAGAACTCTCGATCTCTCATCGTCCAGGAAGATTAGGCCATTAGAAAAGCACTGTCAACAAAAGGACCAGCTGAACGAGCCATGACGCGGATGGGCCGTGCTTTATTGATCCCCTTGCAAATGCAGAAATGCATTGTGTTTCTTTAATTAAAACCACGGCAACCCTTTCTTCGCTTAACGAGCAGCTTAAAATGAAATCAAGTTAATCGCCGCTTAAAGGGCATGATTATTCACTCTATCAAACTGGGTACTTGAGGGTGAAATGTGGAGGTACCCCCTTTTAACTGAGTCAATTGTTGAACGGGACAAGTGCAAACTCCAAAGCGATTTAATAAAGTTGTAAGCGTTTCAAAGTGTTTCGGCCGTTTGGGTCGCCGTGGGAAAATACAGAGTGTATTTATAAGTAGCGCAGGGGAAAAGTTCACATCTAGTTGATCTTTTAAATGATCTAAAGTTGATTTAGAACAACGTACCGCGGCCTTTGGTTTTACTATTAAATCAGGGAAATAAAAACATGTCTGCTGTTTGAAATTCTTCAGTAGGCTGTCACATTTTGTAGTTATTGTTTATGGATTGTGATGAAGAGCAGTCAGCAGGCGTTGTGTGTCCCTTTTAGAGTAGGGGTCAAAGGTCAGGATGATGATGCTTGATTGATTGATTGCTTGTTTGTTCAGCAGAAGATTTTTCTTGTGCATATGTTGTAAATGGTGATTATGGTACACCTTCTCTATCCCCCTCAGTCACAGAACTCATGCACAGTCCACAGGTGATCTGTATCTGCGTGTTACCTGTGAGTGACCTTTTCCCCAACACAGAAGATCAGGTTAGCCAATGTGCAGTCAAAGGGCCCTCAAGCTGTTTTTACCTGTCCCAATGAGTTTCATAGCTTATAATTAAAAAATAAATATTTTAGTGCACCAATATGGCAGTGTACATATTTTTGTTTTATAACTATTAGTCAGAAGCATTTGTTAAATAATGCAATAATGTCACGCAATAATAACAGTTGTCTCAAAGTATAAAAATGTTTTGCTTCATTTTGAACTGTTCATAATTGTTCTGGATGTTCTTGATGTGAAAATGGCTTCTACCAGCATGCACTTAAATCTACTGAGGAGACTTGAAGCCCTGAAAAAGGCAGCCCACCTTGATGATGAGGTGCACCACTCCTGCTGGAGTTGAATACAGCCAGTACACAGAATTACCCCCAAAGCCAGCTATGTGGCATACTGAAATCTCACACTTGTACTGCTGGGCTGGTTCAGGCCTTCTGGTGTGCGTGCAGAGGCCAATGCAACTATGAGTGGCCTAGCACGAATGCAGAAAGGAATTGGGCTAATGAGGTTAACCTCTGTGGGGGCAAAAGGCCATCTCTTTGCTTTCTAGGTCAGCCAAGTGTGGGGAATTCTGGGCCTGGAGGGACCTGTACGTATGCTGGTTTCTGTTACCACCAGTTGCCCCTGAGCCAATTAGCTAATTAGCCATGTACACCAACACTGGTCTACTTGTAGACTAGACCACAGTAACAAGTTTCATTGAGCTTATCAGTGAATGTAGCTAAAACAATTCACATCATTCGGCTAACAAGATAATTAAAGGCAGAACCTTCTTTCCGCACCCCTGGTGTAGGCTAATGACATAAGCTGTGATCTGTGATGTCTAGGCTATAGGGCTGAGTCTGGGTTCATAATGAGAACCTTTTGGGAGGCCCCGTTTACAGCCCTTTTAAAAAATAGACAAGATTACAGCTGTGGTCTGGAGTGTTTTAAAAATAGCTCGCAGTTGTGTCTGGCAGCAAAAAGTCAACAGATCTCCTAAGCTTGTCCGAGCAGGTGTCCTGGGAACATAGTTTGCATACCCAGATCGGTGCTGTGATCCAGACCAGAGGGGATCGTGGCATTCCTTCTGAGCACTCAATCTCTCTGCCTGCCTACCTGTGAGAATGCTGGTAAGCTTCGAAGATCTAGTGTGGTTTGCAGACCTGATGGTACCTGATGCTTATGGCTGGTATCCTCTTCTACCAGTCATGTGCCAGGCTTGATTTTTAATGGAGGGTATATGCTTACCTGAATGCATACCAGTGGAATTATATGGAGGAGCATTGATTCTCTCCACACTGGTCACTTATGTGATGAAAAACACATACTGTATATACTGTATACACATAATGTATATTGATGATTTTGACTGGCTGGCTTTTGTGCATACGTTACACCATTTTCAACTACGGTTTGCCTCCATGCGTGTTATCAGGGGGACACAAAACGGGGGGGGGGGAGGAGCAGAATCCAGGCCCGTGACACCCGAGCCCGGTCGTTTCGACCCCTTTTTACCCGGCCGAACTGCTGACTGTCTGAATAGCAGGCGAATTAAAGCGTTTCGATTTCCTCCCTGAAAGGGCGCACAAAGAGCGTCCTTGTTCGGGGATTCCGCTTCTCCGAGGCGCTGTGGAACCTGCAGCCAGGGAGCCGGGAGGGGTTGGGGAGGTGCAGCTGGTTGGCTAATTAAGGTGACCTGGTCCCTCCCCCCTTGTAATGACGGTGCAGAAGAAGGGCGCCGGGTCAGTGTGCACAGAAATAGGGTTAAGTGCTGACAAGTAACACGCAGAGGTGGAGAATTTGGGGAAGTAATGGGGCACAGGAATAAAAATGTAATAAACTTTTAAAAAAAATTGTTTACTAACTATATTATACATTTGCAAGAGCCACACAAGTGAGCTAGTGTTCTCTAGGATGCTTGTTGAAAAAAGAACCTCTAAAGGGAATAACCCTGTTGGAATTTAGTTTTGTTTTAAAATTGTAGACAGTTTTTTTTGCTGCCGTTTCGTATTTGAACAGTTTCCAAGCAGACTTAATCTCGTATCTACATCTGGAGCTGACCGCGTCACCGATTACCGTTTGATCTGAAGTGAGGGCCAATGTGTAGTGAAGCTAGAAAGCTGCTGAAAAGTTGCCTAGGGCAGGAACTAGATCTGAGCTGTGACATTTAGACATGGCTATAATGGCACAGGATGTGAAAACTGACTACAATCTGCTGGAGGCTAATCCCCCTGCTCCTACCCCCCCCCAAAAAAAACCAAAAAAACAAATGGAGGTGAGTTGAGTAAACATAAGAATAAAGATTTGCAGAAAACCTGGTAGAAGTGCACCCGGCAGTTCGGAAGACATCTCGGTCAGCCTGACAGTGTAATCTCTGCTGTTTGACACGTCTTGTTGAATGGCTTGCATATCAAAGCCCGGGCCATCCGGGAATGTTTATATGCTTTTTCATGTAAATACGATTTATTGCCACTTTAGTCGGACTCCATAATTATCCCCCGCCTCCCTCCCGAAAGAGCCACAGTCAAATGTCTGCCCACATTCCCTGCTCTACATGTCGAGCCTGATTGGAGTCTGTCGCTTTGACCTCTCGAACAGGGATTCTGGAGGTCAACCCAAATTGGAGTTCTTCTCGTTGACCAAAACACTCCAGACACGCAGCACTGCAGGGAGCCATCCTGTTCCTATAGGCAGGGAAGGCGCTAAACTTCAACAGGGCATTGTGTAAAACACTTAAGTGTTTTACAACAGGGTGTCTGTCTTTCTGGGAAGTCAGCATCGGTAAACAAGCCAATTGAAGAGTCTTAGACTTTACATCCCTGCCGGTTAGCTTTAAGCATGCTAACCCTGCCACTTCCTGAGTCTGAGTGGAGAGAGTCTGGGTGGAAATGGGCCTAAAGTGCAGGAAAGTTTCTGTCATACAGATTGTTTTCTCACACTTTTTTGTTTGTTTTTTGTTTTGTTTGAAGGTTGACAGAGTTATCAACTGAGGGGAAAATTCTTCCTGAAGATTGGGACACTGCAGGTAGACTGGCGGTTTTATATTCTTTGCAAAAATAGGTTTCATTTTGTGTCATGCTTCTTTTAAAATCTTTTTAAGGCTTGTGGACATTGACATAATTATTGGTTTGCTTTTTTCTATGAACTTACCTTGGCCTAATAATATGTTCAATTCACAGTAAACCAGTTATAAAAAAGTGAATTAGCACTGTATGTGTGAAAAATGAAACAGATTTTATTTTGTTGGGCAGATAGGTGGATAGGTGTAGCGCTGTGAATCGGTGTTTGTCCCAGGAACACCACTGGAAAAGGGGTGTTTTAATGGTTTTGTCATAATTTTATGCTGTACTTTGTTCCACATGAAAAGGGTCTGCACTGCTCTCATTATGGCTTCCACAGCAGTAACAGGTCTCGGTGATGAGTGTGCCTTCTAAGTGCCGTATAATAGAAAGCATTGTGCCTCTCTGCGCACGGAGGAGGCAGACCCGCGTGTTTCCCGCTGATAGTCAACAGAAGAAATATACGCTGAGCAGAAGACTCCCATAAGCCCTCTGCTAAGCATCGCCGCACCGAGCATCTGGGAGGTTTTGATTTATCTCCCCCACTTAAACGTGCAACGCGTACACCCGCTTGCCGTAATGCGACACTGCCATTTTTCACAGGAGTTTTGAATAGTCAACACAGGATTTTAGTGTTTGCCATTCTTCTCCGGCTCTCCGCCTGAATGTGAGGGGAAACCAAAGCGCCTGGAATCCCGGTGCAGAATGTGTGCGATAGAAGGGGCACGGAGATGTGACCGCTGTTTTTGAATCTGACACCAGGGTCACCTATCGTGCACACATCCCCTCTGGGAAATGTGAGAATTGTTGAGATTTAGGCACATCCACCAAAGAAATAAATTAAATAAATAAAAGTTTGTTATTGTTCAAGCATGAGGCCTGGCTTAATTTTCAGGAAAGCGCATGCAATCAAAGGCGTGCCAGAGCATTTGGCTGGATATAAGGGCTTTCCTGAGCTGAATCTGTTTTGAACTTTAAATGCCATAAAATTATTTGCTCTGCACCCATAGCCAGTACAGCTGGCAGTGCACCAACCACTGCGATAATACAGGCTTGGGGCGTCTTGTCCTCCACCAGGTATGCGAGCATCAGTGCAGGCAACGTGATAGCTTTCCCACAATCCTGTTTGTGCTTGCCCCTTACTGTAACTTCCTGTCCAGGACTTCAGCTGTTTATCCCTGTACCAACAAAATGAGTTCATTAATCTGTCAGCAGTGTAGTGTACAACAATTCAAAGGAATGCAATAATATACAGGTGACACTTTGCCAAAAATGAAAGAAAGGGAGTAGTGCTGAAGGGGGAATGATTCATGCAAGTGTACAAAAGAAAAAAGAAAGAGCAAAGCTGGTTTTCGCATTTCAGAACTAAAATGACACCTGTATCCAACCCTAGTCCAGCCCTACCTCAAACATTTCATATTCAGTGATGAAGTGTTCTGTTTGCTTTGAGTTTTTATATTATTTTTTTAAATTATATTTATTAATATTTGCATATTGCCCAGAGAAATGGATGGCCATAACATGTACTGCAATTCATGTTTCTAAATTCAGGAATTCTTCAATTTTCCTGATTTCGGAGAACACAGCAGTGTCCCACCCGAAATTAAAACCTGAAACCTTTATTCTGCTTCTCCAACCACTGCTCCACACCACTGCTCGTTTTGGGTTTTCTAATAATATCTTACATCACTGAGTTGGTTTTGAACCAGATAACTAGCCAGTGATCTTTGATGGAGGACCGTATGGTAAAAGTCAACACTCTATGAGAGAAGCCATGTTTGAAAAGGTTTTGTACAGCACTCCTGATCCATAGCTTGGTCTTCCGTGTGTCATATCAACCTGTGCCGACACAGTCACTGTAAGTAATAATTAAGCTGTCAACTTGTCGACTAGCAGATGATTCTGAAACCCTGCTCTCTTAGGGCTGTAACTAGGAGGATCACTTAAGACTGAACTTTGAAAGGTGGCACGTATCATCAATGGATCAACTCTGCTGGGAAAATAATTTTGAAAATATCTTTTTATGTTACTGCAATGTTTCTGCATTGTATGTAGAGTTAATTTTATAGGGCTATCAGCAGGATAAAAAAAACAACAAATAACATGAAAGACTGCAGAACTAGCTAAATAATAGCTAATAGCAAATATGCTGGTTAATCGGAAATTAATAGTGGGCGCCACAAATCAAGTTGTCAATAAATGGCGCATCTTTGTGGAAGTTTAATTGAATTTAGGTGTGAACTCTAAAAATGAGCAGCCTCAATGTGTGTGTACCTTCAAAGAGGAATAAACCAGAGCAAGGATTGAAGTATAGTGAATCTGAGCTGTAAACCTCCACCAGGGAGAGAGCATGTCTGTTTTTTTGGAATCTTGGAACAGCTGAAAACCTTGGCTCCAATAACACTAGTTTTCTTTTCAAATCCAGTCAAGACTCTTAGATTTCACACATTTATCTTGATTGCACTAGACAGATATCTCCTCCAGGGCAGATCAGTGTTCAGGGATGAGTTACTGTTTCAAACATGGATAACTCTGGAGTATTTTTATCTTTATCGCTGGTTTATATAGGTTGACCACCGCAGAGTTAAAGATCTGAACAGAAACTTGTGTGCCATTTGATCTGTTTTTAGTGGTTGTAAATTTTAGTATTTCACATTTGCAGCTGTTGGTATTTGGTGCTGCCTATTTTATATTTGAAAAAAAGAAAAAAACTCATTCTTTTCTGCTAAGGGATTGCAATGGTATAATCCACTTAATTGATATAACAGCAGATTTGAGTGGTATCTTTCTTCATTGGAATATGTTTCGAATGTTATATAGGCTAAAAAGAAATAGAAATGCATGCATCTTAAACACGAGTCACAATCACAGAATTTCGCCAAAGATAAGGCTCTTCAAAACTTGATGGATTTTAGTAATTTTTTTATTTTTTTTTTTAAATTTGTGTTCTAGGGGAAAAAAAATCAGTTGAGGCCTGTGGCTCACACACTGGTCCCTTTGTGTGTCACTATGATGCAATAAACTTTAATACACTTAGGAGATTAAACTGAGCGCCTCTTTCAGGAAACCGCTCTCATGCCACTCTGAGAATCTCTGGCTGTTCTCAGTTTGACAGCTTGTAGATATTCTGGGTGAAGAGCCGACTGAAGGCCTCCTCTGTGGGGAAGGTTAGCGGGGATGGATGTGTTATGGCACTTACGTGGTGTAAAAGGACCTCTGTTTTGGAATGGAATGTATTTTTTGCTTGGGAACTGGGAAAGGCACAACAATTATTGATGTGTGTGCCAAGGTTTTCTCTTATTAAAAATAAGCTTCTTGGCATGCAGAATTTAGAACTCGTACTCAATCAGGGTACACTGCAAAAAAATTGTCCTGTAAAAAACACAGTGAAGACTGGAAATGATGTCGCCAGTGAAATATCATTTCATGAAGGGTAAAAATAAATCCTATATACATCCTATTTTATGTGACAGTGTTTTGAGAGAACTGTGAAATCCTGTAAATCTAGTTATTTTGTTGTAAATTAATTATTTTCGAACAGTTTATGTAAATCTATTTTCTCCTGTGGTTTTTGGGATCTTTTGGGATAGGGGTGTTTTTCGCTGCTCTCTTCCAGCAGGCAGAACCTGACAGCGCTGCTTCTTCAGGTTTCACTCCTGCTTTGTCTGATTTTTACTGCTTTAGATCTCCAGTCACTAGAAATGCCACTTAGCAGCTGGCTTTGTTATAATTAATCACAGGGTCTCTTATCCACAGAATGGCCTGAAAAGACTACACTGGGTGTTTGGTGTGTAGTGATAGTTAAGATGTCACAGTACAGACAGCTCTCTGCCAACATGTACACAAGCTGAGCCTTTGGGGACCCACAGTCAAACTGTCAGGTTGAAACTTGTGCACTCCTTTATTTTTTTTTTTTGCTTTTTTTGGGTTTGGCTTGTTTTTTGTCGTTGTTGTTTTTTATACATATATTCTGCAGTTGTGGTCGAAATGTAAATCTCAGTATTCGTGTTTATTTTGCAGCTTGTTGAGACCCATTCCAAGGGCATGTTTGTTCATTTTGAAATTTTTTTGTGTTCTGTTTCTTCTCTTTGGCGGAATCTTTTGAGTTTCTGCTTTACCCTTCACACCCACGTGTCTAAAGCAGTGCACTTGGAGGTTGTGCCCTCCTCAGGTGCTCTCACCTGTTAGCCAGTGTCTCCACAGCACATTTTGGGAGAGCTAGTGCCTATAACAGGCGCGCCATGTCTCTCCCTATACTGGCTGCTGGTATATACTTACCTGAGATCCCTCTCTACAGCACTGTATGAGAGAGCTTGTGCCAATCAGAGCATGGCTGTGCTTCTCACTCAAAACCAGGGGTAACCCGTCAGTCCCTGGAACCTTTTTTTGTTCGGACTGTATATAGTGGTAACACTTGGCTGATTTTAAACAAACCTACCCTCTGGAAGGACACTGCCAATTATGCGTTGCCACTGTGTCTCCTCATTCATAGTCACCTGATAACATATCTGAGCCTCTAACCTGAGCATATAGGGCAGAGCTTACTCTCAACGTGAACGTCGACTGAGCCACTCCCAAGTTGACTGTGCATACTTCCTGACCTCCGGTGAGCTTGCCATACAGATTTATGGCCCACTCTAAAACATTTTATGGATGTTTGACTTTGTGTTTAGAGCTCCAAGGGCTGTGACTGAACGCTGTGTTTAAGAAAGAGGTCTCAAGTGTCAAAACTATCTGGACCATGGTCAGCTGTAGGCACAGCCAGAGGGCACCTTCAGGTGCTCCCTGAAAATGATGGATGCTTTTTCTTTGATCCTGTCATCGTATGTCCAGTTGGGCGTTCTTTTAACTTATCAGGGTTTTTCCTGCATTAAAATATCTTAGGCAGGTCGCCTAAATGTTTTTTTTCAAGCTGCTTAAGCCGTCTATAGGAGAAAATGGAAAAATAAATCTGTATCATGATTTTAAATGGTCCTTAAATTTGCTGGTTAAATTTTGTCATGAATTTCAACAACATGTACTTTTCCAATATGTTTTTTAAATTGTTCCAATTTTTGTCACACATTAAATTTTTTATAGTGTACATGGCAGTGTGTTGTGGTGGTCTCTTGATGACCAGAACTTAACATTCTAAATGTAGCTAAATACAGGGAGTCTACGCTTCGAGTTGACAATGGCAGTGAAGTCGTACTGACCGCAGTCACACCAAGTCACGAGCCGAAAAGCCCTAATTATAAACAAACTGCTTTAATGACTTGAAAATCAAATTGTTGTACCAAACACAATATAAACACACACACCGTAATCTTACTCCTCAAGGTTTACAGTATGTGTAGTGAAGAATAAATCTATTTTCAGTGTGACTATATTGAATATTTAGATACCACTGATATAATTTTTGCCTTCTTTCCTTAGTAGATGAAAGTATACTGTGGTAGCCATGTAGTCTACAAAGTCTTAGAGAGCACACACCTGTCAAGTTGGTGTTGAGGAGGAAATGGGGCATGTGAAAACAGAAAACACAACTTCAAGTGATTCTATAATCTTTCTCATCTGCCTTTCCTGTCTTATTTTTTAGCCTTAGCTGCACCTGTTCGGCTAATGAGTCTGCCGGATCAGCTGTCTGGCTCCTCCCAAGAAGGTTGCGTGCGTGTGTGTGTGTGTGTGTCTGTGTGGCAGGCTTTGGCTTATTGGACCATTTGATAAGGACTAGAAGCTGGGCTTGATAACTCCTAAATTTAGTACCCCTAAATCAGGGTTACATTCATTTTTTAAAAAGTAAATTGATATGAATTTCTTTAGAGAAAATGTATAAGCTATTTGAAAACCAGTATTATTGCCCTTGTAGGGACCTGAAATGTGCCATGCTTGTAAGATCGATGTTTCTTATCTAATCATGCCTTGTGTTTTACACTGCTTATATATTTATGTGAGAAATCACGCTGGTTTTAATCCATCAAATTCATTTGATATTTGTCTCAGAAAGAGTTTTGTTTAAATGTTCAGAGAGAAAAATGAGAGGGTATCTGAAAAGTGAAATAAGAACTATGTTGAGTAAAGAGTTTGAGTGTTTGCTTGATATGGTGGTTGTTTGGTGTCACATGCAGACTCTGCCTCTGTTTAAACCAAGTGTCTGCACTGTGCATGCTAATCAATGTGGGATGCTAGCATGTATGAACAGGGTGTGAACAGAGTTAGAATCACGTCCTTTGCTTCCCATGGAAGAGATGGGTCCTATTGGAAGGCATTTAATTTTTAGGCATTAGGGAATTGTTTATAGGTCACAGGACTATTGGTCACTGGTTAATATCTCACAAAAGTAAAGCCTGCAGATTGTTGAACTGATAAAGAACCGTTTGTTGTCCTGCTTGTAAAAAATTAAATTAAGTATTAGAGTGTAGTTGGATGGTGAGCTTTAGCAACTAGAAACTGTACAATTCTGTAAAAAAAATTCCAGAAAGAGGGGATGCATGACCTCTTGAGAAAAGTGTTTTTCATTAGTTCGAAATGACAGTAAAAATGTAGTCAAAATGTAGTCTGATGTGTAGTTCTATTACTTATGCTTATACCTATTATCTTATGCTGGGAGAGTGAGTTTCTGTGTGGAGTTCTCTCCGTGTCCGTGTCGGGGTTCCTCCGCGTACTCCGGTTTCCTCCCACAGTCCAAAGACATGCAGGTAGGCTAATTGGAGACTCTAAATTGCCCATAGGTATGATAGATTTGGATAGATTGGCGACCTGTCCAGGGTGTATTCTGGCCCTTCGCTCAGTACATGCTGGGATAGGCTCCAGCCCCCCCATCCGTGACCAGACACTGACCAGACTAAGCTGGTATAGATAATGGATGGATGGATTCCTGAATGCTACTTAACCATTTTAAATAAAGTATGTCTGCTCGTTCGGTTTTTATTTAGGTCTGTATTATTATCTGTTTATTTTTGGTGGGGTCATCATTATCACAGAATAAACATGCCCTATGTATAGGTCATATCTCTGACATAACCAAGCCCAAAATATTTGCAAATACATATTTTGCATCCTCATTTGCATAAATGTTGTGTTTTTTTTCATGGGATGTTGAGTGATGTCATACAGGATATTGTCTTGTCACATGATGGCAGAATTCTGGCTGGAGTCTTGATTCCTGAAGGTAAAATGAATGAGCTGGTAACTGTTCTGGAAGTGTCAAAGAGATTCTGTCCATGGCAACTGTTCTAACAATAATAAAGCTTTCCCCAGGCGAGCGTGCTTTTCAGCCTTGTTTAGCCATCAAACATAGCTCGGAATGTGCACTGGCTCCGGCATTTCTGTTTATTTTGACGGCAGCGTGCTTTGCGGGGATCTTTTTGTTGGTTCACAATGAATAAAAAAAAAAAAGTTTGTTAAATTTATGTTTACTATTTGAATGGTGCTCGTTTCCTCATACGATTCCCTTCAATTGTATGTTAGTCCAAATAACTCATCTGTTTAAAATCAGTCGGAATATTTAATGCTATGCTGTTTTGCGGCATAACTAATAATTTGAGGCTCCTCATCGAAAAAATTTACTTGTTTACAAGTTAAATTGTAGCTATCCTTGTGTTGTATGAATTTTGCCTAGTTTATTTTTTACATGCTGTTACAATTCTATCCGCTCTTATGGAATGCACGGTTTTGTACGTTTTCACACAAAAACAGGTTTATGTGGACAGACTGTGACAAGAATGAATAAGTCTACTTGCCACATTGAACCTAAACAATGTGCTTTGACTTCATCATTGGATACTTAAGTAGTTTCAGGGTATTTTATTTCAATTCATCTGGACATCATTTCAACCCTGTGTGAAACAACAACAGTCAGGTGGAAAATTAATCATTTACTGGGTAAATTGGGTAAATAGACAAGGCCTATTTTAATGTGTGTTTATTAATGTTGTCACTATATTTGGCCTGGTGCTAGAGAGCCAAAATGGAGGACAGAAAAGAAGATTGTTAATATTCTCTGAATGTGACAGGACTGTCTGTGGGCTGTCTGCTCCGTGCCACTATAACTCAGAATGCCCTTTCACTCTTCTGATTCACTTCAGTGGCTCTGTCAATCAGCTGCCTCTGCGTTATTGTGAATCCTGGGTTATGGGCTGGTCTGATGGGTCTGACAGCGTCTCTCCGTTTACTTCCCCAAAGCAAGGAGTCACCGCGGCGCCACCCATCCAGCACCAGAACTGACCTCTGGACCTGTGCCAGGGTCCACATTGTACCCCCTCCTCCCTGTTCCTGTACCCCTCGGTCTTGTGAAAACGTGCGCGCAGACAAACACACACACACACACGCACACACACACACACACACACACTGCGTGGTCTGGGAATGAGGGCGCTCTTTTGACACTCTCATTACACTGTTCCACTGTGTCTCTTCCTGCTCTGCAGCCCTATTCAGATTAAACTCTTTCAGGGCGATTGAGACGGGCTCTCCACGGCCTCAGTCCGGCCCCGGAATTCAATCTAAAAGGCGGAGCGATTAATTTATCATTGAACCGTGGGGGACATTTCACTGGAGTAAATCCCACTGCTTATCCATGTACTGCTTAACATGGCTTTGTTTCAAACACTAGACCCCACAAATTTACTCTCATGACAAGAAGCTGGCCAATTAGTCCCCTCTGCTTATATTCCTCTTGTTAAGAGCCTCATCTTTAGCTGGCAGAACAAACTGTGGCTTTATGTGGATGATTGCCCTGTCTCTCAACTCCGTCGTGACCCCATCGAAGGCTTTCTCAGGCTTGTCCGGGGTCATTCCCCTTGCTGATATGGTGCTACCTGTCCGGGTTCAAAGGTTAATGGTCAGGGGTCAGGGGTTAGGGGCCAGAGGATAAGACCACATGCCTAGGGCCTGAAAAAGATGTGAGCTATTCAGCAAGCCCTTTCTCAGTCTTTGCACATCGTCATGGTTCACATTACTGCAGACCCAGCTTAACCTGAATCGCTTGCATAAATACACTGCAGCATAAGTGGATTTAAATTTTGAATGAATATTTTATTCCTTAATGTATTATTATTATTATTATTACTAATAATAACAATAATAAGTTGTATTTTTATTTTGCTCTCATTTGAATGTTTCATTCAACTTTTCCCAAAATAAGAAAAGATGGGTTGTTTTTTTAGTACTTTGGTAGTGGGATAGAAGTCAGATAATAATTTCACAGAAATCAAACAAAGCTGGTTGGCAACATAGCGCAGAGAAAAGTTGTGACACTAGAAAATGTGGGTGGGAAAATCAACACCATGTACTGCAACTTTTTTTTTTCTTTTCCCCAAACTCACAAAAAAGTCAGCTGCTGTTTCAGAGCCTCCATCACAGAGAAAGAGGCGGAGGAAACTGTTTGAGGAGAAGTGTAAATCACAGGTTCTCTCCGAAATGATATGTCCTAACAGCCTGCTACTTTTTACTCTGACAGCTAATTATCACCTAACCATTAAATCACAGGTTCAGGTGCTACTCGATTGTCTCGGTCCCTGCTGTATATGATTGCTTTGATTTTTCTTCCACGGTTTTTCTTGCTTTATCAAGCTTGTTGCCCCCGGACTTATAGGGGGATTGACCTCGGCGCCTCCTGTTCAGGCCGTGGGTAACGATGAGTGATGTTCTCTCCTTGCTGTTTCAGGGGCGATGAGAGGCCTTCATCCCGCCGCCGCGATGGCGTTTTCCGTCATCCTGCTTCACGCTACGCTTCTGCAGGTCCTCTTCATTGTAGCCTCATGCGATGAGAGAAACGTCAATCACATCAACTTCTACAACATTGTCCCGCCCGCAGACGGTAAGTTTTATCGTCTTCATGATAACCAGTGCTACCTTGTACCGATGCTAATGCTCAATGTAAGGCGAGAAGAAATAAAATTAACTCTTCCTTATTTACATGTCTCCATAGTGACCCCTTTCCCCAAAAGCTTCAAGTGCTTCACCTGCGAGCGCGCCTTGGACAACTACAGCTGCAACCGGTGGGCCGAGGACAAATGGTGTCCAGAGGGTGAGTGCTCATGTCAAAGAAAGACCATTCATACATCTAACAGGCTGCGCTTGTTATACATCTGTATTATCCTTTATATTATTCTCATTTATCTTATTGTTCTTTTATTTGGAAAGCACTTTGAACATAATGCATATAAAGTAAGTTGTAAGTAATGTATTTTATGTTATTATTATTATTTGGTAGTAGCGTGTGTGTGTATGTATATATATATATATATATGTATATCTACAGTATATACACACACACACACAGCTTTGAGGTTGTGTCGTTGCGGTTGCAGCCATAATTTAGCTTAAACGAGTGCACTCATGGTCAAGGTCCTTCACTGGCATATTTACTTCACCATGGGTTTTGCCTGTAATTGGACGAGCAGGGCCTCAGGTGGAGCCAATCAATAGAGCCTTCTCGCCTACTGCAGGAAATGCATGGCTTCTTGGCTGACAGTGACATTGGCAGAACCATTACAGACCAACGGTGTGTAGCACCTTAGAGGTTTCTCATTATGGGAAGGTGGAGAGAGGTGCAGTATGGTACCTGACCCCGCCTCTGGCCTCATCTTTCCTTCTGTCCTTCTGCATAATCGTTTGCTCCAACATTAGCTTTGATTGATTTCCCTGGTGCTCATACATAAACATGCAATGTGGTGCTTTTATTTTGATGCCATGTATGTAGGGCCCGACATTTTCAGTTTTTATTTTTCCTAAAAAAAATAAATAAATCTTGGAATGTATCAGGATTAAATTTTCATGCCATAGCAATGAACCAGGAACGTACTGTATATTTAATGATATTTCAGTTGCACATTCATATTCAAAACTGATTACAGCAGCAATAAAACAAGTTAATATGAATTAGTATGAATTCAAATCCTGGAGTTCTTCAGAAAACCTGAAGTGATTCCTCTTAAATTAGGGTGTATATTGGTTTAATCGGATGTAATTTTTAAAATGGTGGTGTTTAATGGTTATAATCGGTTTAAATTAAATGTAGCATTGCTCAAATATACACTGTAACTGTTTCTGCAGTTGTATGTACTTGTTTGATGCCTCCACTGGCAGTGGTGCACTGGATAATGTCAGAGTAGCGTGTGAATTCAGAGTGAGACGATGTGATTGACGTGTGTTTCCTGTGCGCCTGTTTGGCAGATACG
This sequence comes from Anguilla rostrata, assembly GCF_018555375.3. Lineage (NCBI taxonomy): Eukaryota > Metazoa > Chordata > Actinopteri > Anguilliformes > Anguillidae > Anguilla > Anguilla rostrata. The sequence continues at coordinate 20,704,608 of NC_057935.1, forward strand.
CAGTTCTGCATGACCGTGCATCGCTTCGCCAGCCACGGCAAGACCAGGTCTGTGACCAAGAGGTGTGTGAGCAGAGAGGACTGCTACGCTGTAGGCTGCCAGCACCACAGAGACGCTGGACACACCGTGAGTCTGACACACACACCGCCCATTCCAGGGGCAGCCAGCGCTGCTTTAGGGAGGGGCTCAGTCTGGCAGGTTTCCACGGCCATCTTTAAACGGATTGATGTACTTCTGTTAAGCTAAGGCGTCCATACAGCAGGTGCTTAGGTGCCCAGATGGATTCAGGAATACATTTTTTAAAAGAGACAGAGTACTGAAAGGCCACGTTTACAGCTGCTACATGCTCTACAGTCTTTTTAATTGGTGCTAATCTCTGGGACCACTTGTCAGACCACTTGCTTGTCATTATGGTTGGCTGGTCTAAATGCAGTATTATTGCACAACAGAGTCATAGCTAAAATGGAACCTCTATAGTCGTACACCTTATACCCGTAGCAAACCGTATCTTTACAATTGTAAAATTGACTTTAAGAAGAGGCAAAAAAAGAATTGGTGACATGATGGCCTGGCTTAGAGGAAGTAATGCATTCTTTACCCTGCAGTACTAAAGCTCTACTACACTTAAAAGCATGTTGTCAGTATCGTGCATAAACCTTGCATCTCCATTTCTTGCTGTTTGTGGGAAGTCCACTTATCTGTGTGTACGGGGATTATGCATGACCGCGACAGCATGGAAAATGGCCATAGGGAGAAATGGAATATGTTTGTATTAAGCTGCTACTGTTACCACTCTGCTAATACCGCTCAGCTAGCACCACCATTTCCCCCTTCTCTTGTTGTTATTCTGCTTTGTTTACAGCACATGATGTAATGAGGGTCAGTCCTCGTGGAGGGTTCAGTTAACATGCAGTTGGTGGCTGTCTATCCAGTTTTTAGACTGTCTAGACATCAGCAGACTGCTGTTGTGCCCTGAATTAGCATTGCAGCACAATTTTCACCTTCATAAGCTATGTCCTTACTGACCCTGGCATGAGTAGCTACACTGAAAGCATGGCATGTGATCAGAGACTGATTTAAGAGATTTGTGAAGTCGATTTGTTTGAGCTGCCCCCTATGAGTTTGGTACACTTGCTGAGGCTTAAGTGGAGATAAAAAGATTACTTTTTCCATTTTGGTTTTTTTGTGGCGCCATTAAGGACTGGCGCCACAAAAATAATATAATGGATGAATGAAATTAACTCAGCCCTGCCTTTATGTCTTTTCGGCTATCTTCTGGAAACGGTACCAGTGGAAGTTCATGCACTGTACTTACAGGAAACTGAAAGTAATCAAATGTGAGTTTTAATGTGTCCCAATTGGTCAGTCCTTATTCAATGCCCCACCCCACTGTGCTTTTCTCAGGAGTGCATATCTTGCTGCGAAGGCATGGCTTGCAACGTGGAGGTCCCGACCAATCACAGCACCGCAGTGTTCGCCATGAGACACGCCCCCATCTCCTCGTCGCCATCCAATAGGGTTTGGAAGGTTTCATTGCTGCCCGCCATGGTGTTGATGGTGCTCTTGTGATGGCAGAGTCCTTCCGAAACTGGACCTGTAGAGCCCCCTTGGTCTGACTGCAGCTCACAGACTCTTCACAAACAAATCTGTGGATGTGTGGAAGAGATCTGTGGATATGTGGAGGAGCTTGGTGTGGAAGCAGTCAAATGGCCAGACCTGAAGCCTCATTAATGCCTGTACATCCTATGAAGATGACCAATGGAAACTCCTATAAAAAATAGTCTTTTTTTACTTACACGGATTTGTCGGACCTCAGGGTGTTCATTTAGCTAGAATGGGTGATCTGTTTGTAGCTCAAGGACGTGATGTGTTTGAGGCAAATGAACCTCAGTGATTGATCCCTCCCATAGCATGTAACCCTGCACCGTCATTACTTAGACACAGGATCTGACAGGGGTATTCAGGAGCCAGGCCAGATTTGGCTGAACAGAATTAAAGTTTAACACTAAAGGAACTGAAAGTGGCCATCACAGAGTGGAGATTGCATCTGTTATTGACTTGATACAGGTCTGTGACTGTACTACTGCAATGGAGATAGGATTCTAGATTGTGGAGACATATTTGTTCTACCTGCGAATGCAAATCAAATGTGAATATACAGTAACGTATTGAACATGTGGTCATTAATTCCTGCAGGGTAATATTTCTAATATGCCATGAAAGTGACTATGACACTGTAATCACTGGAGGTGAACACTGGAGTGAACTGTAACTTCAAAAATGCTATTGTATACCAACTAGCGAGCTAGCTAGGTAAATTCTGTTTTTATTTAGCCATGTACCCCACTAACATTATGCTAACATTTTGCTCATAAAACAGGGGAAAATGTTAATTAACGCGAGGTGAAATGTGAAATGAAAAGCACTAAGCGTGCCTGCCCTGCATTATAGTTTACCTTGCATTATTAATTTAGACTCATCCTTAAAAAGTGATGAGATTCCATATAAGTTAACAGGAATAGTCTCCAGGGGGTTGTTGCTGTGTGCGTTAAGTTCAGTGATGACGCCGCAATAGCACACTGTCTATAATCATGGAACCTTGGCACATCTGTCCTCCCTATTGTATTAACAGCAAAAACATTCTCTTCAAAGCAAATGCGTGTTGTGAGGATGTACATTTTACCTTCCTCTGTCCTTTAGAAAAAGCTTGACATTTAGTCTGCCTTCATTCTATTATGTTTATTCGATTAACTCAATTGAATTTTATAAATTGTATCAGTTTGCCGTTGACTGCTCATTGGAAGCAAGATGTTGATGTGAGTATAAACAGTATGTTGGCAAGCCCCAAATATAATAATGCAATTTTGAGTAATTGAAAATGGCACAACTTAGATGATGATTTTCCATCATAAACCTTGACCATTTACTCCATATGGGAATTTACCATAAGCCTTTAAGTATAATTACTTGCAATAACATTGCATGTAGTCATTAAGCTTCTTAGACTGGGAGCTCATTGTGTAGCACAGTTAAAAATAAATCTTACTTATAACTTACTTTAGCTTACGATAAGGTTTACTCCTAAGTAGCCACTCTTTCGAAATGACTAACTAGCTTCATACCGATTGACACAGCTTCATACAGCATATACTGTACATACATTTCTGATGGTGAAAAATGTTCATAAAATGATGTTTTCTTAAATGCAGTCCAGTATTTACTTCACGTAGATGTTACCTTTACGTTTTATTCTAAAGTCACCTTAGGTACATGTTTTAAATTAGTATTGCAATAAATGTCTTCATTCGTATTCATTAAGTGGACATGTGGTTGGATGCAATCTTATTTTCCATAATTTATTTTTGTTTAATTGTTATTTAAGTTAATTTTGGAATTCAATTATTGTTCCAGACCTAATTTTTAGGCTGCATACACAAAAAATGTAAGATTATTTGACTGTATTAACGAACATAACTAAGTTGTATATAATAGTTGTATATAATAGTGAATTGTACATATTTTGAATAATCATACAGTCCAGTTTAATAGGGTTTAACATGAAACTTACTAATGAAAGAACAGTGAGTTGTTGAGAGCTTTCCTGCACTGTAAATTGGGTGTGCTTTTTAGATTGTGTCTTTGATTCTATATTTGTCAGAAATTAAGCTCTATTTAATTCCCCCACCCTTGCCTTCAGGTACCACACACGTAGGTATGCCCTGTGCGAGAGAAAGCTGAAATCTGTGTCAGCCTTTTTCCTTCTCATTTACCGTCTCTACGGATCAGTTTTCCACTTCGCAAGTTTTTTGTACTGTCAAATTTAATATGTCTGAACATTCTGAAAATGGCCGCAATCATTAAAAAACTTATCATAATTAATCTTTCCTTCAGTGGTTTCAGCTCAGACACGCGACGCACATTTACTTCACTTGGCACTCCAATGTTGTGGTTTACACAGATCCGCCGCGGGCCGTGGTGTTACGATCTCTCCAAACAGCGGGTTGATGGGCCCTGGGGCTCTACCGTTACAGTATCCCCTGACACGAGGCACTTACCGGCGGCCATTTTGGTTCAAAAAGCACACACTCCTAGTACTCACTAGAGATGAGAGCCCCCCTGTGTGGTTTATCACATTTGCAAGGAGCCATTTTGGGGCTGGGTTCTCCATGGTGTTGTTGAAAGAACTGTGACAGCTATGAGAAATTACGCTGCCTTACCTGCACTGACTGCCGAGATGCTGCTAGGTATCACAATGTCAACGTGGCCATCAAACCTCTGCGTTTCAGATTTGAGATATACCAGGGTAAGGACTGGCTGCTGTAATCTATGATCTTGTGCCAAATGCATCTGCTTGCTCAATGGGGCATGAGCAGTGATCAGAGCATCTGTTAAATACTCTAAATTCTAAATGTATAAATGTAAGTGCTACATGTAAATTCTAAATGCATAAATATAAGTGCTAAATTCATAAATCACGGGCACCTCATCACCTATTGAGTAGGGTTTTTTTCAAAGCCATTTATATTTACTATTTAAATTTAAGCATTTAGCACAGTCTCATCCAGAGTAAATTACTTAAGTGCATACATACAGGTTTAAGGAACAAATTATGCTGATATTACGTAATTAGGGTCCAGTAGTAGTCGATACATATTCATAATAACACAGGGTTAGATGCCATGTATAGTTAAGGATCAGAACCTGCCTGGACCCAGTGATGAAGTTTATATTAATTCTCTGACTTGTGCCTTCCACTCTTGAACTCATTGGACACTAGGCAGTTGATCTCACTCATGGTGATGTCACTCCACAACTGTCATGTCGAGCTTCACGAGTTCAGATCTTATCTTTTCAGCCTTGTGCTCGTCCGTCATCGTATCCACCCTAATCCAAATGAAAATCAGCACTAACTGAAGCAACTGTCATTGAACCACACTGTCAGAAGTAATTGCAAGGAATTCTGGGATGGTATGTGTGGTTCACATGTCTAGGAAGAGAAACCTTTCTGATTATCTGGTTTGTGTATTAAGCTGTGCCTGCAAGTCTGGGCTGGCAGAAGACCTAATTTTATTAGCCATGGAGCCGAGGGTCATCATTCTTGGGACAAGTGAAGCTAGACTTCCCTGAAAGCATCTCCTCATAACTGTTTTGTGGCCTTGTAGATGGTCCTCTGTTCTCTTTGCTGAAGAATTCCGACAAACCTTAGTATGTCATGTGCAATAGCCCCATGTTATTTTATTATTTACCCAACAAACATTTTCCTTTGTTTGCACTTGCTTTTCAGTGCAGGTACAACTAATGGATAAAATTGCCCCTGAGCAAATAATATGGTTTTACTTGTTGAGCAACATGCTTTGAACTGCAAATAACCTCCTAGAGGCACGAGAGTCCTTACACATCCGGGTTTCTCAAAATGAAAGACCAAGAACAGCTTTGGGATATAAAGTCAAACCTTTGTGCCAAACATATTGAGAACAGTCTTTCACAGTTATCTGAGAAGCGGGTTAAGTCATTCAGATGTATGGGTGCATTCTCTAGCCATGTTTTCTGAAAAAAAGAAAAAGCTTAATCTCAGTATGCTCAATTTGACCTGTGCATCATATGATAGGAGCAGGGTAAAGTATTGATCCTTTTCAGTGTACACAGTGATGCCCAGTTGACTGAAAGCATGGTTTAATATGGTCCAGGTTCTCTGAATGTTTGACCTTTGACCTACCACCTCAGCTGGAGGTCTTGACATAGCCCAGAGAACTCAGGAGCACTGAGCACAAAGTTACGCTTCTATAAAATATTAAAGCAAGTTGTAAATCTGACTGATGGGGAGTTGGGAGGTCGAAGCACACCCTGTTTACAAGCTCTACTGATTTACCCCCTTCAGCAGGGTTCATGCTGAACATATGCATTGTTCCAGCAAATAATGTGGTCTAAAAGGCTGTATGTTTGCCATAATGGCCTTGTTTCATTAACCAAAATGGGTTGCTAACACTTGTCAGGATAGCATTACAGATAGCATAAGCATGTATAAGCTACCCTAAAACCAAAAAGGGGTAAATATACATGAAAAATACTGCCATAGTAACAAAAATAAAACAATGGGTTTTGGTGATGTTCTCTAATGTGGACACAGAGGACTGACCGACACTTTGCTGCACCCGCGATAAATAACCAGCTTGAGTGACAGAAGTCTCTGCTACGCTTGATTGGTCTGGCATCCGAGCTATGAAATATGCCCTTTTGAAATGGATACTGCATCTGATGTCGGTGCGCCTTAGAAACGGTATCACTTACAGCGCTTCTTCCTCTAAAACTTCTCGCCTTTTCATTTTGCCGTGTGACCGATCAAATCTCGGATCTCCCTTCTCCAAGCTTACCTTTTGCTTATCTTATGGTTTAAGGGGGGGGTGATCCGTGCTCTGGGGCTGTGTTGTTTCCACGTGTTTGCACGCCCGTGTATTAGGATTAACATTCCCATGTTAGGCCAAAGGTTCACTGCGCTAATTGGTGACAGTGTTTCTGAGAGGTTCCAGCATTTCCCTCTGTCATAAGGTTCTTAGCCATAATAAGCAGCTAATCGGACGCTCAAAGGCTGATTTAACCCACACTCCAGGCTTATTAAAGGAGAACTAAAATAGCTGTGGATGAGAAGACTCAACTGGTGGATCACATGAATGTTGTTTTTTCCACATGGCTAAATTGTAGCCATTGATCTGGTTGATGGGGTCACATTGAAATAATGGTCATTTTTAGGGCTTTTAGAAAATGTTCTTTCTAGAGTAATTTTCACAGATTACACTGTTTACATACAATCCATGGATGACTACTGACAAATTTCAGGTTAATTTGCTCAAGGGTACAGACACAGTTTTTTGTACGTCTGTATAGTAATAAAATCAGGAGTTTACTATGCTTTTTTCCATCCATTGCTATGATTTATGGTACCAGCTAAGGTCTATTGAACTCAACCTGGCTCTTTGCACAGCATTTGTTTAGACTACACTTTACCATTAAAGTTTTATTGGGGGACGTGGGAGGGGATGTGATAAGAATGTTCTTCCATTAATGAAAAGGACAGCAGGCTTTTAAACCCCAGACTTGTCTCTGTTGACTATTTACCACAAGCAACCGACGGATTGGTTGTCACCAGCAACTCAAAGGTTCTGTGGTTTAAAAAAATTTTTTTCCCCCAATGTTTGTTCCCTGCAGGGGCCACTTTCCAAGACCAGTGCATTGTCTATATTGTAATGGAACTTTTTATTCTTCTCACAAGAAAGGGATTATTGAAATGACTCAGTGACTTAAAAGAATGTACAAGCCCTTCATGGCAACCTTAAATGCACATCACAACAGCAATGAACGGAACCCAATTACAAAAGACTGTCAAATAAAAACTGCTAAGAAATGTACAAGGTCATTTTAAATCTTTAAACAAACCTACATTTTGAGAAGCTCAGGAAAATCCAAACAGAAATGTATTTAGTCAGTGTTGGAAGATGACTCAACAATTCTGACAGTCACTTGTGGGTTGCAACACCACAAACTATTCCCACTGTTTCCCATTAGGGTAGACATAGCCAAATCAGCTCCTAGAGTTCAGATCCAAGACGATAAGTGAATAGTACTGTGATGCACTTAATCCTTGTAAGGTGTCTCCTGTTCTTATGTTCTTACAGATAATTACAGATAATTACTGATAATTTGATATTTGGCCGTCTATGAGAATCTATTTCAACTCTTATCACTGATTGACATTTAACAACACTTTGTGTAATCAAACAGTATTGGCTGGCTGCCCAGGTGTTTGGCATTGAGCTCACCTGGTTGGTAATTTATTTCCACCTGAAGCCATCTGACTGCTGTGCTCCTCATTCTGAATGATTCATCTGCGCACTTGTTTTGTATTGTGAATGTGAACAGTTTTTGTTTTTTCAGATTGTTAGTCAACATGTGAGCTTCCTCCCTTGTATTACTAAAAATGATTTAATTTAGTTAGTGTGCCAAATTAACTTGATTACAGTATGAAAATCATATGATCTTGTAACCCACTAGTGCGTATCTTTTTTGTTCTGAACTTTGCTGTATTTATATTTGCTTCAGGTGATTTTATATGAATCTGACGAGACAGAGAGAAAGAGAGAAGAGAGAGGATGATAAATGTGAGAAATAGAGAAAGAGAAACAGAGGTGGGGGCCAGAGATGTAAGAGTGATGAAGAGAGAAAACACACATTGCAGGCTCAGTTACTGCAATCTTGAAAATGCAAGATGCAAAATAAATCCCAGTTACTAAGAGCAGTGTAGTCACGGCAAGCAGCAAGAAAAATCACTTCTTATTATCCTGTTCAAAATATTTCAAAAGTATGGCACATATCTTTTGGATTTTTGAAAATGTGCCCATGTTTCTGACATGAGAAAACAAACAGCTGATGAGGTACACAAATATGATCACCCTTGCCATAAATATAGCAGGCATATTTGAATTTGAATAGAGAGAGAGACAGTCAGACTGAGAGAGAGAGAAAGGAGAGGAGCACAGCGAGAGGCAGTGAAATAGTGATGAGAGATGTACATAGGAGAAAATAAGATAAGCGAGAGACAGAGATAGACAGACGGAGGAAGAGGGGCGAGCGGTAAAAGAAAGAAGCAGACAGAAAGAAAAGTGGGGGGGTGGAAACGGTTCATCGCCAGCAGCAGCGCTCCGCAGTGAACCCCAGCGCGCGGAGCGCCCCGGCAGCCCGTCTGTCTCTGTTTTACGGGGTGCGAGGGAAACGGCGAGGGCCCCTCGGTGCCCTTTGAAGCCTCCGCCGCTGACAGATCTGACCAGATCCCGAGGAAGAGCTGTCACCGTGGATCCCGGTCCCAGCATGCACCACCAGCGCGCCCTGAGAGCCGGCCCTTTAAGTGCAGTTAATGGCCCTGGCAATTTTGAACCCCCCCCCTCCCCCCCCTTAGGCATGTTCGTGCATAGAATCCCGTCAGGCTGGAGGAGAGCTTCCAGGTGCAAAATACCTGCCTTGGAGGGGTGGCTGGGACTAGGGGGGGGGGGGGGGGGGGTGCGTAAACCTGTCACAGGTTCAAATGGACTGAGTGAACGATGGGCAGCTTGATCAGCCGGCTAGACTGAATCTAAAAATCTTTAGGGTGCCATGTTTGGGCAATGCAGCGTTGAAAAACTCTTTCTCACACTATAAGACCATGTCTGTCTCTGTGGACCAGTGTTTCATTTAAAGCCTTCTTACTGGCAACAGAAGATTCTTTGAATACTTGTAAATGCCCTTTTGGTGTTATTGCCCTTTCGTACTCCTGAGAGTATTAGTGATGTTCAGTTTTTGTGATAAGAGCACTCCTGATCCTGCTATGTACAAGTCTACCACTGGAGATGGTACGACCCCCAGAGCAGTGCAGGATGGGATATTGGCCAGTACTGCTTTACCCTGTCTGCATACAGTGGAGCCAGTGATGACATAAGCGAGGGGTCAGGGGCCACCCAATCATCCTGGGAACGCTCTTGAACCCCTGCCATCAGCTTCCAGCCCTTGACACTGATGGCAGAGCAGGGTATAATTAAACAGCGAGGCCCCACTGCCCTGATTACACGGTCTGCTGAAAGGTCAGAGCATGCCCATGCACAGCCCCCTGATAACCTTTTTTAAAAGTTTGAGACAGCTTCTCCGAGGGTTCAGGTCAATACGTATCAATGTGATCTTTAGTGAAGTGTATCCCGCCACACTTTTTCACTGAGTAACGTTTCTCAGAGAATCTTCCCCATAGCAGCTGTGGCACCATTCCCCTTGTTTCATCATGCCAAATGCAGCCACGATGGTGTAATCTGTGGCTACAGCGCATCATCATCAAGTAAGATCACAGCAGTGGTAATCTAACAGTGATGTCATGAATAGAATGTGAACAAGAGGATTAGGAGGTGAAATCACAGCTCAGTAGGATTCAGGAAGTCTGGAATGCAAAGCCGACCGATGGCCGGAATCAGTAAGCAACGTCGCCCTTGTAAGCAGATTAATGAGCGAACAGCGTAACTAACCAGATTAATTCGGACTTCCACTCCAGCATGACTGCGACCTGTGCAAAACATCCTGTCTTCACGCTAGAATCAACAAAATCAAAAACGTGATGCGCGCCTGTTGAAACGCATTGAGATTTTGTGGGACATGCTAGAGAATGTGGCCTGTTGGTTTCTCCTGGCCATTATAGCTCTACTGCAGATCTCTTCCACCTACTAGTCTTTAGTAGAGTATATTTGGTATATAAGATTCTGGCCCAGAATCAAAGTGTTTTCAGGAAATGGTTAGGGTTAGCGCTGGAGATGGGAAACCTGATCTGCTGACAGGGTCAGAAAGCCAATCAACTGTGGAGCCAATCCCTCCTGCCCTGAGGCCCCTCCCCCAAACCATCCCTCGTCCACATTCAAGAATACTGTTGGCCAATGAGGGAGTCTCTAACAGCACTGGGGCTGACCTCGCTCCATAATGTGACAGGTGCTTTATGGTACTCACTCAGTCTTTATTGCTTTTCTCCTCCTCAATTTTTCTTTATGGTCTGAAAATGCAGAAATAATTTTACAGCCTCTTCACACAGCCAAGCTGGCAGAAAGAAGCTTGGACAGGCTATGCGAGAAGATGAACAGATTCGATCATTTATTATGCTGAAAAGAAAAGGGACTAAATGCCGTGTCTTTTAGAGACTGTGCCTTGTGCAAATACTTCTGACTGAGTCGACTGCATCCTGCCACTCCAAACTGTCAGTCATAGTTACGTAATGACACAGGGGAGGCAGCAGGTGTGTGGCAATAGGGTCCTTGTGGTTAATGTTTTTTAGGCTCTGAGGCAATGGTTAGGCCAGGATTGTTATTTTGATCCCGGTAGAAATGCTGTCTCTCATCCATTCTGCAGAGGTTTGACACTTATACCTTCGCAGTTCCCTTGGTGGAGAATACTTACCTGTTTGAAGTGTTGACAGAGGTGGTTGAAGTGACAGATTGAGCTTATGCTTATCCACACCCTTTTCTCCAGCTGTGCTCTGATCCATGGGCAAAATGCTGTCAAAAACCATGATTACACCCCTCTAGGGTACGGGGATTCTACTCCAGTTTAACATGTTCCAGAAACAGGGAACCCAGCATCTGAAAAGAACTACCAGTTCAGGAGATTCTGCTTTCTGGGGAGTCAGTATGCATGGAGTCAAGGGCTTCAGTGGTATTCTGATTTACAGGAAATTCTACATACTGTAATATATTACATTGTAATATATTATTATATTACAATGCTCATTTCCAACTGAAAAGTCTTAGTGAAATGTACAGTATACATACAAAACTAACTATACTGTTGTTAACAGCTATATTGTATGCAAGGTATACAGTTGACTGGTAAAAAAATATTAATTTTATGTCAGTTGTACACTGTTGAGTCCATCTTGTCAAACATGAAGGGGAAAAAATTATTTTGATATTCTCACTGAAGGCAGGCCGCTATTTCTAACAGTGTCCTCCTTACCATTGCTTTTGCCTTTGCTGCCACCAATAATGCAAATATAGATGTCCCACAATGCATCACTCCCATGATGTACTCCACTACATCACTTTCAGGAAACACTGGTAGCTCCAACACGCATAACCTTTGACACAGTAATTTGATTCTAATTTTATTATTTTAGAGTTTGCATTTGTGCCTGGAGGTGACTGTTTTACAGTAGGGGATTATAGCGCAGGCTCTAAATGATTGTACTAGCAAGTTCACAGCAGGAGTTCTCAGCTATTTCACTGTGTTTTTCCCAGAGTGAGCTCCACAGAATGGGGGAGTGGGTCTGCCTCTTTCCACCTGGATGAAACATGGGGTGCTGGCGATGGTGATATATCTGAACTGGGCAAAGGAATGAAGGGAAGATAGGGGCATCTGTTTCTGTGGGATTCCAGTTACACGTGCTGTGAAATAGCAGTGTGGGGGCATTTAAATTGGGCAACGAAAAAGCATTTCACTTTGCTAGACTAATAAGGGCTGTATCCTTGCTATGCGCCATGTGCTTCATGCGAACATGCCTGAGTTGTGAGAGATGCCGTGTGAGTTTGAATGCTGGTGGTGCGGGCATGTGCGTATGGTGGTGTTTCCGTGCCGAGTCCAAAAAATATTTACTGGAGTCCAATCTCGGTTCCTGGAACAAAGTTGAAAAAAAACCCACGCATTAACGAGGTGTGCATTTCTTTGTTCATCCTGAGCTACAAGTCTCCTGTGCAAATCAACAACAGACAAAAAAAAAACAAACCACAAGTTTTCTTTTCCCTAACAGCACTGGTTCTTCACACAAGACTATTCACATCTTTCTGGAGAAGAGAAATATCATATTTCATGTTTACCGTTAAAAAAAGTGTTTTGTGCAAATTGTCAATGGGTTTGATAGATGGGCCTTCAGCTGCAGGCTGGCGGGGTGTGGGGCTTTACCGCGGTAAAAGCCGAGATTCCATACGCACACACCATCAAAAGCCAAGAATCCAGTTATGACACGCAGCGCCAATGTGATGTGATTAGTTTACAGGATTTCTGTCAGTTGGAGGAGCGGTTACACTGTCTCCTTTGAACCATTGTTGTTTTTAAAAAATAAAGCCTGCCCATGCAATTTAACTGGCTGAAAGGATCCCTTCCTCTCAAAATGGCTGCCTGGTGAGTAGTGGACAATGGTGGAGGTGTAAGTGAATATTTGTATGTGCAATTCATTATTATTCCTCCTTAAAAAATATTTTAAATGACAGTAGCAGTTGACAAAGTATGTTAGTGTCGATAGGATCACTAAGTATGGTCATAACATGGTGTACCTTTAGGTAAAGAAAGAGAACTATGTGGTCATTAGTCCTAGAACATTCTGGATACCAGGTTTTGACCTCTTTTGTTAAATCAGTGACTAACTAGGCCCTAATCCCAGTCAACAACAAATATTTATTTTGAGTAAAAACCAAAATGTAAACTAGAAAAATTCACATGCATAGATCAAATAAGTAGCTTTCAATACATTCTGATTAATAACAAGCTAACATGGAATGGGCTAAATAGCTAGCTATTATAGCTGGAGTGTGGCTAAGAGCTACTCACTGTAGCTGGCTAGCGACTGCTATTTAGCAACCTACACTATATATGGGACCAGTACTTGGTTCTTGTTATTTGTAATGATTTAATGCAGAATGGAATTATATTTTATACCAGAAAATGACAGTGCTGTGCAGGGTATGGGAGACTGGTGTTTGCTGATTAAGATCCTGTTATATTTCTGTGGGCAATGGTGGTATAAAGTCTGAAGTTAGAACATAGGTTTTGTAAACTGAGCTGCAATCTGTTTGGGTTTAATTTCAATTGAACTAGATGGGGCTCTTTGTGAAACTGATTGAGAAGGCATTCGTGTTAACACTGTAAAAATATAAAAAAGAATCTCACTGTTTGTAGATCTGTTGTGTTTGTGTTTATTGTTTCTATAATTTTATGTTTTTTCTTTGTGATGTAATATTGGATTTCCCAGTTTAACATTTGTTAAGTAAATCTAAAGAGTTCAGTCAGTTTTCTTCTTCCTCTTTCTCCCTCATCTCTTTTTTTCCTCTCTCTTTTTTCTTTTATCCCTTTTCCCCTTCTCTCTCTGGTTCTCTTTCCACGTCTCATTTTGTTCCCCCTCCTCCATCCTCTCTCTCTTTCAGATTTATCCAGAGGAATCTGCTTTATCCTGAGGAAAAATAAGTCCCTATCTTTGGGCGAGGCCATCCAACTCCAGCATTCCACAATTAAATGAAATCTAATCCGTGGGTAGGAAGATGTAATTACAGAAAAATGGATGTTTTCAGATCTTAACTTTAAGTGAGATTCAGTCATGCTTGAAATCTGTACGACAGCCTTTTCCCTTCATGCCAGAATGAGTACAAAAGATACACTCTGTACCTCATAAAATATTTGAGTTTGATATGCACACACACACACACACACACACACACACACACTATGTCAAATATTGGCCAATGATAAAGCCTATAGCTCCATTGTACCCCACATCTGCCATAGCTTTTATTCACTTCTGAAATCTTTGAATTCTCATAAGGTTGAAATTTCTGTCCACCATTCCTACCTAGAATAACTTTTTGAGGGTTTTCCTGTGTGAATATTTGTACTGTGAAATGAAAGCTTCATTGTATGAGTTTTAATTCAACATTGGCTTCTATCCTCAAACCACAGCGCAAATCAACATAAAACATTGACGTATTTCAAGAATATGTCTTAATCTTTGCAACAAAGCATGTAAGGAGGGTTCTTATAGTGTCTGAATGAAACTTCATGTTTTCTTTCAAGTACAACTGTTGGTCAATAGAAGCCTTAATTCATTTAAAAACAAATCACCTTAAAAACACATCTTTAACAGCACTTCTGTGGTGAATGTGTACACAGTGAAAGGCGATTGGATTTATCACTGTCATTTTAATGTGGGAAAAATCTAAAACAAAGATTGACAAAACACTAATGAAAAATCATTAGCGAAGGGCCAGGTCTCTCTTAAGTGGCAATCCTTATTTGTTATCTCAATGGGACTCACCCAGATGAATTAAGTATAAATGAAAAATAATCCTTGCATTTCAAAATGAACCTGGGCTAGATATAAACCTGGGAAGGGTAATGGATTTTATTTGGAAATTAGCATGAACAGCACTAACTCAGGTTTGGGAAAACATACACACACACACACGCACACACACGCTCACAGTGCGTTACCTTATTCCATTTTGTTTATGCCACAAACAAAGCCATGTTTCTTTTATGGCCACCTCCAGAATTCACACTAGTCTCATTGTCTCCGTTGCGGAAACAGCCAATTGACTTTGCCACAAATTCCATCGTACATTTAGTCAAAGTGGTCTATGAACAATTAAGTTTGTTGTGAACATTTTTTTTTTCTCTTGTTGTATTGGATTGAGGATATACTTTTGTGCACAAATAACCCGAACACGTGTGAATGAAACTCATCTCAGAGGTGGGGAACACGACAGCTGTTTTATGAAATAGGGCACACATGCCATGCTCAATGAATTTGTTACACATCTACTTTTACATCTGAGCCAGGAGTAACGGTCATTAAGTAATTTACCATGGGATACGACTGCTGTTTTGTCAACTTTGATGCCCCTCGCGAGGTATGAACACCGTCAGCTGGTGACACCGCATGTGTCATGTGGAACATTCTAGATTAATCTTTGACCTGAAAACTCCTCCTACACCATTACTATTCCAGAACTGTTCAGTAATAAATGTTTCACTTCAGCAATGTGAACCATGAGAATCCTCACAACTCTGAGACTGCTGGTAATCCTACTCTGACCACCACTGGTAATCCTTTTTATTCAATTCCAGTCAGTGGGAGAATAATTAGAACATTCATAAAACATTAATAAAACACCATTAACATTAATGTATCATTACCACTGTTTTCAGGGCCCGTATTGAAGACCTTTCAATGCGCACTAAACACTAGGCTTTAAGGATTCTTTTTCCTAATTTTGCATCACCTGCCCAAAAGTGGTGAGATAAAAGGTGAGTGATGTCTGTTCTGGAAGAGCACTGCAAAATGTACATGTTTTAATAAATTAAATCAAAATATAACTTCTTACAACAACGTCATGTGACTTTTGAAAGACAACAGTAGCTGTTGACCCATGACTGAAGATAAAAGGGTTGGATCTCAACGCTGGCTATATACCAGGAAATGTATTTGACGGAATGCGTATCATGGAACGCAGCCATACACGGAAGAAAGGATCCTGGGAGCCACAATATACACATTGAATAATTGCCTTTTAACAGTCCGTTTACCCTCCTCTCAAAACTGCGAGCACCAATGAGAAATGCACTTAAGAGGATTTCCTCTGGTATTCTTCTGGAACATTATGAGCTTTTTGTCTGTCTCTTCTGGGGAAAAGTATTTTCCTCAGTAATCTGTCAAATGTCTTTAGTGTGTGACTGTAGCATTTCCGATGCAAGTAACTGTTTAAAAACATAATTCGTAGGCTACAGTGCGTAAACCATGTGCCAGTATTATGCTCCTAAAATCCCAAGAGATAAATATAGCCTACTTTGGATTAAACTTATTTTTTTCCTTTATCTCGGGGCCTAATAAGCCTTAGGGAAAACTACTCTGGAAACACTTCATGTGTTGTAAAATTTAATCTATAACTGAAAAAGGGATTGAGAATTTCACGTTTAAAGGCTAGAGGAAACCTGACAGGAATTATATTAAGTTGGTAAATACTGCCGAGTTTCGATAGTCTACTATGTGAATCCAGCAATGCGTAAAGCCTACACATATAGATTCAAATTCACAATATCAATTTCATTCGAAATTCTTTTTATGCTATAGGCTACACAGAATCTTGTTGATCATTTATACGGAGGATCGTGTTTGCTAGTGTATTGTTCTTCATTTGCGCCACAGGGCATAATGGCGTATTTAAAGCAGCCTAAGCATCCCCGGAATTTCGCGTTTCCAGCATTTCCTATTTTAGGTTCTACGTTCACTGGTCGGTTCCGAACATTTCTGCACATTTTGACTGACTTCATGAATCAGTCATTTACGCATTACACTCATAAACCATATTTTCAAAACTTAAATACAATTTGATTTGAAGCAATTCGATTTATTAACGGCTTCAAAGAAGGAACGAAACGTTAAAAGAAAGCTGCAGGGCCGAACTGTTACAGAATAGTATTATAATGTCATAACATAACATAATAATATATATATTATATTAGTATAATAATGTAACAAAACAGTGTGCGAGCGGACAGCAACAGTCTACGCTTGGGGGTGTTTGCCTCGAAGCCGGGAAACATGATTCTGCTGGTACGTAAGTCCCTGTACACACGCCTGATCTTTACAACACTATCATATAAAAGGGCCTTGATCTTATACCGGTCCTGGTTGTGCTTATAATTTATTCTGTTTCTAGCGACTGAGCATTTATTACAGAAAACGGGCGGATGCACCATTTGTACCGCGCGTAACAGTGACTTGGGATTTTGTAGTTTATACAGCCACATGGACATTTACTCTCTAAACTAAACTATTCCTTTGATAAAAGCTGCATTAGTGCCTTGTGCCACTGAGAAACGGTTCGTATTCATGCAGGCGCAGTATGTAATGACCTGATTGGCCGAGGGATCCCAGTGAACATTTGTGGTGAAAAGTCGGGGAAACGGCGTCTAGGTTCAGGTGAAAACCTGGCTGCAGTTGGTTGAAAATTTAAAGTTTTATAGCCGACTAGGACGTAGCCATGCTATATCTGGGTAAAACCTGAGCTATATAGAAGTTATCCTATGTGTCCACCCATCTTGACGTCAAAACTCCGGTTTTGCTCGCTAGGATGGCTGATTATAGGAATAACATATGTTAGACAAGATTATTATTATTAGTATTATTATTATTATTATTATTATTATTATTATTATTATTCACACACGAAACCGTTTAAATATTAATTGACACATATTTAAAGAAGCTTTAAAAATCAAGTGCATTAGAGTAGTGTATTAGAGCATACTGTCAGAGGGATTTAATTCGTTACAAAACATAATAGAATTATAAACATATTAGAATTACTTAGATTTACCCTAAGTAACTGAGCAATAAATAAATAAATAAATAAATAAATAAACAGGCTAACATAAAATAAACGTAGCACAGATTTTAATTGAAGGTTCTGCGCTAGTAGAGTGTCCAGTAGAGGGCGCTGGGATCAGGTGAATTTCGTAATGTGCACGCACTTACTGACGCTTTGCTAAACGCATATACCGAACAACTCTGTCGAGATTACTTTTATTTTCGATTAATTCATACGATTTATTAATAATACACCCTCTGTGACCAACGCACTTATACAAAATATACAGCTGCAAACATACAGCAGTCTCCGTATGCTATACGTATGTTGAAGTTTAGAACTGAGGAGACATTGTTTAAAACTTTTTTTTTAGACTCCACTGTGTTCTTTTGTTTTACGCCGTCAGCAATGACTTAGTTGGAAAATAAGCATTTGTTTCTTCCGTGGCAAGATATGGGTGGGTATATAAAGAGATAGGGCTTTCTACTCTATTTCCCCCCCAATTCTGTCAGGGTGCAGCCTATTGAGATGGTCCAAGCCTTACATGAGCACGCCTACCGAGACCTCTGATAGGACCGGGGCGCCAGGCGCAACGAAAGCTCCCCCTGACTAATGTATTTCATTTCAAAGACGTTCAAAGAGCAGGAATCCACAGACAAATATTCCGCAAAGCCAACGAACGGCAAAGTGGATGTTTGTTTTGACCCGTGGAATACTCAGAGGACCACGCGTGGAGTTTGACAGCTGGGAAACACTTGGTAAGTTCCGGCGAAGCTTTTTTACGAACTGATAACGTTGTTGGAACTAATTAGCGTGAAAATGCAACGCCTCACGTCGTGCTCTTGTTATTGTAGCCAAATCGAAACAATGGAAATATAAGTATTCATCATGGTGTACTGGTTGAGTGTACGGAGTAATACTAAAATAAGCTCCGGTTGAGTACGATTGTTTACCAATTATTATTATTTTTTTGTGCATGTACTTTCATTTTTTTATAATCTGTGCAACTCTCATTTGGCCCACCTGCTGCCCCCCATCCAAATTTATTTTACGTCATTATTAAATTACAAGTAGTAATATTATTTTTATCACTTAAATTATAATTATTCCATTGGACTGATTACATATGATTATTATTTCTAATAGTTTTTCTCAGCTTAATGCATGAGAATCTTATACGTCGGATAACAATTTGTTATCAGACGTATAAGAGCTCAGTTTTTGCATTATACATAAATTAATAATAATGCCTGAAAAGACAAAAGACAAAGGAAATCTGTATCCTGCTGCTTGAGAACAAGTTGTTCCAGTCTACTTTGAACTGAAATCATGAATACATATCATATTTTCACATTTAAAAAAATAACAGTTCATTTTTGTGATTTTAAAGAAAGGAAACAACACAAAATTTCAGCATCTGGCTTAGTCCGTGGTGGATAATGTGCTTTATGTTCCATATATGAGCACACTTTTTTGTGTTTTGTCTCTATCCTGTGAGTCGAATTGCCTGTCAAAGGGGAGAGAATGGCAGGGATTTTCTGTGAGAATGCCTTGGACAGCAGGTGCATGTATATGCAGGGCTTCTTATAATATATACAGCTTCTCATACAGGCACTTACATTGGGTCTAGAGACTCTAGATGGTCGTGGCACATGTTTATGTGTGCTGTTACTGCCTTATTTCATCAGTACGGTATCTGTGCTCTCTCTCCTAAGTGCTGATAAGGTACAGTAGCTGGGAGCAAAGCCCATTCATTTGAATTCTCTGTGTAGACCCTGTATAACTGTTTCAAAATGCACACCACACCCTGTTCAATGCTAACCTTGTGAATCACAAACATCGACCATATTCAGAGTTAAATATAAAATTTGTTTTTGATGCGTATATCATTGTTTCAGTTTCAACAAAACTAAACACATTTTTCTATGTACAGTACATTATGTACAGTCAATTTTTATTTTGTAAGGTTGCTGTTTTTATCTAACAGGGAATTCAAATGTAGTGTTGTGTAATGAAAATATCTATCTGAAATATTGCTTGGTAGTTTGGATAAATTTGGTGATATGTGGTTTAATTTGGACATTATTGGCAAGTCTTCTTAAGCATAAATGTATCGGAGAAAAGTAACATTAAAAAGGGGTCAGTCCACGTTATTGTACATTGCCTGTTACTCTGTTGACCTCCATGTTGTCTACCAACAAAAATATGCAAAATATTTAACAACACAGAACTTATTTTTTTATACACAGTGTATATATTTTTAAATGCACAGTAGGGAAAAATATACATCACCAGTCAATGAGAGATAAAGGATCGGTACATCCATATGAGTGTGTTCGCCACCCCCAGCACATTATAATTGCTGTCAGGAGCAGCATGTTGTAACATCTTGTACAGCATACTGTGGTAAACTGAATGCCAGGACTGACCGTGACAAATAGAAGCACGATTAGCTTAAGTCATAGTGTTAAACAGTGAACTAATACGGCAGCCTCAACGTAGCAGTCGTCTTTTCTTCTTTTGTTTCTGTTACGTATAAGTCAGGGGGAAAGAGTGTCTGAAAGCTACTGCTTTTTCTGGAAGGGATGGTCTGTGTGTGTACTGTCTTCAGGACGAATCTTCCTTGTACCCCTCTCACCACCATCCACAGATTCACTGATTAGTTCCTCCATTGCATTGTGACTTTAATGAAAACCCGGGCCATGCACTGCCCCGATAGAGGGGTCATCTGCATTACAATCGATGAGGTGAAATTAATTTTGAAAAATGAAAGAGGTCTTCTTTATATCTCGTGGAGAACGAGACCCGGCTGTCTGGTTGTGGTGTACAGTAGGCCAGTATTCATGAAGTCATTAATAGGCGATATTTCCCCAGAGACTGATCCGTCAGGGGAGCAGTCAAAGGTCTGCCTGGTTTCAGTTCAGATCAAAGGTTCTGAGAGGGCCCACAATCCCATGAACTCTCATTTGCTGGAGGATTCTCATATATTCCGGCTCTCTTGTGGCAGAAAGATTAAACGCAGAGGGAGCAGATTATGATTCACTTGCATTGCAATAGCATGCTAATAAGGCGGTGATATCTAGGCTAAAAGTAAACAAATCCAGCTTAATTAAAAATAAATAAAAACATGTTTTTTATAAAAGTTTTTTAGAGCTTGGGTTTTAAGATTTGAAGAGAAAAAATGATTTAATAGATTTATTTGTGTGATAAGCAGTTATTGGGTCACTATTTTGGGCAGTTGTTCACAGGGTTTAGTTGTTTATTTGCCAGGCTAACATCACAGGCACAGTTAGACTCTATGCAGGCCTTACTCTGAGTACCACTCAGTGGTACACGGGTTTGATAAAGATCCCCTCTGTGTGATGGATGTGTCTGGAATCCTGGCTGTTTAGAAATATGGACCACTGGGCCCCACACTGAGGCAGATGTACCCCTAAGGCGAATTGGAATGTCCTCAGGAGGTAACTTCGGATAAATGGTGTCATTGCACATTTATATTAATATTCGTAGCTATATTCGTTCACATGAATATTCATGTGAATTGTTCTTTTCTTTTTTTTTGCTTATTAACTGAATCGGTTTTATGGTCAAGAGTTTTCACTGCCATCCTGCTGGTATTGGGGTTAAAATCCAGGCTGAGGCGTGCCAAATGTTTTGGCAATGGGTGCCCGTCGCCTTTTTGCTTGGCTTGTGAGGGTGCTGGCCACGGTCGGCAGAGTGGACACCAGTCCATGGAGCCCATCCACACACAGTGCCTCTTTTCCATCCACACACAGAAACGGTGCCTCTTGTAGCAATAATACATCACACCATTCTGTGTTGCTTTCTATCATTTCTCACGCAAAAATCACGTACGTATTTTGTAAGATTTGAATAGTTTCTGCTCTCACTGCAGAACAGTGATAGGTCTGATGGAACAAAGTGTAAAGCTTGGGAACAGCTGACGTAGACTGTTAGAGGTGCGCAGTGTTTTTGTTTCTCCCTGGCCTTCTGGGGCACGTTTAATTTGTTCCACGGCGCGCGCGCATCGCCGAAGGTCGACACGTTTTCCTCAGTAGTTAGGAGCCCCGACAGGAAGAGTTGTGTCTTGGAGACAGACTTGCCGCCCGTGCGGTTGCGCCCCCCCCCACCCCCACCTCGTGACATGATGATAAATTCAAAGGGTGTCATTAGACCCCTCAGAATGACAGACTAACACACAGACGGTCACAGGGAGTGCTTATCAGCAGGCACATGTATCCAGGTGTGGGAGGTGCCCTGCGGTGGCCTCCCGTTTGCTGATTGACGCTGCGGTTCCTGTGAGACACAGTGCAGGCCTCCGGCTCCCTAAACTCCCTTTAAACAGTGCCTTTAAGCCCTGGCTAGTGAGGCCTGGCTGATTTAAGAGGGGTAATTGGGGCTGACATAAGGGCGTGCTGGTTTTGGTTCCAGGTTAGCATTCAGGTAAATTGTGAGATTGTTATGTGCTCTGTTCTATTCTGTGCTGTTGCCATGATACAAGTTCAAATTTAAGCTCCGAATCAAGTGCTGCTCTGTAGCAGTCATGTAATCATATGGTTGTGCCTACGTACCAGTAGTTTTTAAACTGGGACAGGCAGGCAGGGTCAGACTGGACAGAGAGGTGTAAATTGACTTTTTGGAGTGTGTCCGAGACTCTGGCCCCCTCTCCACGGGGCCGGTCACGTGAGTGCCGTCAAGCCTCACCCTATCTCGAGAGAGTGGGTGCAGTGTGTCAGTACACCAAAAGTGTGTGTCAGTACACCAAAAATATGTGTGAGACAGAGACGTACTGCATTTTTAATAGAGAGGGAGTCTGTGAGAAAGACTGTGAGAGAGACACACAGAGACAGAGAGAGAGAAGGAGAGTCAGAGATGAAGGGAGGGAGAGACAGAGACAGAGAGACTCTGATAACATTGCTTTCACTCTCTAGACATAAATCTGTGTTGGCAGCATTGTGCGGGAGGGGAATCGGCCTCTGTGGCATCTGACTAGGGAGTGACTGAACCAACTTACACTTGAGCTGTTATCTGTTTTCAAGGCTGGATCTTTTGCTGAAGACATTTGGTCGAGACCTTGAGGGCTACAGTGGCCGCTGTGTATATGCATAGTTAGAAAAATGCTGCACCCCCGTCGGGGATAGAGGGATGAGGCGAAAACAGGAATGGGGCAAAGGGGAGGAGGGGCGAGAGACGAGGAGATTGACCCCCCAGGCGCAGAGCAGGCCCTTTACAAATTGCCGGGGCCTAAACTTTCATCGGGGTGAGGAGAGCAGAGGTTTAGGAGCTGAAAGAGGAGGATCAGAGCTCCTTATTCTGCCTGGGACCCCGGCAGCAGCTCTATCAGCCTCTCCATGACATCATACCGTTAGCCCGCGGCGTATGCGTCGCTCTCCCCGTGATAACAGCCTGTCAACAGGGCGGGTGCCAAGGACAGAGAGATGCACTTCTGTCATGCCTCTCTTTAAAGGGGAACCTAACCAAAAAAAAAGAAGACAGACCACTTTACCTTTTAACCTTACCTTTAAAACAGTAGGTAATTGTATTCATATATGTATTAATGGTGGAAAACAACACCCAAAAAGCCAGTAGATGGTTGTATACTGCAGACTGAAAACATGTCTACTTACAGTGCTTTTTTGACTCTGTGAACACTGAACTAAGCATTTATCACAGCTTTACTCTCCCCGCCTGTGCTTTGTTAACACTACACCCTCAAACCAGTTTGCCACTTAAAGCGCTACATCAACTCCCTCTTACACCTTCTATGGCACTTAACATTGTGCTGTAGGTTTATGTAATAAATAATACTAAATCAGTTGTGACACCGACTTGGCACAAGCTCTGTTCATTACATATGCACTCATGTACGTTGCTCTGGGTGAGAGTCTGCCAAATGCCTTGATGTAAATGTATGTAAATATTAGATGTTCACTGCAATGGGTTTTTAGTAAGACAAACCATAAATAGAAGGCTTTAAATGTGCATGATTATAACAGGGTTTGATTGACAGAAAACTCAATAGCATCACCCTCAGAGCACACAGGAAAGACTACTTCAGTCTTTGGAAAGCAATGGTATACCCAGGTTGAATTAATACATCTCTGTAAAATTGAAGAAACCATTTTGAATGTTTGAGTCTTTGAGATGATGTTTGCCAAAAAAGCATACAGTTTAAGTTCAAGAACTAGATAAAGCATCTTCAATGTCTAGGAACTGCACAATCTTTTCACCACTTGTTCACAGTGGATTCTATTTCAGGATTATGAGATGTTATTTTTCTCACATAACTCTGCATCTTTGCTGTTCTCACTTTCAGTTAAGATTCAATTAGTGTGAAGAACTGGCATGGTGCAATATTGCACGATGCTAGCAGCCTGCGGCAGGATCCAGACACAGTTTTAACAGTGTTTAATTTGGATGCTAATTACCATTACTCCCAGTTACTTTTCAGTATGTTTAGGGAGCAGATGGGTTTGATTTGTATGCAGTTTTCAATGGAAGGTCAGATAGCTGGTTTAGAGCCCTGCTGCTGTGTCAGCTAATTAATATATACGTGTAAATAAATACAAAGGTTATAATAAATAAATTTAGCCTACTGCCCATGCCAGGTTAGTGCAGACCTAGTTCTGTCTCTGGTCTACTTGATTTTTTTAATGGAACTACTGTGAGTTCACTTCATGCCATAACAGTATTGCTCTGTGTGTAAAGAGTATGAAGGAAATAAGCCTTCAGGGTGCATATTAATATTTATAATTCACTGTAGCGGGGAAGTTTCCGTATGAAGTCCTAGTATTCCGCTGTCTTCGGAAATGTAGATCAAAGAGCAAGAAGCATGTATTTTAACCCCGAACGAGCCGAAATGTTTAATTAAGCAAGTTCTTTGAACTGCCATTTTCTCTCAAGGAAGTCTGGAATTCCTTGTGCAAAATAAGGCTCTCGTAGGGCTGCTGGTGTGAACTGAGAGACTGCTTTTAAAGCAGACATGAAAGACTTAACTGAATGTCTTAAGCCACTCATGAGGAGTGGGAAATTAGTTATCCTCCACATTTTTTATCCACAGCTATTTGGGCCTTTGTTTTATATGGGTTTGTGGTGTCTACCGTCTCTCATATGAAGGGGCTTCTCACAGGCAGGCATGGTAAGCTGGAATCTGAGGAAGCTATTTCTGTGCAGAAGACTGAAGTACTGCACTGTACTGTCTCAGGAGATTTTGCGTTTGAAGTAGGGTGCTTTATTCCCTGGGTGTGATTTCATTGATCTATGATAATGAGACCAATATTGTATAAATTTGTACCAGACTTATCTTTAACGTATTTTTTTCCCAGGGCATGTACACACTTACTGTATGTAATATGGATACGTATGTGATTATTTCGCTGTCGTAAATGAGCGCCTACATGTTTGGATACGTTTATTCTATTCAGTTAAATGTTCTTATCGTATCTTGGTATAACTAATAAAACAGTGAGATTAATAAAAAATAAATTCAGATAAAAACTTTTGGATGTGGATGTTGAATAATAACTTGGTAAAGTACTTTTTTTGCTCTATTCAGAGAACCATGAAGATGTGTAGGTCAGGTATGTAGGAAGATTGAGGGTTGCTGTTTGAGTTCCCTCTCGTCACCCCCCCCCCCCCCACCTCTGAGACCAGCCTCCGCTGACTGATTATGAGGCTCCAAACGAGCACCGGCTCACCCACACGCTTCCCCAAAAAGAGCAGTGTTTCCATGTGGGATCATCATGCATGCACCCCCCCCCCCCTTCCCCCCACCCCAGGGGCCATGAGCCTGTCTCCCACACCTCGTCAGTCGGGAATAAAGTACTGTTCAGATCCCACACTTTTCACTTATTGCGCAGTAGCCTGGGGCTAGCATAGGCAAACCACTGTGCTGCTTTATGCCTAACTCTGAATAACTCAGAATTTAAGGCAGCCTCTGCGCTGTTTTATCCCTCACATTCAGTAACTCAGAAACTGAGGCAACCCTTGAGCTGTTTGGCATTTATTCTGAATAATGCGAGTCCCGAAGAAAACAACTGCCGTATTGTCATCGACGTTACTGTATGTACAACAGAAACAATGTGTGACCCAGTATGAACTGTCAGGTACTTAAAAAATGGCGTATTTATCCGTTTGAGTTTCCACTGCAAGCCCCCGTCCGGCGTCTGGGCAGGAGAGGCATGTCTGGGAGCTCACACACACGCAGTTGCCGAAGCTCGCACAGTCCTGTCATAAGACAAAGGCGCAGAAAAGCCTCTCTTCCAAAATCCCAATTAGCTCCTTTTGCCTTTTTGACCACGCCGCGGCTTTCGTAGCCCGGTTCAAGGGGATAAAGCCCTCGTCTTTTTTGCGCTGCTGCCGCAGGGGTGCATTATTCCCGCTCTGATCCTCATTATCCTCCCCCCCCTACCACCCCCCACCCCCCACCCCTGCATCCGCCGAAATTTCACGTGTCTCACATGGCCTCAGAGAGGATTTAGCCTCCCCTGTTCTCAAGGATGGGCTTAACTTTTTGTCGCTGGACAAAAGGGGGGTGCCTCCCCCGTGGCGGGGGGTGGATGGGGGGGGGGGTCGGCGATCGCCCTTGAGCCTCGGCTGAAATATTTGGTACAAAACAAGGCTGCTTGTTCATGCTGAGGCGCTAGCACTGGAGTGTCAGGCAGGTTCTCCTGTACATGGCTCAGTGGAGAAAGGGGAGGAGGGTTAGGTTGGGGAAAGTACTGAAAGAGAAGAAGATGGAGAAAAAGAAGGGCATGAAGAAGTGGAGAAAGAGAAGAGGGAGTGATAGGGGCTCAGTGCTGTCCTACATTCTCTCCCATATGGCCGTTCTGTCCGCGTGCAGCCTGGTACTGTTTCTGATAAGAAAACCCCATTGTGATGTCACCTGTTCTCCAAATGATGGCTGTTCTGTTCACGTGCAGATCATTGGTGTTTCTGGAAAGAGAACCCCATTGTGAGGTCATCTGTTCTCCAAATGTTCATATCCTCTTTTCACTGCCAAAACTGCTTCTACTATTACTAGTTCTGCTCTACTTTTACTTAAGCTAATGCTAACATGTATATAATATACTGAACACTGTAACATGTATCGACTTCCATGTACAGTATCCTCCCTCCTTTAAGGTGTTTCTGACTTTCACATGACTTCCATTGGGCTTTTTGTCTGAAATTAATATCTGTCATTTCCATATTTTGGAGGGCAAAGGTAATAGTATACGTTCCCGTAGGGAATGTTCTTTTTCATCCTCAGAGCGTTACGGTTTTTCTTGCATGTGGCCTGCTGCATTAAGCATGTCACTGCACATACTGATGATCTGAACCTGCAGGTTTAACTTGTAAACGACAGAGTATATGCAATTTTCCATTAATTTGATTTAACTTGGATGTATGTGTTTTGTGCATTACTGTTCCAGAGAAAAGTTTCAGAAATGCATAGATTAGGAAAAGAACAACTATTCTCAAGTCAAGACATGGAATTTAATAAAACAAATAATCTGCATAAACTCCAGTGTAGGTTCTGTGGTGTGTGAACAATTCAAAGATTATTGTGAGATTCATCCAGACACAATGACACACATCCAGTGGCTTATTTAACGTTGTGACAGGGAGAACATTGTGTTCAGTTTAAGTGCTGCTTTATTCTTATTATTCAGACAGCCCGCCGGGTACATTTGATAAACATCCGGAGCACATTCGCTGTCTCCTGTGCTTCACTTTTTGGCAATTATTCCGGTTGTGCTAAGGGTGCTTTCTTTTGGTTTTACGTCCTTTCAAGAACAAGTCTTTCCTGTACGTTGCCTTTCTACATGTAATTTTGAGATGTGGTTTTCTTTTCACAAACATGCCAGAAACATATTTTCTGTGATGATTCCTTTTAAAGGAGGGCTGCATGAACTTAAACCCAGTAGATGAACCAGCCGATGTTACCGCACCAAGGACGCAAACTCTGGTGTTCTCATTCCGTGCAGATGAATCAGCTGTAGGAGGATTATAGCTGTCTGCATGCTTTCTGATGACCCGAACATCTGACGGTCTACATTCGCGTGAACAGTGCAGCATGCCGAGCTGGTGGAGTGTGTTCTAGAACAAACGGATTAGCCGAGGGAACATCACGGTAACTTAGAATTCTCTTGAGGATTAAATAAAGAAATAAAATGAACAATGAATGACGTATGTCTGACATCAGCTGCTTCAGTACACATTGTAATTGTAGCCTGCCATTCAATGTGGATGATTCGCCTTTTTGTTTTTGTTTAAACCAGAAGAGCCTGTCAAAAGCTTCATTAATTTTTATTTGGCAACAAATATGAGCTAATTGTCTAGGTAGGGAATGCAATGTTAGCTTTGCTCTGGTAATGTGAGATAGTGAGTCAGTTCCTGCTATAACTTAGTGGTTGATAGTTCCAAACCCGGAGTGCCAGTGTGTTTTTTGGGCTGGAAAGGCATTATTTATTTGCTTATTTTAAAATTTTGAAATAGCAAAAAAAACTGTGCATATTGATAAAGTTTGACATTAGATGTTTTTTTTGCAATTATTTGAAATGAGTTGCTGGAAATGAGAAATCCTGAAAAGAAGTTTAGTTGTTAAGTTTTTTTCTCAGTGATAGTGACGTGGAAGTAACAACTGGGAAAGGCCAGCAGTTTGTTTTTGGTAGCGCAGCTGCGAGAGCCACTTGCTCTCTGTTCTGAGTTTCTGTCACGCCTCTCGGATCTGGTCTGACGAGTTTGGAGAGTCTGTGAAGACACAGGAGGAGGAATTTGCATTTCTCTCTGACAGGAGGACTCCCCCCCCCCCCCCCATTCACGGATTGTTACCCGACCTGGAATATCACGTTGCCAGAGTGGATCGCCTTTCCAAACCTGGCAACCTTTCAGAGAAAGAACTCCGTTTAAGGGAAGCTTTTAGTCTCTTCCCTCCTTTTTTCCCAACCTGTCAGTCATTGGCTGTAACTAAGGGCAACCATTATGACCTGTTATCAGGGCAATACCCTACAGTATTGAAACACCACCGAGTGAGTGTGGGGTGAATGGCACACCCAGACTGACCATCCCCCCCCCCCCCCCTCCTGATCACCTGACTTTGTTTTAGGCTGTTTTTTTCTCTGTTGAATGGAGGATGTCTGGTGTGTCTTACGAGCGATGGTTTTGGAAGCGGACAGAGGAAACTGTCAGTTTGCCAGAGCTGCGGATGGCTCACAAACATGCCCTTTGGCTTGAGAGTGAGGGAAGGGAGTGGATCAGGCCGGACCCGACCAGACCCGACCGGTTCCTCTCCGCCTCACTGTGATGAATAGGGCCTCATCAGCTGTGCGGAATGTGGCGCATAGAATTTCTCAGCAGGGACAGTTTCATGTGGCAAAAATCTGCATCCATCATCGAACTGTCAATCTCAAATTTACAGTGCCGCACGTGTTATCCCAGAATGCACAGCGCACTAGATCTGGGACTTAGTTGGTAAACAATTTCATTACCTGAGATTCCGGCTGATTTCCCTCATGCCATTACAACATGATAACCTTAATTGCAAGGTGTGCGCATGGATCATTTCTAAGCTTCTTATTATGATGAGGAACACAAATCTGTTTGGCAATAGAGAAAATGAATGTTAATCTTAATTAAAGCTTCTGCAAAGATTCTGGCTTTTGTCTCCATGGTGGTGTCTGTACTGGTCTGGTCGGTGGCGATTGCAGCCGAACTGTGGAGGTCATTGTGTCGGGTGTCGCTTGCTGGTGGTGACACACGCTGCAGAATTGGAGGAGCTGGAGCGTGTGAATATCAGTGCGCACGTGATCAGCAGTTCAGCTCCTCACACTTGACTGGCTCTCTCTCTCCAGCAGGCGGGCAGCAGGCATTGTGGGTACCGAGCCCTTAGGAACCTCGGCGTTCTCCTTAATTAAGTGTGTGAGGTACAGCCTAGAGCAAGGACCCCAGGAGAAATGTAAGCTCTGTTTCTTTGCCGCAGATTCACATAAGTGTTATAAAAGTGTGTGCGTGTGTGTGTCTGTGTGGTTATGTGAGAGAGAGCGATAAACTTGGCACTATTTTGTTGCAAACAAGAAAAGGCACGAAAACATTTCAGCATCCCAAAACCTTTCCCTACCCAATGGAGCTTTTTTATTATTTCTTTTTAGCTTTAACATGATTTTTCTGTATTTTAACTTTACACTTGTTTCTTCTGTTAGTTATGGAATGAAAGAAATAATTTAAGGTATTTATAATGTATCTTGACAACTCAGCCACTGCAGCAATCCTGCCACTTTTAAAGGAATGACGGTGATGGGTGTTTGTGGTGCAGAGTGCTGGCAGAGAAAGCGAGAGGGTGTGTACTTTAGAGTTCCTGCCAAATATGCACTGTCTGGAAGGATGACAGCTGTCCTGCATTTTTGTAGCTTTGCGGCATTAATTAGCTCATGTTTAATGCACAAGATGTTGCTCATTACATCTCATTAAGGAAACTGTTCTGAAATGTGGCGGCAGAGAGATTAATTTCTTCTTTTGTGGTGCACAACATGTAGCATGTCATGCAGCAGGGCATCATTAGATATTGAAGTCTGTCTTCAGTAAGCCAGGCTTCCTGTGGGGATTCACAGAAGATCACTCGCAAGGAAATAAATGCACTTGGAATTGTTTTTTTTCTCCCTGTCATTAGCCAAGCATCACTTACAAATAAAGGAATATAAAAAGGAATATATGATAAACCCATTAGCTGCTGTTTGTTAAAGCTGTGGACACTGAAAGAATGATTGATCAGAGGCAGTGACTCTTTGCAGGTAAAGCTTTTTGGATAAATTGCACAGACTTTTAGAGACTTAGTGCCTTCAGATCTACCTTAGTGCTACCTCATGTTACGTTCTCTTTTGGAGTGGCACTAAATGATGTCACTTCTGGAATTCATAGCAGGTGTCTCTACGGTATCTGGCTGGATGTAAATCACTTGGCCAGGGCCAGCTAAATACCATATCATGGAGATAATGATAAGGCATTTGTGGTCCTGGAATGTGCTGTTTAATAGCCTTAAATAGCAGGCTTCATCTGTGCTTTACTGGATGTTGACAACTGGAATTTGACATGGAGCACAGCTGATGTCAGCGTCATGGGGAAATTAAAATGGATGTCTGTACGAATATAGATATTGAATTACATGCCCACAATTATGAATTATGTTCAGTGTTATGACCTATTTATCATAAGTTGGCTTTTGTCTAGCTAGTGTTTATTCTGCCTAGTGATCTGGAAGCCTTTACTTAAAGCAGTGGTGGCTATTAGCATGCCAGTAGCAAACAGGAAACAGGAAATGGCTCTCGTGCCTCCTCGTCAAGCAGACCCCAGTTCCTCTGTGAGGATACGCACAGCCTCTTTAATGATAAGGATCACTGAGGAAATTCAGTGCAGTCAAACGCGGCTTTGGCATACAGTAGCGTATTGTCTGAGGGGTCAAAGGATAGCACCTATAAGAGGCCATACACGGGGGGAGTCTCTGTACCTCTGTTCTCCACTGTTTCACTGTTCTGGTACATTGAACATAATGAGCATGGGTGCGAATACAGTCTTTTTTTTTTTGACAAACCCTTTTGAAAAGTTAGAAATGTGCTGTTGTCCTATGCAGAGGTTTATTTTTCTATTATTATTATTATTATTATTATTATTATTATTATTTACTTATTTATTTTTATTTTTTATAATTTAATAACTTTTTAATGATGTAATCTATATATTATTGTAATGTGAAAAAGCTAGTACTAATGTCTTTGAGCGCTAAGTGGTTGGTGCTGTTGTAGTTTATGTTTTTTAATTATGATGTGAATATAGTTACTTTTAAATATTTAATAGGCTAAACGAAGCTTATTAAATAAGTTGAACCAAGTCGCTTACCCTCAGATGATTCTGCATAAACTTATTTAGTAAAGGTGTGAGAATTACATTTGTTTTGTGAATGCACATTAGCCATGAACTGAACTGAGCGATGTGAAACAGTAGTGTAATCACTTCTCTCCTGGGGTAAGAGGTGAGGAAGAAGAAGCCAAGTTCAGGTAGGATGGGTGGCCTGGTCTGTGGGGTGGACGACTCTCCAGTCATATATGGGAACCCCCGCGTGGTTGGGGGTTCGATCGCCTGCCATGGTTCTTTATGAGCTGACATCCCTTCTCTGTCTGTTCCTGTATCTGTTATTCTCCCTGTCTTAATAAAGCAAGAAATATGAAATGGGAGGCAGTGTCTGCTCCCCTTGATAAAGTTTAGAAGGTGGAGATTGTAAGTGTAGGTTGCTGTTGATAAGAGCATCTGCTACATGCTAGATGCTTTACCAGTGAAGTACGTTTGTTTTGTTCTGACCCAGTGAAACTCACACCGCGTTTCACAGTGTTGGATTCCACCCCACGATAAGACGCAGGCTTTCTGGATCACTGACAGGCAGCAGGAGCTCCTGCCTTGGGCTCGGAAGCTGACACCAGAGCGTGGAATATCACGGGCAGCTAGCGAAGGGCTCCTGCCTGCGTTTTGTAGAAAATCATCAAAGGCTTTCATCCGCTTTGAGACCAATAGGTGCTGGCGTATTATGTGCGTTAATATGTTGTTATGCTTGAAGATCACAGTGGTCGCCTGTGGCAACGGTCCGCCGCCGGGCCCCGTGCTTCTGTTTGTGACCTCCCCGACGCACCGAGGATGCAATCGGACGTACAGAAAAGGCGTCCCTATCGAAGTTATTTTAAGGCTCAGTTGTTAACGAGCGGTGTTTAATTTTCGTTACAAAGCGTTCAAAGGTTGTAAATTCACGCTCTTTCTGGGTCGCTAGACATCTGTGTAAAGTAATCTTAAAATTGCCACTGAGCTCTATAGTAAATCTTTCAAGTCTTATAGGTAGCAATTAGGAATTTGGCTGGGGATGTCAGATTGCGCTGGCAGAGATTAAGTGGAACGCTAATGCTAAGATGAATGACTCACCTTTGTGCGAGGTTATCCTGAGATAAATCGCCTACATTTTTTTGTGATCCTTTTCTTGGCTTCCGTCCCATGTGCATCTGTTGCTCTGATTGATAAAGGTGACCGAGCTGATGTCGGTGGATTTAGGGACAGGTGTTGTACAGTTTGGTCCGTCAAGCCCCGTGATCTTATGGGTCACGGTCACTTTCAGACGGGCAGAGAATTGGCCATCTAAGCCTGGGATAACGCTGGAACATTTCTGTGCCGAATGGATGTTTCCAGGGTCATTTCAAAGCCGCCCGTATGACCCGGCAGTAGTGCTTTCTGCTAACGGAGGGCTGTCCTCTTTACTGTGGCCGCTGGTAAGAATGATTGGAATGGGACAAGTGGACTTGTTGTGGCTTTGTTTTCTTGCTGATAATAAGCGACCCTGAAAATAATTTGCACATCCAGGGTTTTTTCCTGGCTCAAAACAGGGCTTAGGTGGTGACTTTGTGTGACAGACAGTGACTGTGGTCAGTGTGGCTCTACTGCCACCGTCACCTCCACACGTCATCTCCCTATATATATGCAGCTAGAATGTAAAGTTCTGGTTTTCAAGAGACCACCACAGTGCATTAAGATGTAGGCTATAGAAAAGAAACGAGTAGCGTAAATTAAAAAACAGTTGGAACAATTGAATTATTTATTGAAGGATTACATATTGTAAGTGCCAGAATAGCCAGAATATAGCCTATACTGAAGGATTTACACGTTGTACTGGAATAGTGGTATTTGGAATTGTAATATGTCTTGAAATGTGTTTCATTTTTGTCAATCAAAACTTAGGGTGCAATATTAATTAACTCAATGAATCCATACAAATACCAGTTTACTGTATTTAAATGATTTGTGCTACTTTTACCCTTCACAACATTAAAGGCTTTTCAGAATTTTATTTCTTTGTTCAGTCTGCACAGATAGGCTAAAACAGTGTAGGTTAATGCAGTAGAATCCACTTAATGGTATTACAGATTATAGTATGATATGGATATTTGCATAGACTTGCCAAATCCCATACCATTTCCCATTCATTCCATTATAAAGAGATAGCATATTTTCATGAACCATAAGCGCATATTTTGGATATTTTCAAGTAATTATATCAAATTGCATTCTGTAGTGATCTATAAATATATGTTTAAAGTCAGTAGACGTGACATAAATAAACCAACAATTGCCCTGAAGACACAAAACTACAGGTAGGCGGTTTGTATTGAAAATCACACCGATAGCAGATGCCTGACTGGCGCGCACAAGACACGCTAATTTAGCGTGTCCAAGGTGGCATGTAAACTTGAAAGCGGTCCAACCAAATTGTACCAATAAATTCAGGGATCATTTCAAATCATTTTACAGGTTTTTACAGGCAGCTTAGGTGGCTTGAAACAACACTTAGGCGGCCCGTCTAAGACATTTCAATGCACGAAAAACCCTGATGTCTCACCGTGATGCTGATGGAGCTCAGAGCTAGTTTAACACAACCTGTAACAAAGGATCTCTCTTGCAATGTTGCTGAATAATGCTCAAGTTTTCCCTTTGATTTCAGCTATTATGATCAATTTCCCAGCATGCAACAGTGATTATTCTGCTGGCAAAGCAGGTAATTACCTGAGTCTGTGAGGTGTAGCAGCATTGACCCTGAACATGGCTTTGAATGACTGAATAAAGCGCTTCCTTTGAAATATTCTTGGGCTTAGGAGAAAGTATAATCGGGTAATTTTGGAAGACATCGAGACAGTAGAAAGAAATTTGATACTGTAATGTGATATGCAAATACGGCCAATTATCTTGTTTACAAAACCCTTCACTGAAGCTTTTTTTCTCCGCTAATTCCTTTGCTGATAACACCGACCTGGATTTGAACACCACTTGGGAGGAACTTCCACACTCTCAATTTCAATCACACTGCATCTGGCCCACAGATTTCTCAGTCAAAACAAGGGCACGGTCCTCTCTCCAATAGAGAAACAAGACAGGCTCCTGATGTCTAGCTACTGCCAATACAGGGCCAGGAAAGCTAGACGGAGAAATCCTAACATTTAAATAGTAAATGAGAGAAAGGAAGGGTTCAGAGTTCTTCCGTTGTCTTTGGTGTTATGTTGTGTGATAGCGGCCGCTGTCGGAGTTCTTTGGCAGGGGTGGAATATCAATTTGTTATTTTGTATTCAGAGGAGCCGTCTTTTGTTTAGTCTCAGGGAAAATTTCCCGTCTTTGTGTGGTGTGCTGCTGATTATATCAGCGGCGGTTGCTCTCCCTCAAGGGCTGAAAACTGCCTCTGTGACTCACTTAGGCCTCATGAGAGGCCTGCCATTTAATTAAGCTATATTTCCTTACCTCAGACAAGGATACAATTCATCACTTCACACTTTGTTCAGTAAGCAAATAGAATTTGATTAGATTTTTTTAAATATATATAGCAGCAATGTCTACTAAAAAGATTTGACTTAAAGGCAAATTCACTCATGTGTCCTGTTGGTCATGACACTTTAATTCAGGATATTATATATAATAGCGTGGTGTTCTTGTATGTTTTTTTTTGTTTGTATTGGTTTCAAGATTGTATCTTAAAGCCATCACATACCTATCTGAGTTTTGTTTATTATCATTTAATTGTGAAACATGTGAAACCTCTTACCAGCACAGTTATGTTGGGGTTTTTCATCCGCAATACGCAATACCCCCCCAACCCCCTCCACCCAACAGTTCTCTTTTGGAATCCACTCATCAGCTTCAAATCACCGTAGTCACATGACCATTCCAGAAGGGAATAGGAATAGCCATTGATACACATGTTAATAGATGCCCCGCATCAGCCCCCCCCCCACCTTGCTTCTTGTCCTCGAAATGGGTATTAGTGGTGTCAACTGATCCGCCCTCAAGCTGGAGGAAGTACCATTTGGGGGGGGGGGGGGGTTAAGAAGGGACTTCACAGATGTGGAGAATAACCATGGGAGAAGATATCAGCTGGTATCCCCTTCCACAGCAAGACTAGGAGAGGAAAAATACCTCCGGGGAGTTTTCCTGAATCAAATGGGACAATTCAGGGAAGGCCCCTGTTCCCAAAAACCTGGTATAGAGAATAGTTTGCTAACTATTGCTTCTGTTGGACAGAAGCTGTTTTTTTGACCAAATCTGTGAAAGGGAAAAGCCAGGCTGGTGACAGGCCGATGTCATTACCAGGAGGAGAGGCTTTAACTGAGAAATCGTTTTCACTATAAAGAGCCATTTTCTTTTTGTCTGGTGGCTAGTTGGAAGATTACCACAGATATGGGTGTGGTGCAGTCTTTTATCACGGAGCTGAAAGCACCCCTGTAGGTGTTACATACATTCTTGTAAAGTGTTCGGTATGAGAACTTCATTGACACCACCTCCTTTTCAGCTGCCTGTCAGTCAGAGGTATAGGGAATTCAGGTGTGTCATAAAAGCCGCTTTTCCACCGCATGGTACCAGCTCAACTCTACTCGACTGTACTCGCTTTTGGTACCAGGTACTCTGTTTTCCACTGCAGATAGTACCCCCGTCAATGTAGCTTGTCGTCATGACCAATCAGTGTTCTGCAGTGTTTTCACGTCACCTTTTGGTATCGCCTCAGCTCGCTTGGAACCTTGACGGAGGTGATACCAAAAAAGTACCAGGTACCAGGTACTATCCACAACTTTTGCCCAATGGAAAACCAAAAAAGTATGGAGGTTAAGAGGTTGAAAGTCGAGTTGAGCTGGGTACATCATGTCGGTGGATGGTTACTTATTAAGCATGCTTAGTTTCAGCGTTTCTTCTATGAAAAGGGATGTTGTGAGCCCAATTAGGATATGAATACTTTACTTTGATATAGCACAACTTCTGAGTTGCACTGTAATTATCTATTTGTTATTTAAATGTGCTGGAAAATATCACTCACTAAAGAAAAGATCTTTATTCGAATTCCAACAGACACACATCGAATGCATGAGAAGATGAATGAAACAAAGATGGCTGAATATAATGAATCAGTCTTTGTGTAATTGCTGAAAGTGGTTCATGCATTGCAACATCAATGTCACACTTGTTGATTTTACATTTTCTTAACAGGTGCCTTTCCACTGTTCTGTGAAGGAAGTGTTGGCCAACTGGATAGCTTGCATGTGTGAGGCCACACCCAGCAATGGAACCCTGGCCTATTGGGGCCTGGGTCCTACTGCTGGCTCTCATTGCTGATTGGCTAACAACTACCGAATCCCGGGACTTCACAGTAAAGGACATCATCTACCTCCATCCTTCAAGTAAGAGCATGCTCTGGATTTTCTTAACTTCTGAAAATGTGCCTTTTTGCAATGCATTTTCTGAATGAGCCAAGACTACATAAAATTATGTATCAATTGTCTGTACTAAACAAACTACCACGAGCCTGCAGGTACTTTTCATAGATGTATGTGTTCATTGGATGAATTTTCACAGATGTTTGTGTAGTAAGTTGTCAGGCAGGTTCCAAGGCATTCACAGGGTTCTCTGAATAAGTCTCACGTTTGATTTGGACACCAGGCGTGTAATCTGTGAGCACCTGCTAAAGGCATCACGCCGCTGCCGCTGTCACCATCGGGGATACGGCCTCGGTTATTTCCATGAAGGGGTGTGAAATTCCCGGCTCGCGGTTGGCTCAGAGAACACGGCGGCTTCCACGGCATTCCGCTTTAGCGTCCGTGCGGCGGCGTCTGCGGACTCAGATCCCGTAAGCCTGGTTGGCGTGACTCCCCGGACCCCCCCCGAAACCAGTGATTAGGCAGGGGTGTTATTACAGCCGCTGGTGGCGCTGTGAACCCCGTGGAGGGGGGTGGGGGGGCGGAGGGGTTCGATGAACCCTAGCTGCAGAGGCCGAGCGGCGGGGGTGGGAAACAGTAGGGGGGTGGGGGGCTTCCGTGGTTCTCTGATCTCCAGCCAAAGCCAGACGGGTCCACAGCTGGTCTGACCGCTGAGTGCAGCTCCTGCTCCGCCCAGCGCGACCCTTTGAAGTGATGGGGCGCGCGGCTCCCCACGCACGTATCTGCCCGAGTCGGGCCTCCCTGCTACAGTGTAGCAGAGAACCAGGCGCAGAACTGGCCCCTCTGCTCTGGTCTGCTCTGCTATGCTGATTCCAGCCCACCTTAAATCCACTGTTGGGCTCCAGCAATGTCACATAATCTGGATGCTACATTTACCCCTCAGTCCATGCATCCTGCCCAGAGGTCGGGGGGTGGCAGTAGAGTAACTCGTAACTCAGAGGTTGCAGGTTTGATTCCTGGGTGGTGCACTACCACTGTCCTTGAAAGAAATGTAATACTGTGTAAATAGATCATATGTCAAATGTATGCTGTGTAAGTCACTCAGTACAAGAGCGCCTGCTAAATGGCTGAATGTAGAACAGAACTCTACAGTATAAAGGAGGATGCCTTGGGTGCTTACTACTTACTAGCATTGGATAGAATTAGCAAATTCAGTGGATGGAAGAATAGCACTGAAACTTGGATAGCATATTTTAGGTAGTCGGAATCCACAGTTGTACCAGGAATATAAATGAATGTTAACCTACCTAATCCATGCAAATAGAAGACACAGTCAATTTGTCATCACATTTTTTTTTTAAATTCATCTTCTTATACTTTTATTTTTGGCATTTAATTTTATGTTTTATTTCCATCCTTAATTCTTCTTCCACTATTCCTCTCACTGTCTTCCTCTATTGTAGCTCCTTGCTCGTATGCCACTGTCCAGTGTCCTGTCTTGCCAGCTGTTAGCTGCATATTTTCCATTCTCATGTCCTCATACAGTAGGTCTTTGAAGCTACAAAGAATTCTTAGTTAGGTTAACAAGCCCTCCCAACACAGGTCACTGCCTGCAGGCTAAATCCCAATCTCCATGATTATCTTAACAAGGCCCTGCCCCCCTTCTCTAGCATTAATTATTGCGGATGCTGATTTAATTAATGTTCAGTGCTCCCAGTCCATCAGGGGATTACGGTGCCGGCCATGAAACGATGACGACCACAAACGCCGGTAATTAATGTGACTCCATCACAATGTTCCGTGTTGAATGGGCTGAATGAGCCGACTCCCTAATTGGAAAGTGGTGCCAATCGGATCATGTTCCCAAAGTCCCTGCCCTGAAAGGTTCTTTCCCTTGGTGCATCTCTGCAAACAGGCGTCTTTATAATCCCATTTAGCTAGTGTACATTGGTACATTTGTATGATCCATAGAAGTGTAGACTTATTGTACAGGAAGTTTACTGACTTAGGCAAACGCTGGCAAACATGCCTTGATTTTTAATGCAGGCGCCATTAAAGAGAAGGATAAAAGGACAAATTGCGCCTGATCGTGAGTAGTCAACTGGTCACAGATAGTCACCTGGTTGTGTGTAGTCGCCTGGTTTTTTGTGGTTATGTGCTGTCTGAGAGAGAAAAAGATTTATCTTGTTCATATATCATTTTTGATTTCCGATTTTCAAAATGGCATAACAGTGGCGCAGACAAACCGCTGAACCTTATAATTTTGTTGGCTTGCAGTTATTATGGGTGCTTAAGATGTAGATATTATGGATGCTAATAGTCTAAATAGTTCTTATGGGTTCTGTATGAGTCACAGATTATCTGCAGTAAATTCCAGTCACTGGTTGAAACACCAGTGTCTTTTGTGCTTTCCAGTGGTGCTCTGCCTCTCATTCAGGGTAAGATAGGAGCATTATTATTTTTGCGCATTCCTCATTTTTGCAGTAATGGAAAAAGACACTTTTGGCAGATAGATCAGCGTAAGCATGCTTCATTAACAATTTTTTTTGTGGAAATGTGTTACTAATGTTCAACTGTGAACTTCTACAGTGAGTCATAAAGGCCATTACAGTCACTAATTGCTTTTTCGGTCTGATTTACAGTGCATATATTTTCATACCAC
Source organism: Anguilla rostrata (assembly GCF_018555375.3). Classification (NCBI taxonomy): domain Eukaryota; kingdom Metazoa; phylum Chordata; class Actinopteri; order Anguilliformes; family Anguillidae; genus Anguilla; species Anguilla rostrata. Next base: position 20,744,090 of record NC_057935.1, read on the forward strand.
ATAACAAATGTATTCTGCATATCTGCACACTGTGCATTTGTATATCTACCTGCTTAAAAATACCTTATCTAGACTTTTGGGTAATCTCACATAACATTTTTCTGTAAGAGAACTTTGCACAAGCATATGTGTATTGTAAATGAAACCAGTTAATAGTCATAATATGTGTGTCTGGTCCCATAAAATGGCACAGTTTATCCTTTAAGCCCAGGCTGCATTCCCTGTGACCACATATTACCCACACAGTCCTTTTTATTTTAGCCAATAACCTAGCTGTTACCTCAAAGTCCTTTCCAGTTCCAAAGCCATCGCATGACTGAGCGTGCTCAGAAGCATATGAGAGGAATTTGAATCTATAGATCAGAAGGCTAAAATAACCAACTGCTCTCAGGGAAGAGGGCATGTTAGAGGACAGACCTTGTAGTTATGCCTCACTGCCCCCAACCCCGCAGCCAGAAATTCAGTTTCTGAGCTTCTTTTCTCTTCCGTTTCCTTGCCCCAGTCTGACTTATCCATCTTAAAGCTGGAACACCTGGACTCAGCCCTGTGTGTGTGTGTGTGTGTGTGTGTGTGCGCGTGTGTGTGTATGCACATGATGTGTGTGTGTGCACATGATGTATATGTGTGTTTGTGTGTATGCACATGATGTGTGTGTTCGCGCCTGTGTGTTTGTGTGTGTGTGTGTGTGCTTGTGTGGTGTGTGCTTGTGTGTGAGTGTGCGTGTGTGCATGTGCTCATGATGTGTGTGTCTATGCGTGTGTGTGTGTGTGTGTGTGTGTGTGAAACTGTGCTTGTGTGGGTGGGGGGGGGGCGGGTTGTGAAGGGGGTTGGTTGCCGTGGCAGTATCGGTCTACATTTGATTGGCAGGCTTTGTGCGGTGAATGAAGTTTGGATGACCCTCAGACCTGCAGCTGTCAGAGGCGAGGGGGCAGGGGGGCCCCTAACCAGATTAATGTAACGGGACCGAGGGCCCCCTCAGCCAGTGTAAAGGGCCCCGCCAGCCCTACTGTTTGATCACAGCAGATGGACTCAGAACCCACACGACTCCCATTCTTTCCCAAGACCACTGCACAGTGTGTCCCTCTTGCCCCTCTGTACCATCATGAATGTGTCCACTAACAGTTCTTGCTTTTGTTTGTAACTGTCAAAACCCAAAAGAGTTACCAAGAACTTTTACACAGTTTTCTGCTTGTGATAAAAGCAAAGTACTGATAACAAAAAGTGTTTTTTTGCTGGTTTGTCTTCTCAGAACTCAGTACCAAATTTACATTATTTTTTACATAGGCCTCTGGAACTAATTTTGTCGCTCATTTTTTAAATTGAATACCGAATGTAGCTGAATGACTGAATGCTGAAAGGTGTTGTGTCCTGGGTGGTGTTTTAATGAGCTTGCCTTGTTTCTGTTCTGCTTGTGTTGGCAGCAACGCCATACCCAGGTGGGTTCAAGTGTTTCACCTGCGAGAATGCAACTGACAACTACAACTGCAATCGCTGGGCTCCGGACGTGTACTGCCCAAGAGGTGGGAATTTTTTTTCAGACTTGTAACATCCCTCTGTTTCAGGATACTTCTTTGATGAAGGAAAACGTGTACCCATGTGATACTGAATTATATGACCAACAGTATCTGGACATCCAAATCGTATCTTAATGCTACAGCATACAATCAAATTCTAGACAATTCTGTGCTTCCCCAAAAGTTTGGGGAGGCCCTTTCCTGTTTTGGTATGACAGTGCCCCTGGGTACAGAGCAAGGTCCATGTAGAAATGGTTTTGTCGAGAACGGTGTGGAAGAACTTGAATGGCCTGCACAGAGCTCTGACCTCAACCGCATCCAAACCTTTTAGATCATTTGGAAAGCCAACTGTGAGCCAGGCCTAATTGCCCAATCAGTGCCCTGCCTTACTAATACCCTTCTGGCTGATTGGAAACAAATCCCTGCAGCAGTGCTCCAACATCTAGTGTAAAGCCTTCCCAGTAGAGTGGAGGTTGTTATTGCAGCAAAGGGTGGACCAACTCCATATTAATGCTCATAATTTTGGATGAGATGTTGGATTTCATGTATCCACATACTTTTGGCCATGTAGTGTATTTCACTTGTAGGAAAAGCTCTGATAGCTTCTGCCTTGAATTTTCATCATGTGCTTTTATGGTGGTTTAACTTCTTTCTGTTTAGCATAATCACACAGTCTTAGTTATTCTTGGCCAATGGCCACTGTCTAAAATTCTAATTCTCACATTCCCTGAGGAAATAAAGTACAAATGTGGGCCAATCACACACAGCGCTTGTGTAAATAAATTCACTGGAATGCACTATTTCTGCAGCTCTGCATTTGTTCCCTTATGTTAATTAACACGCTATCCCAAAATGCAATCTGTTTCCCGCATTACCTGATCTCCTTTTCATTGTCAGCCTTCCGCTGGTCTGATTGGCTATTAGAATGATTGCCTATCGGGAATGTTCGTTCCTTGCTTAACGAATGTGCCCTTTGCAGAAACCAGATACTGCTACACCCGCCACAAGATGGACTTTCAAGGGGACAGCTTGTCTGTGACAAAGCGTTGTGTGGCCCTGGAGGAATGCCTCTCTACCGGGTGCACTGAAGTTGACCATGAAGGAAACAAGGTGAGTAAGCAGGACTGCTCAGTTTAGACTGACTGGTTCAGTTACCCTGCAGTAGGGCAGAGTTTAGGCTGGCCTTATTCAAAGACCTTATAAACCATGTTCAATGCCTAAACCACCCAGGGCAAAATGACGCTTTAAATAATATCCATTTGGAAGGATGTGACTTAGTTTAGGAATAATCAGTGAAAATCAAACATTTTTGTGGGCAGCTTGCAGTACGCACTGTATTTTCTTCTAGTCCACAAAGACAGATATTGTTCATCATTTCAAAAATGATTCAGCCCTCCAAATGGGGAAAGTTGGAAAATATTTCTGGAATGCATCTGGAATTTTGTGTCTCTCGAGCCTGTGTTCATTCCTCCTCTGGAAAACTTGTGGCTAAAAATAATGTGTCTTTATCAGTTGGCCACATTGCTGATGTATTGCTTTATAAAAGATCTCAGCCAAAGGATAATTTAAGAGCCCCAAGAATTTGGTCATCATGGGTCTTAACCACACAGAATAGTCATTGCAATTGAATTTCTTTCGTATTGGTCATGCAGCTGACATAGATGAGAAGCCCCAATTGAAATGATGCTCGAGCCACAAGCTCTCAAACTAATAAATATGTGTATTGCACATTGCCTGTCTGCTTTATCCAGCAGCACTCTGTTGCACATGGACTTAATCCTCAGAGCCTCCAAACTGATTTTACTGCTGATAAGACAAAGGCTGGAATTAAACTGCTCACACAGAGAAAGACTTAGCAGTAATCCCTGCTGAAATATGAGTCTTCTCCAGGCTGGAGCTGACTGTAAGATGCTCCATTGTGCTTAAATGGCCAAAACAGAATCTAACAGACCTCTCAGATTTTGTTCTGTTATAGAAGCTTGTGAGAAGCATGTTGGAGACCAGGGAAGGCACCTAGGGTGGTGCTGATAAAGCCCATGGAAAGTTTTTGGTTGGACATACCAAGCATTTATAAAAAATCTGTAAAATTTGTAAAAAGGTTGAAAAGAGTGATTCTTGGGTAAAATGTGTGTTTGCTTCCTAAGGCTTTTCCTGCGTGTAATCTTTACTGAGTAAGTCATTAAACTACCTGGGAATTTGTTCGGAGAACTCGTTTCTGTCGCATTTTGCATTGCATTGAGGGTAGAAAGACCAAAATAAAGAAATTCATTGCAATTGAGAATGAAGAAATGAAAAGATGAGAGACACAAAAGGAATGGGACAGTCGAGGAAAAGTAAGAGCTAACAACATAACGATCTTAGTAGCGGTTAAAAATGGAAAGGAGACAGACAGACGGACGGTCTCTCTCCCTCACACCCCTGGTTTAAATTCCTGCTGACTGCTCTGGCTCCAGGTCTGCACTGCTTGCTGCGAGGGGAACATCTGCAACCTGCCACTGCCCTGGAACGAAACGGACGCAGTCTTCGCCACCACCTCTCCGATCAACCGCACCGGCCAGCTCGCACAGAGCCCGGCCGCGTCCTGCTTCATCGCCATCGTCATCCTCCTCATTTTCAGCCATGCATAAGAGTAATACAGGCCAAATTAGACGTTTGCAAAAAAACAAAAACAAAAAAAAAGAACAAACAAAAAAACATTTCACAGTTTATTAGTTGGACAATTTTTAACTTGCTTTTTTACCCCTCTCTCCAGTATCAGGACAGTGATCAAACTGTAGAAATAGATGTTTGCAGCAGCATGTTCAAACCTCTTTGGTTTTTAAAGTTTTGTTGTCTTGGGAGCTAGTTTGTCTTTTAATTAGCAGACACTTGGCTGGAAGAGTGATACTGTACTTTTGGCAAATTTGAAAGGATTTTTTAAGTAAACATAATTATAATGTTGCATTTCTGTGTTGAATGTGTAATATATATATGTACATATATAGTATTTATTTTTGTACAATGTATTGATTCTTAACAACAGTGTTGAAGTTTTTGCATTTAGGTCAGAACATGCAAGATTCGAGACTCTGGGATTAATTTCCCCCTTAAAACTAATAACAAGCTTTCATCCATTAATGCCACATGGGAAAGTATTTTTAACAAGCCCTGTGGGTTATCAAACATTTGCTTACATCTTTGCATGATTTGGTGGAAAATTGCTGTTTCTATTTGATGTTCCATTTCATATATGCCTTTGTTTTATAAATAGTATTTTCCGAGACACGTTTTTTTGCTAATACTGTTTTTTTTTTAACTTGCTTTTCTTATCACAAAACTTTGTAAAATGAGTTCATGATTTTTCTATAGGTGTCATTAAGGCAAGATAATGGATCATCTTCTAAATTAGGACATTTTAATAGGTTGTTTGTTAAAATATGAATGTGTTGTCACTGATTCTAATGGAACTATTGTCATAACATTCATATATTCTAAGACTGAAAGGACTGAACTCTGTGTTTTGTGAATTCTTAAGTCAAAGGTGTCACGCTGAAGTCTGAGAAGGCTGCGTTGTCTGCAGTTTGTTGTGGTTTCCTTTCCATCAGCACCTAATTTAAGGCCTTGGGAACAAGTGGATTTGCGGATCCTTAAGCCAATCGACTTAAATGAATCAGTGGTGCTGAAACACACTGAAAAACAGCAGGCGCCGTGGCCTTCAAGGACTGGGTTCTGCCTCCTGTGGCTTCAGGCAGCCTGTCCTGGTTTAGAGTTTCCCTTTCCTGTGGCATGTGGCTGTGGGCCGCACGTATGTGGTCAGTTTGCTGGTGATGTGGTCAGTGTGAAAATGCAGAGGTTGCAAGTACAGTGTTATTGTTCCTGTAGCTGCATAGTTTATTTAGGCCGACTGCTCGTGGGCTGTGATAGATTAACTTCCTCTGTCATCTATTGTGTTTTTAATCCCCCGTATCAGCTACTGTGCGGGGTTATGACTAGACCTTAACTAGAAAAAAAGGACAAGAAATATGACAATAATTCACTCCTGTTTCTGCTTCGTTTCTGTTCTGCCAACAGGGCCGGTGGAAATCTTGATTGTTAGCAACTCAGCTGGGTGGAGTTTGTAGATGTGCTAAAAATATACCCTTGAATAACAGCTAAGGCTACTCTCTGAAAAATGAATTCTTTCAAATTATTTTTTTTTTCTTTGTGGAAAATGGTAATTGGCATTAGATAGTGGTTGTCAGAGACAGTGTTTGAACATTCCAGTGACATGTCAAGTCTGATTTATAGATCGGTAGATTTATAGATCGTAGTTTTAATTTATGTTCTGTTTAAAAAATTGCCTGTGCTAATTTCCTTTTTGAGTGTAAAAGAGGACAGTGTCCATAACGGTTTAAATCAGATCGTAACTGAGTAATAAAAATCTTCTCCTTCCCTGTACTGTAAATGAAGTTAGAAGCTGTTGAGGTGTGAATTCATGATCTGTAAATATTGTACATGTAATATCCATGTATATAATTGTATGAAAGTGTATATATTCATTTTGAAACTTCATATTAAAAGTGAAGGAAAGACCTTTTAACTACTGACACAGGAGAGTGCTTCTTGTTCCGCAGCACTGTCTGTTGTCTGGAGCTAAATTATCTTAAAACCTTACCCTAACTTTCCAATGTTATCAATTCTAATGCCTTTTGGTTCTTAACACATTACCACCAATTGAATGACTTCATTACTTTGTTTCCTCCCAACCCCTTTCCCATATGTAACAGAAAATCTAAGTTTAGACTTCCCAAGGTTCATAAATATGGAATTCTGATGGTTGAAATGGTATGCAAGTGATTTAGGAATCTGTTAAAAGCCACCCTATCTTCCTCTGGATTATGATTGGTTGCATTTACGTAGCTGACTGATATGGTACAGATTTTGAAGTGTGGTCCTTGGTTAGCATGGTTGACTTGCGCTTGCACTATAGTGATGTGGTATCTTTGCTGTTAACCAGGTTAGTCTGGCTCTGTTGCTCTTATCAAGCAAGTGAAAGTGCTCATTTCTCCTGATCATACTATATGAGGGGAAGCTGGTTCACCCTTAGTAAGCTACTCAAGGACAAGCTGCCTACTCTGGGTCAGCATCAAAGGCAAAAGAGTTTGCCAAGGGAAGAAGAGTGTGCTGTTCTGCTCGGAGCTTCCTGGGTCAAGGTTGAGAGCAACACAAAGGACTTTATAGGCCCACATCCTTCTAGACCCTGTGCATTGGATTTTTGTTTTCCAAAAGCTGCCTGTCTGTACATGGATGTGACACAGTGACCTGGGTCATTGTGAGAAATAATGGACCGCCAATCAGAGGAAAGATGGACATGGGGTCAGGTCAAATACAGCAGGAATTATCTGTCACTTCACATTGATTCAGCACTATTATGACACAAGAATATTTCATACCAATTAAGTGCAAACAAAACGGCCGTTGTCTTCAAATTGTCGTACTCCAGACTTGCCGTCATTTTCCCAAGGTTGGGCAGAATAAAGAAACAAGAAAAGGGTCAGGGGTCAAAGGTTAATTATCGGGATAATTTGTCACCTGACCATAGATGGACACTGGGGCAAAAATCAAGCTGTCTTTGTTTTTCTCAAAAGCATTTGGTTTCCAGCCTCTGAGACGTTTTTTTTTTTGGGGGGACTAGATGAAATTACACAGCCCCTCAAGCCAAGCTAAGACTAGGGCAAGGGATACATCTAGTTTCTTTCCTTTCCCTGTTTTCAAGGTATTAAAAAAGCAATGTCTTTCTCAGGCTTAAATCCTAGAACTGTAATTTAGAATCCCTTTAAAGGGGATTAGCTTTTCTTGGCTGTCGGGTGTGAATTTTCAAGGCGATCCATCGCTCCCCATTGGCTGGCCATGAGGAGGAGGTCGCCATGAGAGAGACTGTCTGCAAATGGTCTGCGGGCAAGCTACTGTTATGAGCTGGATAAGGAGACATCCATTTAAGGTGTTTCACACTGCAGAGACTTACCTGAAACTGGAGCGTTTCTGTGCAGCTCCTTCATTATGCCCCGTGAATAGTGTTCCAGCATAGTTCGAAATGTCAAAAGTTCTTTGCCAGCCCTGAATCTGCTAATCCATTTCTCAGGCTTCAGAAAGTCATCTAAAGCCCCCCCCCCCCTTTCCCGAAAGCATGCTTTCCAGATGAGAGATAACATGCTTTTAATGATTACATGCAGTTCTGAGCCCAGTTACAATTGCCAAGCTTGGAGTCTGAAGAATAAGCCTTATTGTTGCAGTGCATTGCTGCACGTCCTGTTCCGCACAACCATGCTGAGATTTTAATGACCCTGTCAGCACACCCTCAGGATAGGTTGAGCCGAAATGGAAACGGAATCCTATTTTTGTGACAGAAGCAGTCCTATTAGAATCTACTCTTTGTTATATGTATAAATCAAGACAAATATGTAGAATTTTTTGCGCAATTGTATATTAAGTGAGAGATTAATTAGAATAACTATTAAAGTACTGCAAAATATCTAGAATGTATCTTAATTACAATTAACGTCAATTTCCAAAAATGTCAGAAACACATTAAATAGTTGATCACACACAAGTCGTGAGACAACTAATATAAATTAAATATATTTGTAGGCTATATTTGTCTCATAATACTGTGATACTGTGAAATAAGAAATATTTTGACCAGAAAATGTAAATATTTGCCTGAAATGTGTAAAGCAACAACTGAGGAGCAGACATCATTGCTCTATTTCCAAGTTTGGTTTTCTGTGCCCTGTTGAGATCATTGGCAGCTACAGCAGGACAATGTTTCAAACATGAAGTTTAAGAAACATCCTGGATCACTTTTGGGTTTGAACACACAGGGGTGAATTTGGGAGACGAGGAAGGTCAACTGTTACACATCCGTGTGTGCGGTGTGCTGTTTTTGGGGGGCGGGTTCAGGGATTTAGAGCAGACTGGAACGGGAGCCGGGCGATATTACAGATTAAAGGACCCCATATGCATTAAAGTGGTGGGGGGGGGAGGGGGGGGGGCGTATGTCTGCTGGGGGGCCTGAGGGAACCGGGACCACACGGGCTGCTAGCGATGGGGGAGGAGAGGAAGGAGGAATTGGGGTCCAAGGACTGTGGAAGTACTCAGACACGTTTTCAGGAAACTGTCTGAGACGGTCCCTAAGGAGAGCCTCAGTCACTCAGCATCTGTGAGCTCAGAACAGAGCTGGCCATCTCCTCTCTGGAGGAACACCAGTCTGCAATGACTTCCTTCCTGTCCCTGCTCTCAGTTGCCTAATTGATATAATTACACACTCAATTTGACACCTTAATAATTTCTGGCAGAAAATAACACATCTGGTGATTTAGAACAGGGCTTTGAGTGAAGGGATGTGTTGTCTGTCTCGGTATCACGTGTAATTTGGTTAATGGAATAATTGTGGCAGAGAAGCTAGCGGAGAGATCCTTGCAGGCCACTCTTGAGGAACGGTGTTTCATACACGCCCTATATAGAGGTACTGAGTGTGACCAGTGCTGGGGCAGGGAATTGTGGGAAGAGGCCAGGAGAAGATGAGAGGTGTGGGGTGGTGATAAAGAAAAAATGACATAATTCGAGGGAAGAACAAAATGGAAATGTGTCAAACCGGGAAAATAAAAAGCGCAGAGCTGTTTTTTTTCTGATTTGCCTTATCAAATTCAGTTAGATGAAGCGGTCTCAATTTCATTATAATACTTCCTAAGACTTTCATGCAATGTCTCAAGACTCACTAGAATAAAGCAGACTTAAGCACTGGAGGAGGGAAAACTAGAGAGCAAAGTGAAGTGTTTAACACACTACACCAAGCCCAAAAAGAACTCTTACAAGCTAGACCAGGAATTCTCCTAGTTCATATGTCATATTAATTTGGTTGCATCACAAACAGGTTTTCCTCAATTTTCACTCATGCCATTTTCAAAACACACAGTAAAGGGTCCCTTCATCCTCATGCCACAAGACTTTGTATTCAGAGACATACGGGCAAAAAATGCATGGGGGCAGAGCACATTAGTGAAAATACCATCCAACATAACCAAGATCCATCCATTACCCAAATGCCTCTACCAATGCTAGACAAACAGGATGGTGTGCATTCATTGTTTGAACAATGCTGGCAATCCGACAAAGGGTTGGATCAGTCCCAGCTATGAAATGGTACCCACGGTCTCCCTGTCTGGTCCCATAAGGGCGCTCTGATAGAGCACAATCCCACCTGGAGAGGGTGCATGTTCATCAGCTGCTACATGAAACCTGGATTGGGGTACACTTTGACCTCTGGAGTGACATGGCTCCTGACGCATAATCATTTTTAACCTAAGACATTACATTACAGGCATTTAGCAGATACTCTTATCCAGAGCGACTTACACAACTTTTTTTTTTTTTTACATAGCGTTTACATTGCATTCATTTATACAGCTGGATATATACTGAAGCAATGCTGGTTAAGTACCTAATTCAAGGGTACAACAGCAGTGTCCTACCTGGGAATCAAACCTGTGATCTTTAGGGACAATGCAAATAGAAAGCTGTCACCAGCTGAGATATTTCCTGACTTTGGGTGTATATTTATCCATCTGGGCTGTTTTTATATATCATAAAAAATCTAATTTGGGGATATGGCATATTTGGGGTTTTTTCCATCCTGTTTCCAGAAATGTTATGATGATTTCAGCTTTCCATGATCGAGCACACCAAAATATTTTTCACCTTGCTTTGAATACATCCATGTAGTAGTGTGACATTCATAGCACCTTTTAGGAAACTAAAATTCAATTCAGAGGGAAACTGACAGTTTACTCAGCAGGAGAAGGACTTGTATAACTGAAGGATGCACATGTTTGGTGGCTCATATCCTGTCCTTGTAGTACCCAGGTCTCCACCCAATATTCCCCACCCTCTGTCCCCGCTGCCGCTGCTGTTTATACTGCCTCTTCTACATCCCTCAGATGTATGACTTCATGGCTGTTTATGACTGTTCTGTGCCCATAGTATAAAACTGTTAATAATGGTGCTGACCCCATAATATCAATAGTATATGGTTTGTCAGCAGACATGCCACCATGTACCCCACGGCCGGCGGTGGCTAAGGGCAGGGGTTGGTGATCTTCCCTCTGGTCAAATAAATGACCCAGTGTGTTTATGGGGACTCTGAGCTGTATGAGGTGCCACCTTTCGGATGAGATGTTACTCCAAGGTCCTGACTCATTGGTTATTAAACATCCCATGACATTTGCTGCAAAGAGCAGGGCATTTCCTGGTGTCCTGGCTAAATTCCAAACCTGGCTCTCTCAACTTGCCACATAATTATCCCCAATTTAATTGGCTGAATATTGTTCTCTCCCTCTTCCCCTCAGCTGATGGGTGCTGAGCGTTCTGGTGCAAGAATGGCTACTGTGCATTACCCAGGAGGGTGCTACACTATATTGATGGTTGAGTACTGTAAGTGCTTTGAGTATGAGAAGTGAGAAGCAAAGCATTATTATTATTATTATTATTATTATTGTTGTTGTTGTTGTTGTTGTTATATAGTGACCCTAATTCTATGTTATAGTTGCTAAGTGATTTATCACAGTATATTTTGTTGGTTGCTACTAAAATGAATGTTTTTAGCATGCATGTTTTACGCATTCTGTATTTCAGAATTTATTTCTCAAATAAATCGTATAATGTACTGAATTCATCTTATTTCAGTTATGAAGACATTATTTTTTCTTTTGCATTGTTTGTATTAAAAATGTAATTAGTTTCCGAAGGCCATTTCCTTTAACAACATCAGAACGATCTTTGAGTTTGAGATGTCAAAACAATAACTTCAATGGCACCATCTACTGGGAAATGTACCGTTCAGGAAATGCAAAAGTGGGAATGAGATTAAATCCTGTAACAGCCCAATATAAGCTGATGGTTGTCATACAGCCTTGACAAGCATTACTGTGTTAATACTATCTCATTCTTGAGTGTATTATTACTTTGAGCTTCTAATCATGACATTAAAAACATTATTTGGGTTCAGAACTAGCAAAGGAGACTATATGCTTTACTATTATAAGACCAGTCACAAAACAGTGTCACCAATTACAGATGATTACATGCACATCATGATGAAAGAAAAAAATATATTATTGCATTCACAGTAGTAAAAACAGCATATGTAAACAAAATATTAATAAAATTCATGTTTTAGAATATTGTTGTTTAATGCTGCTGCACTTTTATCATATATCCAATCAATGTGCACCAAATATAGTGTGGATCCTTTTCTAGTACAGAGCTCTTTAGACCTTCACAGAAATGGTGAATGCTGTTTCTCATTGCAACAGAGCTTGTTTCCTGAAGAAAGTTGACTCCAAAGACGGAGACAGATGTGAGGAATCATTTTCAATCGCCTCACCTCATATAAATAAGTCTATTGACCCCCATTCTTCAGACAGGAACTGGGGCTTCACCTTGCCCAAGATGTACGCACTGCTGACATTTACCTTCCTACAAGGTGAGTCATTCACTGTTGTTTTTTCAGTTTAGGAAATATATACACTCAATCAGAAATAATGAAGGAATCTGCCTGTGTGTTCTGGGGTTACACTGTGGAGAAATGTGCTTGTTGTGTCATACCTGACCTTGCGGTGAGTTTCCAGCTAACCTTTCCCAAATTTGGGAATTTATGAAAGTGACAGACCACTTACGCAGTTTATTCCGTTTGACAGTTAACTAATGAGCTTAATTGCTGCACACCTGAAGGCAAAATCTCAGAAAATAACACTCTATGCCTGTCATGTATGCAGAGAAACCTTACTTACAGCATAACATACCTTAATAACGTTCACATAGGGTTTAACAGGAATTTTTAAACTATTTTTTACAGGGTTTTGTATGGACAAATGGTGCAGCACTTTCATGAACATGAATTTGCAGCAGGGCTTGAGTAGAAAGTAATCAACACCGTACTGATTCATAAGATCTTTTCATTCACGTGAAATATCAATATGCCATAGCAAACATATAAATAAACTACATGGAAGGTGGTGGTAGTGCAGAACAATGGTTAGGGAACTGGGAATATCCAGCTGTATTAATGTTCTGTATTTTAGCAATGTAGGTTGCGTAAATTGGTCTGGATAATAGTGCCCTGTAAATGGTTAAAACACAAATATAAATGAAATGTTTTAAACAGACTTTGTATCAGTTCTGTATGCAGTCCCTGGCCCGCAGCTAAAATTATAATCCTGTGGCCGAGGACCCTTAATTTCAGCATTTGTTAAACACCCAAAACTGGAATGCACTGGCTATTAACACTAAACAGAAGCAAACCTAAATGATGATGTAATGTATTATACACGAATGTCATGGATAGTAATTCGATTACATGTCTATATGTCTACAGCATAAATATATTATAATGCCCATAATAGTGCCAGCATCTGGACATGGTTTATTTTATTTCAAATTAGAAAACAGAATATTACATTTTGGGAATTTGGGGGTGTGGCTTTACACTGGCGGGCGAGGTTCCTACGGTTTGGGTGTGTCTTTAAATAGGTAGTGTGTGGTTTTTGTAGCCTACTCGTGCTGCGCTTCTTTCCTGTTTGTGTCTGCGTTAATTATAACGGCAGCGTCAGGTGTGTATCATTGGAAGGAGTTTATATGCCGTGCTTGCACGTTTCCTCTGATTCTCTTCCTCGTCGTTCCTGGCCGTGTAGGTCTGGCAGAGCAGCTGCTGGATTGGTACGGGCCATGTTTAGATTTATTTGGTGCTGGGTTTTAGGCTAGCAGCCTGGTTTTCACGTTTTGTTGGACTATATTGTTATTTTCATCGGTGAGGTGGGGGGATTATGGGTCCGACCTTCTATTACGGGGGACCCAGGCCTTCCCGTTTTAAACCTGTCTTCTGTTCTTTTGCGTAATTTTAAATGCATTTTTTTTCGGGCAAAATTGCGACTGCCTCTTCTGATTTTAGCTGCTTTGTAAGCTATGTTGCGGTGCAGTAAGCCATAGGCTGTGCCATAACGATTTGTTAAATGTAGCTAGCTATGAACAAACAGCCCCGTGGTTTAAAAAAAAGTGCAGGTTTAGCAGGGATTTAAGACGTGGGTTCAGATAGCTGGGCTACTGAACTCATAACGCTGGAATTGTTGTCACGAGATTAGGAAATTAGGTTTTACGCCAAAATTCAATGACCAGACAGTCAGTTATTCAGACTTGATGTATACCCAGATTTTCACGAACCAAAATTTACGCATCCCTTTTCTGAGGCGATTAATGAAGAAAAAAAAACCCCGTCAATCATCCTCCTTTTCAGGATGACATATGGTGTAGGCTAATGTGTCAGGGCTGGCGTGATCCACCGCACGCAAACAAAATACATTACAGACCAGCCGAAATTCTAATTGCGCTGCGTTTGGCGCTTGCACGATACTACGCCTGCTTTGTCACTCATGAAAGGGGTAGCCTACAAACTGCATGATCGCTCTTCTCACATGACTGACGGCATCCGAAGCTAAATAACCTAATTAACATAGAACATACAGATACCTTAGCCTGGGGTCAGCTATGTTGCAGTGCGTGTAATCTGGTGCCATCAGGAAAAGAGAATATTCAGTGCATTAGTCCGCAAATCCATGCACTTGCTAGTTATCTATTTGTATAGTTCTTTATCTCCCAGGATAAATGCAAGTTAAAATATTTCTCGGCCAATAATTATTTGGGCATTTTTCGGTGCCAGTTTTTAGTCCCGTCATTCAATCTATGTTCAGAAGCGCGGTTGAATGCTAAATTAATTTCAGGAAACAAACTATATTCCATGGAGCGCTGGGCCAAAACACTGGTTTTCACCCTCCAGTCCGTGATCACATTTGGCTCAGAATAAGCGGGAGGGGCAACCGGTTCCATGCTGACCCAGAACGCCTGTCCCGCCCTCGCCCGAGGCAATACACAGTAAGAGATACGTGCGATGTGAAAAGTAGCCGATTGCTAGAGCAGAGGGCCCGTCTTTAACAATAGCTTTCACCTCTAGTCAAGCCTCGCACGTACGGGTATTAGTGAGGTCAGATCCCATTAGTCTCAAGTGATGAGCTCGCTAGGGTTCTCACAAAGGCAGTTGAGTGGACGTGTGGACCAGCCACGAGAGAGAGGAGGAACAGAACGGCTTTAATGAACCCTTTCAGCACGTCAGAAATAAAAAATGGCATGTGACACAGTAGCACCGTGTTGAGCTGGCTGGTTTCACTGCCAATAAAATCAATGTACAAGTCAAGATACTCACAAGTATCACTAATTTAACATAGCATTATGCCCCTAGAACTAGAAAACTTTTACATTTCATATACTGCATCTTTGAGCCCTTCAACTGGCACACAAAGAAAACACCCAGAATCATTTTACCACTCGGGTGAACAGTGATAATGGGTTAAAATGACTAACCGTGATCTTTTATTGAAACAAATATTACGCCACAATACATTTAAAGATAATTCAATATCAGAGCAGAGAATCTCAGAATGTCTTTCCTGCCTGGATGAGAAGTTGTGGTTCATTGAGAAAGTGCGACAGGACACTTGTCTAAATTACCGGCATTGAAATCAGACTGTCAGGCCCGCTGGTGATTGATTATGGCCCATCTGGTCTGGGTGTTAAAACAGGAGTCAATAATGCTTCCCCAGGGAGAGTCACAGATACAGCTGAGAATTTCTAACAAAACACAGCCGCTCCCCGGTACCCCAAATTTGGCGTGAAGGTTGCGGTTTTCGCTTTCAATCTGCATCCTCGCAAACCCGGGCCGAACCGAAGCGAGCGCAGGATGCAGGCCAGGCGCGAAACCGTACGTGATGAAATTCTGTCCCTGTTCACCGCACGCCGAAGGACAGCCGGGTCGGGAAGCAGGTTCCGCGCCTTTCTGAACGCGTCCCGACGAGGTCAGCGCGGCCGCTGAAAAGGTCACCGC
Source organism: Anguilla rostrata (assembly GCF_018555375.3). NCBI lineage: Eukaryota > Metazoa > Chordata > Actinopteri > Anguilliformes > Anguillidae > Anguilla > Anguilla rostrata. The sequence continues at coordinate 20,759,549 of NC_057935.1, forward strand.
TGTCCAGTCCAAGGTCAAACGTGAACCAGGAGGGGCCCTGGGAGGCCATTATTTTTTGTGAAGAAGAGTGTCGGTTTTCCATCTCCGGACATGGTGGCGACTCTGTTCGTAGTAAATCGCAAACCTCCCCAGCCCCACCCTCCCCTCCCCTCCCCTCCATCGCTGGCTACCAAAAAATAGCTGACCAACGACATTTCTTTTTTTGAGATTTGGTTTATTTATGTTTCATTGAAAGCTGCCACAGAATCATCGAGCTGAAACGCATCGGCAGAAATCCCTCAATGTCACTGAATAAGAATAACAGTGTTTCCACTCTCTACTTCAAGCATTACTAAGCATCACAGGTATCCTGGATTGAACCTCCACTCTGCACGAGAACTGATCTACCCGAAACTCGGGCAGGGGTCTCTGCAAGGTCACAGATGCATTATGGGTAACATTGATAAGGCAATATTGCACACTGGTAGTTTGTCAAGCCTCAGTATCAGAAGACTAGATTTTATTCAACCTGAATCTCTCTACCAGGGCCGTTTTCAGAGGAAGTAATGTAACTGTCTCGAAATGAATATGAAAACAATAAAAGAATATAAGGCGAACTCGAGTAGCTTCAAGGAGACTGATTTGTGCAAACTGTTCAGAGAAAATGTGTAATTTCAGGCGTGAAAGTGAACTTTTTACATTCAAATCCTACAAATTACACAGAACGGAAATGAGGAGGTTACAAAAACAGTACTTGTCTGTATTTCGGATACTGTGATGCTTTTTTAAAAGGTCGGCCTTCACCGCCCCCCAGACCCAACCCCATCCCCTACCCCCACGCACCCCCCCCCCCTCCCCCTCCCTCAGTTTCCTTGCAGCTTCTTCATGACAAGGCTGTGGGGAGGCGCGTTGGTGAAAAGCGTCCCCACGAAGACGTGCGTCCCCCAAAGTGCATGTTGGATGACTTTGCAGCAGCCCAGGTCCTCGATACGGAAGCCCAGATGCCGGTACCGCTCATCCGTCTCAAAAAGTGTGTTATTAGTGTAGGAGCCAAAGAACTGGAGTGAGACACAAGCAGGGGGAAAACGACACACACATTAGAGATGTAAATGACAAATTCTTTGGTATTTGGGATACGTCTTCCTTTTTTAAGGAGGTGGAGGAGCAGCAGCTTCTGAAAGTTTTCTGGACTACCCACATGTTCAAAAAATGATATTTTAATTTGTGTGCATGGGAGATCCGTTACTGTGTACACAACACAATGACGTGCCGCAGAGGGCTACCTACCGCTAGTCCCGAGCTGGGGTCTATAAAATCTGCCCAGAATCCCGCTGACCGGAGGGCGTAGCAGATCTCCTTAGCACCAGTAATGAACTGGAGAGAGAGGACAAGGGCACAGGCGTTAGCTTTTACATTCACCACATTCAACTGTGCTGTGTTCTTATCCAGAGTGACTTACAACGTAGGAGAAACATAGGTCTGTTTCCCTGATTTATATGAGCAACAGCGCCAGGCCAGGCTAACAATACTCCCAGACCGGCGAGTATAAACATACATCAGCAACTTTCACACTGAATAATCGTGCATGTTTCTAAACTGATGGAGACTGGTAAACCAAAGGGGCCACTGTTTGAGTGCAGCCAGATACAACGTCCACTTAAAGTGTCCTTGCCTACTTTCTGGAGGGCTATCTTGAATTTATATTACAGGAGTAAACTATCTCTTCTGTTTTTTAGAAAGTAACCAAGCCCAATAACAAAAAAAGGTATGAAACTGTTTCAGATGTAAAGCTACTGTCAACTAATGAACATGCTTTGAGAGAAACAGAGCATGCTTTGTGCAACCTTTTTGTTTTCAGTGTTACTGAGTGTAAATAGGCCTGAGGCAGTACTAACTCCAAATCATATAACGTGCCGCTGGGACCCAGTTCCCATGAGCACCATGAGACTATGGGTCACACTGTCACCAAGGGGGACCCCGGCAACAGTTGCTAGCATGGAGACGGGATGGCGGGTGACAGAGGGCTGGCGGGGGGTGCGGCCGTCCCGCGGCGAAGCACGTTAACGAGCTTAGCGCACAGCGTTTGCGCGGCACGGCAGCGATGTTAACCAGACGGTAAGTAATCCAGGCGGCTACGGGCACGCGATCCGCAGCGGAGAGCCGTTTCTTTCACAGCCGCCCGCTCCCTCTCGACGCGCGACTTCCTTTGTCCTTGTGGGAAGCGAACCGCTTCCGACGCCTTTCAGAGCGTAACCCCGCGACTCCGCGACACCCGTTAGAAAGGGACCCGACAGCTCTGTGGACAAAGCCACGCTGACCGACGGCCAGACTGTCGCCCGCCATCAAAAGCACGTGAACACTTTAACGGCACGACTCTCCCGCAGACTGGAAAATACGACGTCGCTCCGAGATGCGCAGCGATAACCGATTTTCCACTCCACGCCTACGAAACCAAATCCGAGTAGGCCGGGTTCCGGATATTTCCTCCGACAGTCTGCTTCCTTTACTATCCCGTCTCCTCTCCACAAATAAACACACGTAACTGTCTGGAATTCTTTTAGTGACCTTATGTCGAGGAGGGCGGTTAAACACTTTCTAACATAGAATATGTCGCGTTGCACAAGAATAACAAGGCAAGACAATACATCTGTGCAAAAGGGTCATCAAACGATATCTGGAACAGATAAAATACTTAAAAAAAATGTTTTCAGGAATACAAATACACATGAATTGACTGATGACCCACTGTGTCCTCCATGTACTAATTTCTCAGTTCTGTATGTTTATGCTCCATTTATATATTAGTTTACTTACAGTAAGTTCAGCAGGACTAAAATAATTGTTTGAACTTGTTAGATAAATTATGTATGTATATTTTATAAGGTCAATGGCCTGCTTCTCTAGTGACTGTTTTACCCTTGGTTAAAGGAATCCCTTCTACAAACTATCTTGATTTACGATAAGATTACTGCATTACCACAATACCTGTATTTAACATTAACATAAACACTTCTGACATATGAATAGCTTTGCAGATGTGTCCTGGCTTGTAGTCTATATACTGATACAAATATGTGCCCATCAGGTAATGGTAGCCAGCTAGGCAGCATGCCATCTACTGAAGCTTTCCCTGCCTTCAGGCATTCATGTCAAAGATGCTTATGGATAACAGGGTTCTTATGACCCTGGAGAGAGAATCTGCTCTTTTTTGCATTATTACTGAGTAGTATAATTCAGTAGTTTTAAGGCCAATGTCTACAGTTCAGTGTTAGCTTATAGCACAGGTGAAGTAACACATTTGAAATGGGAAGAGCATTGTGTGGCAAGTCACCACTCGTGCATTCATTCGGGGGGGGAGCCCTGATAAATTATTCCTCTCGCCCAAAGGAAATGCAGTGCGGTCGACGCAGGGCAGGGCATGGGCTCACTCTATCCAGCAGCAGCTCCCTCTCCTCGTCCACTTCTTCGCACCACGCCGTCATGTCGTTTTGGGTTTTCTGGGTCACCGTGACGACGGTCATGCCATTGGACGGAGCCTCTGGGAACATCGACTCAAAATCTGAAGAAACAAGACGGAATTTATAGCACGTGCAGTAAATAACACGTCACCATAACCGTAATGCACTTATGCGTCCATCTTAATTACTGGTACACAAATTCAAACATATTACATATATGTAGCAACATCTTACTATAAATCCAAGTCGGCAAGAATTTGACTGTTGTTGCTAAGCTTGACCTCAATGCTTAAAATGACGTTAGTTAGCAAGCATGGCACTGCCCTCTGGTGGACATCTTAACTACTGCACATTCAAGCATTTGCATTTCATTCCAAGAGAAATAACGCATTGCATGAATACCATGAGTGCATTTTTTTGTTTTTGAAAGACTTTTTAATATTAACCAAAAGGAGGAAAACACTCTCTCAGACAAAACATGGCATCAATATGCACTAGCCAAAACAATCATACGAACCTTGAGCTGCTAAAACAAACCTGTAAAATCCACAGAAATGCCTTTGCAAAAACAAACCCAAATAAAATTGTACCTTTGAACAGCTTAGACTAGTTACACTAATGAGACTAGTTAGAGTGAGTTGCGTAAGTTAACAGTTACAAATTTAACTATACTAAAAATCAAACCCCCAATGCAGTAAGACTGAATGCAAGTCTAATGGTCCTAACAGAGTGATTTCTCTATTTTCCTGTGATGGGCATTGGTGCTAATCAACAGGAGACCCGACTGCACCGCAGAACAAAATGATTACCTTTCTTTAGCAGCTCTGGGCAAGACTGTATGGCACATTCCACATTGGAGGTGTCAAAGTACTGTTCCGCTTTGCTGACTTTATGAGTTACAGGAGGGGCTTCTTTCCCCTGAGGACAAAACAAAGATGTAATTAATCACCACTGGTAGAAGAAGACTAACGACATCCACAAATTAAATTCTCACTTCAGTCAGCAACACAGAAAACTGCCCCAAGCGCCGTATTACATTACATTACATTCAAGTAAGGCGAGTTACCTAACCATTACCTTATACTGCCGTGTACACAATACCAGAGACATTCTATGTCTGTTATTTTCTACCTGGAATCTTGATAATATCACTACACTACCGACTAAAATCACTACACTACTGAACTACCACATAAACCACTCCGCTCTGCAGCAGCAGGGCGACTTGCACTCCCTGCCATCCGGGTGAATGGTTCTCGCTCGTCCCTACCACGGAGCTTCTCCACCCTAGCTCCCCAGTGGTGGAATGAACTCCCTGTTCCTCTGCGAACCACTTCCTCATTGCCCATCTTGCGCTGTGGTCTGAAGACTCATCTCTTCAGACTATACCTGGACTAACCAACTATCACCACTCTGCGGGGCACTCCCAATCTAGGATCTTTTTTTATCCCTTAAATCCCCCTCACTCATGCTACACATGTACCTCCTGTGCCACTTTCATGTTACATTTACCTCCATCCAGTACTTATATTGTACTTTGTATATAGGTATGGGTCAGCCGCCCCGCCAAGGCGTAACTTGGCGGGATAGCATACCTGCCATCCCAGTCATTATCTTGATGTAACTTGTCATGCCTCCTAGTTTGACTTAGCATCGGATAGGTCACAGCAATGTTTACTGTGTGAACTAGACTCAATGTGTTCATGGCTATGAATAGCTGTTACAAAATGAGTATTGTACCTTATTGGACCTGTGTTTTGTAGTTGTTCCAATGACCTTTGGTTTGCACTTATTGTACGTCGCTTTAGATAAAAGTGTCTGCCAAATAAATGCAATATAAATATATTTATATAACCCACGTCTGACCCATTCACAACACACTATGGTCACTGGTATGTACCATTCACTTAAGACCCGGGTCTGCAAGTTTAGTTCTGTACACATTTTGTTTTTTTCGGCTAATACAGCTTCGCAGCCAACTGGCTAGTGCATACAATATACACTTTGCCATTATGCTGGCAAAACTCAGAATGTTAACTCCTGAATCGATAGCCTAGTAATGTGCTCCAAATCTGGAAAATCCTTTTACGTAAAACCATGTCATCAAATGTGCTAAGTAACATATTTTTATTTAATATTCACTGTTACATGTTTACTTGTGACAACTGAGAAATTCTCTCCTGGCATGACTATAGCTGTGAGTCTAGTTAGCATTATTTACATACATAATATTTACATAAGTTTCGGAACATCGTTTCTGCATGAGAGCAGTTCTGAGATGTGGAGCACCGACTCAGGTCATTTGGACCCATGTAAACCCCAGGGTGTGAGCAGGGTGGCGGACCCGGGTTGGATAAAGCGGGTTGACCTTTCGCACCAGCGGCAAACACGGGTTTTACCCAGGTCATTGCTTTGGAATAAAAGTGGTAATAGTAACATCACAGGTAGTGTCACAGGAGAGACAACTTGCTAAGCCTTTGCCTGTGAAGACCAGGTTTGGGTCTCCTGTTTGAATAAAAAACTTCATTATTTTTATTTAAAATTTTACCTGAAATTCGTTGATGAACTGCGCCATCACAAACTCGTGCCTCTCGCTGCTGGAGGGGGCAGACAGCACGTCTGGAACCGTCCTGTGAACCGGACCCTTCTTCTGCTCCGCGGTACCCTGTAGGTGACAGTCGAAGCCCACGTTGCCTGGCAACTGGAAACGCTGGTCCTGAGGACCGAATGGGCCCATATTCTCATCTGGCCACACGGTTCTGGGCCCTATATAACAGAACAGGAAGTGTCATCACAAAATGCCTTTATTATCACCATCACCAGGCCTTTAAGTAAGTACCACCCGTTGCTTTTAATAACAATAGTTATGCTGTTGCACAAGTCTTAGACATCAAAGCATTTGTCTGCTCTGATGCAAAAATGTTAAAATATTTAATGAAATGCAATAGTTTTCGATGCGCATTCAAGATATTGAGAAAAATGATAAATGTCCACAATTTTATCTTAGTAGCATGTATAGCCCATCCTAACAACAAGCTAAAACAATGTAGACAAGGAACTAGGCAATATGAACTAACCAGCCTGACACATTGGAAATGGTCCAATAATTAAACATTGCCATTCATGACCTTGACATCTTGTGCACAATTTCAAATTAATGTGGACATTCAAAAGCTAGTAACAATACAAGTTAACACAATGACAACATTCATTTTGGGACAAAATGCCCCACTGTTGGGTTTTAAACACAGGGTTTAAAAATGTTTGAACAAAAAAAGAAAAACAATTTTAAACAGTTTGAAAACATTACTCTACCCCAGTGTTTTTTTTTACATTCACTTACTTGTGCTAGTCAAATAGAAAATTATTATAATAGGCCATGAAACCAGTTTGTAAGTTCATATTTTTTGTTTCATAAACATATTAAATGAGAACCCAAAAACTCTAAAGTACTGCCTTGTTTACGGTGTGTACACACAAAAGCTCATTTCTGAAATACAGATCCGTACCCATATCGAAGGGTGCCGACATCAGGTGGGATTCGTCTGAGCCAGAGGACCCTGCAGCAGAGAAGGCTCTGGCCCCCGCGATCCTGCTTACAAGAACGTGGAGGCCTGGCAGGTAGGACACTAGCCTGGCTCTGCCACAGAGCACCTGGGGCAACGTAATAACGCAGCGTTACACAGCGATGTTAGTGCAGACATACAGCAAAGAGCACGAGGAGAATTACACTGGAAATTAACATCATCTACGGTACTTACACCGGCCATCCTGACGGGCCTCTCCTGCTCTCCACCTGAAAGGGAAACCGTTATGATGAGACCTTAATTAGTAGCTTACTCACAATTAATAGCCAACTGACCTCAAGAATGGTTGCTTTGCGTATGAATCTTGCTAGTTACCAAGCGCAAGCCAACGTATGACACAGCTACAAAGATGTGTTAGCACATGCAGTTTGTGATGAAAGTACTGCCAGTTTAGATAAGACGTTTACCCTTTGATAACGCAATTACAGTCTGTTAGCTAACACGGACTATCCATATGCGAAGCAATTGGCACTAGAATAACAACAGGAGCTATCAACAGCTAGCTAGGAGTGATGGTAGGAAAATTACAGTTAAATTAAAGTTTCTCTACCTTGATGCCTGAATAGCTCCGCGCAGAGCGATGTCACTTTCTGACTGATTAGCAATCTTATCGATGAAAACAACTATCAGAGCTGTCATGTCAATGATACACAGTTCGGCCTGTAAATGAAGCTGTCTTGAATTATTTTAAATATGATATTAATTTACAGCCAACTCAGATGATCATATAACACGTTAGTAAGCACTGACCGTTTGGTGTTTGTGTAAACGTAGCTGACATAATGTTGGCTAACCTAGCTGCTGTTTTGAAAGATAGCTAACTGGCTAACGTTGGCTAACAACGATCTGAGTCCCTCATCTATTTTGCCGTTCACTATTTTCATTTACAAGCAAGAAGGGAAGTATCGCTAAAATAATAAAGTGATTCTTATTTGGCAAAGAAATACTTTGTTCTTACCTGTGTTCTTTATTTTGCCTTAGCTGTATAACCTGTTACCTACACTTCTCCTTCGGCACGTCCACCATGAGTTGCTCCGTTACGTAATAATGGTGCGCGACGATGGACAAAAAGTGCTAAACGTATTACGCAAGAACACATGAAGTGCAACGCGAAACGGTACACACGAAATATGTGCAATTAAATATGGGCCCCCATCCTAAATAAAAAAAAAATTAAAAATCGCTGATAACCATTTTTTTCCCATTGTTACTTTATAGATTTTTAAATAAGAAAGCATCATATAAAATGCGGCGATGGTGAGCACAGGCAAGATTACTCTATAGTGTGTTCAGAAAATTATCTATCCATTCATCCATCCATTATCTATACCCACTTATTCCTGGCCAGGTTCATGGGAGGCGCTGAGCCTATCCCAGCATGCATTGACGGGAGGTGGGAATACACCTTGGGCAGTTTACTTTACTTATCACAGGGCGCACACACCATTTTGAGAAAATGATGCTGTGCGGATATGTGTTACAAAACAGTTGGCCAGGATCCTCACACTTAGTCAAGTTGTTTCGTACTTGAAGCAAATATAACTTCAACAAAAATAAAAGTTCACAGAAAATTTACTGTATTCATTTTGTGTTGCCCTCTTTGACATTGTAGGACTGCATTCGTCACCAATGAGGCATGTTAAATTATTTTATTAATATTAAAATATTAAAGATTGCATTAGGGTATTATTTACCAGATATTTTCATTTTTATACATACATATGAAGTTGATTCATTCACAATATGCTATTCTGCATGTGTGTACATTCTGTATCCACTAGATGTCATGATATTGCTGTTGAAGACCAACATTACCCCCTCTTCCTCACTCTCTTGCTCTCTCTCTCTCGCTCTTGCACATACACTGTCATCATTACATACTAGTAGGACTAGTGTGTTTACTGTAGCTGCAGGGGAATTGGGTCAGTCTATGACGACGCCATTTACACATTTTTATGAATGTGCAATATAACCCAGGAAAGCACATGGAAACTGGAAAATCATGATTTACATCTGGAAACGTCTATAGGAGATCATTGCCTCTAACCTCCTACTGCGTTACATTATTACTGTCATTTTTAACAAGCTTTTCTGTAGCTTTTGGTTTACTGAGGCCAGATGGATATTTCCCCTGTTGTCACAGTCACACTGCCTATCAGCCAAGATATTGAATTCTCCACTCCTTGTAAATAAACTGGGGAGCTTAAGCTGCATTTTATACATCTGTGAACCCTAAAACAAGAACTAAATGAAGCCAAGCTACTTATCCTACAGTGCAATAGACCCCCAGAGGAAAACATGGGCCTTGATATGCATGATGCGTGCACAAGGCATGATGTGTGTATGTGTATTTTTGGTCTCAGATCTCACTGCTTTCAGCAAAGTTACTGGTAACTTAAATGCGTAATGGCATGGATATATATGGTGGAGTGGCAGGAGAAGTAACAACTAGAAAAACTGTGTACTCATCAGAACATATCCCCTTGGCTGTAAGTCATAAAAACCTGGTAAAAACCTAATAAATAATTCTATTAATACACTAAATCTTTCAAGCAGAATTAAGATGTGTCAGGGAAACAACTCCGGTTTCTTTTTTTAATTTCATGGTCTTTGATTTCTTGGTGGCTTTGTAAAAATGTGACAATTCTTAAAGCTCCAGTAGAGGGCACTATACACCACTGGTTAAACGTCCATGACCGTGTGAGGGAAGCAGGGAGCTGGACACTTAGGAAAGTACACATTCATTATTGAGCGCTGAATCATTCTGCCGTTCTCATTTCTATTTCGGTGCGGGAGGCACAGCTGCCTCGCGCCAGCTTTCTGAAATAAGACCCGGGTCCCCAGAGCCTGGTCCCGGCGCGGTACCGTCCCGTGCGAGGGAAGAGAGCGAGACGCTTCCAGATCCTCAAGCTGCTCTCACACCAGCTGCAAGCGTGTGTCCGGCACCAGACCGCAGTGACCTGCATTCTAGCATTGTGCCTTTGTGTGAAAGGATGTCTGTAATGGAGCCACTTTTGGTTTGTGCGTGAGTGTAGAGGGCCTCACTGTGTGTGTGTGTACGGCGTGTGTGTGTATGTGTGTGTGTGTGTGTGTAAGGCTGCCTGTCTGTCTGTGTGTGTTCATATACAGATGAAAACGTGATGTCTGAATAGTCAATTGTGTCTGGAGGCGATTCTGTGTGTGTTCATGTATGTTCGTGCTGAGATTAACCTCTCCTAGAAGGCCTAGAATCAAAACACAGTGTTTTTGCAACTCTGAAAATGAGGGGATAATTAAAATCATGCATTTATAAACTTTAGTGGCAACTCCTGCTGTTTTAGCCTGTGCATGAATTTACATTCAGAAGTCTTGTTTCTACGTATATTCCAGTAATGAGGGTCTAACATTAGCAATGAATGCATGCTTGTGCATGTGCATGTGCGTGTGCATGAAAGCAGAGGTCTAACACCAGCTGTGGCTGCCTCTGCCTATGGGGGTGTGTGGGTGTCAAGGGCAGGAAAGCACAGCGTTGGGGGAGACAGCAGGCCAGTGCGTCCCCCCAGGACTGAGGAGGGAAGCACATGGAGGAGAGGGACCAGCCCTCAGAGTGCTGGAAACTGCTGTGTTTCCTCTTCTCTTATATTCTCAGCTGCAGTGGAACGCAGAGCCATCTGGCTGCAGGAAGCTGTCAAAATTCCTTCGTCGGGATTGCAGACACTGGCCTTGGACTGACAACTTCTATGACACTGAACAGACACATCCTTGGGCCTTACACACACTGAGAGCAAGAGCTCCACACACATACACACACACAAACATGTGAACCAAAAAAAAAAAAAAACACACTAGGGCTATTGTGGATGCTGCATTATAATATAAATATAAAAAATGTATCTAATCATGTAAAATAATGCTTTTGAATACAGCATGTATCCTCCGATTGCTTACTCCAGTCGAATGAAAAAGTATTGTTTTTGCTCAAACATATTTGCTGACAATAAAAACTGAACCGATGAAATTTTGTTCAATGACATTCTCCATAGGGACTTTGAGTTAAGTCAGATAAACAACCTGTATTTCATACCAGATGCGAAAGCAGTCAGTCATCTTGTTGCCAAGTGAACAGCTTGTGCGTGAGCCTCTGTCAGATATAGCCATTCATCGCCACTGCTGACACTTTCTCATATGCTGTATTTAATCTGTCATCTGGCTGCCAAGGTGGGCAGTTTACTATACATTTACCTACTCTACATTTACTATAATTATTCACTTTCTCTGAGCCTTTCAGCAACATGGAATTATAAAGAAATTTCATTCCAATTGTCATAGTTTAAGCTCACTTTCAAGTCAATTGGAACCATTTTAGGTCTTGCATGTAATATAATTTTATCCGTATATTTCTACCATATGTACAAGTAGTCAACCCTGCCCTGTTTACCTGATATAAAAGCTTTTGAAGATAATAGATGTTGTGTTTATTAAACAGGAAAATGTAGACCGCCTAGCTCCACGCACAACTTCGTGACTTTATCAGTACAGAATATTAATAATGTTTTTGTCACAATTATGAAGCTGACACAGATTGTGCTCACTCCAGGAAGTGAAATCTCTCTCTATGTGGCCTTATTGTCTTGGAGCTACATGGTGGGAGCTCTGTGGATTCGTCCGCATCGCATGTGAGCGGAATATTAACGGCCCCAGTAGCATTTGAAGCAGGTGCTAAAGGTGATGGGTTTTTTCTCTCTCTGCAAACGGAATCATTGTGACCGTTTCCCAGGAGTCCCTGTGCAGCCCTTCCCCTTCCTGCAGCTGGAGAGCGGCAAACATTGTGGATCCCTGACTCCCATTTCACACCAAAGGAGACCCGAAGGGAAATGAGTGTGTTTCTGTTTCTGAGGTCACACTTTACTCCGCCCCCGCCTCCCTCCTCCGCCTCTCCAGACGAATTACTCTTTAGCTTTGAATGTAACATACAATGTCAGCATCTAAGAGAGGACTTTCCCCTCAAATTCCTTTTGACCTCGAGGCTAATTTATGCAGCACATATGTTAAGTCTGCATGGCTTCTTGAAATTCTCTTGTTCATATTGTAAAATGTTCATATTTCCCACTGTGGTTCTCATAGATTGAAAGCAATTCGCCCAGAGCCACTTGGTGGCAGGGGTGTGGTGATAGTTCACCCCAATATTTATCAAACCACTTAATCCTGCATATACAAAAACAAAACATGATATTATTTTTCAAGTGTTTAATTTTGTGATAGATACCTCCTTTTATCAACTCTTGAAGCATTCTGTATCCTGTAAGAAAAGTTTTATTTTTCAATAATTATTTCCCAAAAACGAACTCCTGCAAAGGGCCTCCTTATAAGGTTTTTGTTGCCAGACAGAATTCCTCTCCGATTTTTTTGCCAATTCCATTAAAACAATTTGAATCCCATTAATCTTTCAAAATACATCTCAAAAATAAATCATAAATCAATCAGTTAATATCACAAACTTGTATTATGCACCGACAGTATGTCTGTGTGAGAGAGTGAGTAACAAGTTTAAGTCCAAATTTTCAGGGCTCAAGAATACTTAGAAAAGCTGTGACTCAACTCTGCTTTTCCCAACTCAACTTTACAGCTTCTCTCTCAGGCTCCACTGCAGGCCTTGCCAGGAATCAGACATTTTATGTCAACATTTTATTCCTCTTTAAAGACTCTCTGTAGTAAGACCAAAGACCATAATACCTGACACAGAGGAATCTTGTCACAGGCTGCTCTGTTACAGCACATGCACTGGTGACAAAACTAAGTCGATTCAGAAGAGCTTTCATATTGGGGGCTTTGGAATGGGTCCTGTCAGACAGCCAAAATACTGGTCCGTGAGGAAGGATTCCACAGAACCGCGCATAAATTGGACAGATAAAACATATTTATAAATAAATTACAGGTTTTCTTTAACAATTGCATAGATCGTATATTATTTCTACTTAAACATGAAATCTGAAAATTGGCCAAAAGTTGGTGTTGAACTTTTAAATATGACCTACATTGCACTGCATGGAACTCTCCTATGCACAGGAAGTGGGGGTGGGGGTGAATACTCCAAAGAACTGTACTTCCTGGCACCCTGTGCGCATATATGTGCATGAGCATGTGTGCATAGAAGTATAAGTGTGTGTGTGTGTGTTAAAGCAACACACAACTGGCCCAACTTCTCAAACAAAAGGGCCCAGCTGTTAAAGATCAGCAGCTCACTGGGGAGACAGACTCAGCTGCCTGCTTCTATTAGGAAGCGCTGTGGACCATCTCTCCAAGGTATGCTGGGGTGGTTAATCTTACTCAAACACAAGTTTGCTCGGTTGGACAAAATGAGAGATTTGGATCCACAGGAAATTGAACACAATCTAACAGGGTCCTGGGACGGAAGATAGAAAAGGCAAGCAAACTATGGATGACCCAGTCACTGAAACCTCAGGGGTTGGTGTCTAGATTGTCACTATTTTACTTTTTGGACTCTTCCATGGTCTTCTATTTATATAAGTGTGACTTACAGAGCTCAAACCATGATTTTCATTATTTACACAATTAACATCCACAACTTCAAAATTCATGCATCCCCAATAAAGTGGGCACGACAGGTTACCATTCAAATGCATTAAAGATGCATGCAAAAATGCATTAGATACTAAAACAATATTGATGTACCTGCATTTGTTACAAGGATGACAATGATAATGATGATGGGGAGTGAGGAAAAGATTTCCCAATTTTAAGAAAAAAAAAAAAATCCAGGTGGCATTGATTGAGTTGAGTTACTTAGTCACAGGAAAAAGGAGGCATTGCACATAAAGGCCAGTGGTCACATAGGCCAGGACATAAGAATCTCCATGACGGTAATCTGAATGTCCACTGGTCTTCCCCAAATCAAGCAGAAGTGTTTGGTCTAATGTGAAGAGCTACAGGATCACAGCATGCCCAAAAATGTCACATGCATTGTGCTCTTAGTTTCCATAATGTCAGGTAGACTTCACTCAAGTGAAGACATGAAAGGATGCTGAGATTGTTAGTTTCCTCACAGGTACTGATGTGTTCACTACACCTGTCTCTCCAGCTTTGCCTTCTGCTCTGATGACGGCCCCGAATCACAGCAAACCAGCTGTGACATCTGGGTGGGTAACAGTTTTCTGTTTCTTGCCAAACCAGCAATATGCTGAAGATGTAGATTTAAAAGATGGCAGTGCTTTAGAGTAAACAAAAGTAAAGCTACCTCTCGGCAGCAATTTCCAGCAAAAAAAAGCAGGAAGTGTGAAAAGGGCCCATTGACAGCCTATTGGTGAGCAAAAAACATTGATTGATATTAGCTACGCAACTGAGGGTAACGCCTACACAGCTTACATTCTTTACATACTATTCATTTGTGCAGCTGCATATTTAATGAAGCAATTCAGGTTAAGTGAAATGCTCAAGGGCACAACAACAGCTATGTACTACCTATGAACTGAACCTGCAGCCTTAGAATTGCAAGCCCAGTTCCGTAAATTTCAGAAGCTCAGTGTGCACTGAGAAATGAATCCCAAGAATGCATTGATGTAGAAACTGCTGTAAATTCCCTCTGAAAAGGTGGGGGCAGAAAGTTGAATGCAGCCCCATTGATGGCAGTCCTGTGCTGGTCTTTAATCTTCATGTCCTTCAGTTAAAACAAAAAATGAATAATGCAACAGCAAATCGAAAGCCTGAACTTCTTATTGCGCGAGGGCGTGACGGCAAAAGCAATAACTGAAAAAATTGTCATTATTAACAGAAGATTAATTTTGAAATGTATTGTGCAAGCGTGAGTGAAGGTAAAATATGAACCGTTTCACGTTGTGCTGCGCCTGGCATCATTAGGACTGGAAATAACTTCTCTGCAGCCGTTTGAGCTGTAATAAAAGTTCTCCTTGACAAATCAATGGCTCCTGTCTCGTCTTCATCGCCAAATACACGGCAAAACCACCACGGTTGCACACGGTTACGTTGCTCTGCCTTGTTTTGCCGTCGCTCGCCAGTGATAGATCAGGACCAAACAATTGTGTTCACTCAAACCCGAGCAGGTGTCGGCGAGGGGCGAAGCCACCGAAGCATGACGACACTCGTGCCTGTCAGACAAGGTGAGCGCGCTGACCTTTCCCCGCGCGCGGGGAGGGGGGATCTGATCTGATGGGCACTGACCTATTTTAACTGGTGCTTCCAGTCTCATCTCATCAGCATCATTGAATGGGACATCGGACCTCCCGAAATGCCCCCACCCCTGCCCCCTTCCGCCCCACCCATTACAATGCTCCTTGGGGGAGGAGGGAACTGGGTGAGTGGGTTTGTGTACAAACATCGTTCCTTAGGTTCTTTGTTTAAAGCAAGAACAAATCTACTTTATAACTGACTTATAACTCTCTCGGCAGTTTCTTTTTCATTTCTACCAAAGGGCACCTAAATCCTTGTGCTCCGTAATGAGCAATTCACTGTCAATTATCATTTAATGTGCGCACTGTGGCTTACTGCTGCTCCAAATGATTTTTTCCACACTTCAGCCCCAGGGTTGGTGGGAAATGGGAAGGTTGCATGTATTGAGCATGATACCGATGCAGTTCTCTTTATGAGATTTAGGGTTATGAATGCTTGCCATGCCGAACCAAAAAATTGCCGAACCTTTTAATTTTCTAATAGAAACAAAAGACATATTGGCATCGTCATCTTAAGTGAAAAAAATGTTGTATTTAAGATACAATATGAACACATAGGAAAAAATTCCAACAGACAACAGGCAGGGATTAGCATTGTGGGTCACGCATGGTATATGTATGAGGAGTTTAATTAGAATGATGGACAATTGGTCACCCAGGCGCAGAGCACAGAAGCCCGACTTAAGGCGGAGCTGCCGGTCCTGCTTCATATGGCCGGAATTGCTATCTTCACTATTCAAATGAGGGACCATCTCTTATTCTGCGGTAATAATCTCTAAGCCAGCTCATTACTGTGAGCATGGCTTTCCTTGGACACAGGGGTTTCAACAGTGGAAAGAGGAGATCAGAACAGATTTCTTCCTAGATATTACACAGTAGTCTATCTGTGCCATGCACTTATGGGACATGTCTGATTATTTTCGAAATACATTCAGAAAATCAGATCAAAAGGACAACAATAACTGAAACACAGTGGAGCTGCCACTGGGTGTTTTGCTGGTAGTTTTCCTTTTTTCATTTTAGCTTCTACTGCTGTTCATAACAATATGTATAGTTTTTGGACCACTCCCTATGTGACGTGATATCAACAGTGTAAATGACCCTGGTAAAGGGCAAGTACCGTACGTGAAGTCATACAAAACAGTCTCTCAAAGCAATGATAGTGAGATTAGTCTTCCTCAAGTGAAGGTTGCAATATAGTCAGGCAGCACGTGAGACTTGGACCTACAGCCAAATGAGTGGGATTGAACATTGACGTGGGGGGTAGGCAGATAAAGCAAACAAACCAAAGGTGACCCAGTCAGATAAATCAATAACGTTTCACGTGTCAGGCAGCTGATGATTTTGGGGTCCTTTTCCACTCACTGGCAATCTACCAACTGCAGGTCAACCTTGCCTTAGCTTTGGAATATTACTTCTCCATTTTATACTGAGTTTAGGATGTTTTCCTTCTCTTTTATAATGTATGTGATACCCATGTCTTTGCTACCTTAGTTCCAAAACAGGACAGTGGTACCTCCCAGCAAGAAGTGACCTGTGGATGTTTTTTTATTTATTTAATTTTTACATTTTCTTGCAGGAGGGCTATGCAGTCCTAGGCCCTGTTTCGCACAGCAGGATGACTGAGCTAGCTGATGACTGTGCTGAATAAAACACAAGACTCAGCTGACATCAGCCCATACTCCAGATTTGGGAGGGTTCCGGGTTTTTACTCAGTGCAGTTATCCAGCTAGCTCAGTACTCCTGCTTTGTGAAACAGAACCCGGGTCCTGAAGAGAAAAAGCACCAGCGCGGTGAGGGTCAGTGCCGGTCCTGAAGGGCCACAGCGTGTGAAAGACTGTGCAGCACAATCCCTTTTCTGGTACTCGACCTGCACGCACGCACCCTCACGCAGGCTTTCGCACCGTAGATGAATCATACCACAGTCCCATGTCCTATTCATTACGCTCACTTCTGAGGGACAGCCCTAAAACACTGGTGACCCCCGGGTGATGTAGATCAATCTAAAGGGTAAGCCAGCCAGGCCCCAGTAATAAGTCACAGCGAAACGAGCTTAAATCAGCCCGCCGCTCGGTCCGTGACCTATTACTGCACCGCGTCCCGACGGGAGAGCACTTTGTGTCAAGCAGACACCGCGGATCTCGCGCTTTGGCGGGTAATTGCGCGGCGCGGCTAATTATCGTAAAAAAACCGCGAGCGGCGCGCGTGCCGCGGCTCTTTTGTGCAGCGACTGCAGAGCGGTAAGCTGACGATTACATCACTTTGTCACCAAAGCCTACACACATGCGTGATTATCTTTTTTACACGCGTGCATTATGTATGGCCCGCTGAATGCAAGTGTATTCAAATCTAACCGGTCTAACGACAGAGCATTTGAACAACAAAGGATGACCTATAGAATGAGCAATCATTTGCCGTGTTGATAAAATTGCTGTGGGACTGTTTATCGCATATCTTTAATCAGCTATTTGGCCATCCATTTGGCTGCTATATCTAACCCTGCCATCACTGTTTGCTTATCTAAAACGGTCTGCCAGCCGGCCTCGCTGTAATATTAAATCTCTTTGTTTAAAGATTGATCTCCGGTTCTGGATTAAATACGTTGTACTGAGCAAATGGCCGTCCCGGATTTTCTTTTGCACTGTTGACCCGTATTTGGCTGTGAAGGTTGATCCCATTATCACCAAGAAAAAATTTTAATAAATAAAAATAACTTGAAATAATGAGTTCTCAGCTGAGGCCTACAACATCTACCCTCAAAATCCACAGCCCTCAAACGGTGCTGGGCAGGGACCCCAAACACATCTGGTTCTAATCTGTGTGACTGTGAGGTCATCACACACATGACATCATTTAACCTCTCTGTAGACGGGGGGCAGTGACATTCCAAGCCTCGCTGTGGTAGATGCTCAGCTGCCCCATATCACAGTCTTGCCTCTCTGATATAAAATAAAAACTTATGTATCATCTAAAGGATTCCTTATGATTTCTCTCTAAAAAAAGACTATTGGCAATAAGAGAATAGTGATCATGGTCATGCACTTCAAAATAATTATTATTTATTTTGGCAACCAAGGCAGTTCTCTGTGAAGTTATCATCAATTATCTTTTATTAACATTTTGCTTTCACATACACAGCTCATCTAAAAAATACATCGCCTCACAGAAACATGCTTATCAGGACATACAGAACCAAGAACAACTGAAAACTTGGTTCTATTTCCTCATAGACCCATCACTGGTGCACTGCCCTATAAAAGAACATCATGCTTTTATATGCTGGGCCTATAAGGTTTCAGTCTGCGATAAACTGCCAGTAATATACTTTTATTTACATCTTAATAATACCTCCTACTTCTGATTCAAATATACGTTTCAATGAAATATTCACAGTTGTATTGTGAATGTTTGAATGCATGCTTCAGCTTAGTCTGCCCTGCTGAAACTCCAAACCACTGGGTACAGCTTCTTTATTTACCCACATCACCATGAGCAATATCCACCTCTTATGGACTGAAAAAGAGATGGCAATTAACTCAAATTGAAAACATCGGCTTTCTTTACAGAGTAACCAACACGCTGTAAAATTTAAATCACCCTCTTTAGTCCGACTGACAATCTGCTTTTACTGGTGTTGGTTGTGCCGATGAGTTTAATCAAATTCCCTATGGTGTAATTACCTATCCAATGCCCCCAGCCTTCCCTTATTACTGAGCAAACAGTACAGACAAATGAATGTGGCTCCCCCTGCATCTTAGATCATTTTGGGTGGTTTTAAAGGACACTGAGATTATGAGTCAGAGGGCTGGGGGGCGGAGCTGTACAGAAATAGATGTCTCTTCCCGTCACGTGACGGCACACGTGAACGAACCCGCCACTCTTCCTCAGAGGAAGACTTTCCAGCATCAGCGGCCGTACACAAGCGGTCGACTTCCTCAATAGCTTACCACCTCTCTCAATTTTTACTTACATAGCCACAGGAAAATGCTATTCCTGTAGCTTAATGATAACTTCAAAACATCAAAAACATTTGTAATTTGAGAAATTAGCTAAACTGCTGAGTCTAACAAGACTGTCAAGAAGAGGAAAAATATGCGATAAAACGCAATATTCACACAGATACAATTTCCAGGAATAAACGATTCTGAAGTGCTGGAGTCACCAACCTGCGGGCCGAATTTTCTCTGCTCTCCAGCATGCTAAATCACACTTTGGCGGCGTGTTTTGCATCTATCCGGCTGTGCGGAGACAGTGCATCATCAGGTTAAGCACGACACGGGGAGATCAAAGCAGGACGAAGTGCGTCTCGCCCTGCTGACTTGGCCCTGATCCTGCGTTCTGGGGGCCGAGCATTAAAGAGAATCTCTGATGAGCCCACAGCGTGGATTCCCAGAGCTGATTTTAAGCTCCCCCCTCCCCAGTATCTCGGAACATATTGATTCCGAGATTATGCCGGCCTTATGCAAAGACCTAGGCCAGACCACCAATTAGAGGCTTTAGCTACCATGTTATTTTTCTATCATCACCAGTCATTTGGATCCAAGGGAGGATGGCTGAAGTGCAGCCAAAGGGAGCAGGACAAAGGTGTTTAGAATGCAGTCATTATGCTGCCCAGCTCCTCCCAGGGCAGGGTAATCCCGGTTCTTCTGGGACTCTGAAACATGGGCAGCCAAAAGGTGAGCCGCGTCTGCAGCGGGAGCCTGGCTATTGATTAGCCGAGTCTCTGAAAGGTCATGGCAATTTACTGCAGACTAGGCCTGTGCAGAAGCATTAAAAATGCTCATGGAGGAGAAATAATTGAGTGTCCATCAGTGTAGTTTGTGTGTGTTACATGTACTCACACACACTGTGTTTATGCAACAAGGATCATTCAGAAACTATTATTTGATGTCATATCTCTTGAAATGGAGCCAGATATATGAAGTAGCTGATGGCTTTTAAAAATCTGTTCACTCTGCAAATAATCATAAGTATTTGGCTCAAAATGACTGCTGCGCTGCACAATGTCAGACACTTTCAGTCGTAAATGCTGAGAGTAGATGACCTGGTAAAGCACAACAGTACTGTAGAACAAAACGGATAAAGACCTTTATACTGAATGTGTCTTTGAAGCAGTGCTTTGAAGCAAACCTGGTTGAAATGCATGGTATTAAATATTCATAAAAGCAAATTATTCAAAGTTGCTTTGCTCCTTGGAGGTTTCTGTCCACCTTCTTCATTACTTTAATTTGAAATTCAACTCGCTCGATGCACACACAGACACACAGACACACACACACAACATTATCACTACTTACACACTGAGAGCTCCAACTTATCAGAAATAGACTTTCTAATTCTCTTTCTCACCATTAACCATGTTCCCAGTCTGCTCCAGAATGGCTCATTGCTTATGAAAGCTTAAATGGTCACCTCTCTAACACAGAGACAACACATGAAAACCTGCACACAGGCACATGCACACACAGACACCTATGCACAAACACACATTGGCATTTGTACATGCATGTATGCAGGCAGGCAGGCACGCACGCACACACACACACAGACACACACACACAAATGTGACACTTTAACCTTCAGGACAATGCTAGCAGTCCCCTGCCTCATTTACTATAAATAAATAAATAAATAAATAGATCTGAAAAACCATCAAATGTGACCGCATTTGGAGAAGACATCAACTGGGAGTGCTTAGACTGCCCCCATCACTGGGCCAACACAGCGTATTGATCAGTCTGAAGGACCTGCTAGAGGTCAGGAATTGGCCGATAGCCCAATCCATCCAATCTACCTTCCTGGCATTTGGTGGCCCATGCATGGTTTATCTCTCTCCAGCCACCATGGAACAGGCTGCTAGCTGTGGCTTATTGATTTGGACCTGATTGGGGATATATCTAACACAGCAGAAAGCCCATCTGCTAATCTCTCTGAGACCATGCAGGTAAAGTCCAGCCATGGGGAAAAGCCCTGCAATAAAGTAGAAGGCCACTGAAGAGCTGATTTCCTTTGTGGAATGAGAGGCAGGATAAACAACTTAAACCTGTAACAGTTTGAAAAAAGTGTATCAGCCTAAATGTAGCACTGCATAATTTGATATTTCGTATTAAAAAGTAACTGCAATTTAAAACTTTAGTCACTTAGGCTTAAACTTGTGTTGAAGTGATTTGTTTCACAGGTCACACATGCAAATTATTGGTTCATTCAGTAAGGGGTGGGGATTTAATGAAAATTGAAGCAAGGCTGGCTATAAATGAAGGTCAGAAACAAATGATACTGTAGAAATTTTTTAAAATATTACATGTGAATCAAAAGAAAGCTTATTACTGGAACAGGGATGTCTGTATTCAACACTGGAAGCCTGTTGAACACCATAACATTTGTGGGTATTTTTGTCTGATGTGCAAATGAATGTCCTTTGTTTTTCAGCACGGTTAAGGAGATGTTTTCAAAGAGCACACTTCCCATACAAACCATGTTAGACTTTTCGTTTGGATCCCTGCTGATCTCCTGTTGTATAATTATAACTAGTCAGGGAGCCTTCCTTTGATAATTATATAGAGTATACAGAACCACAGCCACATTTCATATAATACTGAGGTTTGGTACATCTGACTGGACACACAAAATGTGCTCCATGTTTATGCTCTTCTAGAATACTAGCTATGTCATCGTTCCATGTCTGTTTCAAACGCTACCATTAAATTGTCCCAGGTTGTCTCAAATTGTACCTCACCCAAAGTTGGTACAAATCTGTATTAGAAATGTATGACAGCTATTATTGAGCTAATATTCCCAGTTAAAGTTTAACAGCAAGTGTCAGGCAATCATCCATTAAAATAATTATTAGCAGTACATTTTCTTTTCCGCTAAGGGTGATCGTGAGGTTAACTAAGATCCTGTTCCATTCGCCTCATATTCCTATCTATAGTCTTCAGTGATTGGTCAGGGACATCACACAGAGTTTCCATAGCAATCAGAGGAGAGAGTGTATTGTGCAACGAGAAAAGTGATACACCTGTAATTGATTAGTCACATATCACTGCTTACCCATTATCAATATCTACAGCTATAAATAAATTAATCTGTCTGTAATTTGTCCATTAGACTGTAAAGGTCAGTCTGGTTAAGATGATGTGTGTGTGTGTGTGTGTGTGCGTGTGTGTGTCTGTTTGTCTAAGGGGTGTGTGCCATCATCCCCATCCTCTGGTCCAGTTACTTTAAACAGGCTCATCGAAATGGAAGCGCTCAGCTGTGACTAATAGCCAATTTCAAAGAGCAGTTCGAGCAATTACGGCAGTCAAAAAAAAGAAAAGAAAAAGAAAACATAACATGCTTTTGCATCCATCAAAAATCGGCAATGCTGCAATGGGGTATTAAACATGATGCCCTTGGTTATACTATAGGAACACTCCCTGGTGAAAAACAGGGGTAATTCAGTAAACGATTGCCCCTAGTGAAACCTGGTCCTGCTAATGAATTTGCCTATTGGAAGTGAACAAAAGGTAGAAGACGTTTTAGAACATTGTAGAATCTACATCCTCTCTGTCAGGCAGATTAGAACACATTTCATTCACAGTGTAGGTACCAGGAAAAACTGCCTCAAAATAACAAGGTATAAACCTGCAATGACATGTACTTAAACAAGGACGTCTGTGAACAGAACGAAAAATGAGACATGTGGTTCGCCTGGGAGCTTGTTTGCCCTTTCACACCACTTGATTCTGGAATGCTGTTGAATTGTTGACAGAAAGCTGCATTCACCATTAGCTGGAAATATGGCATTGGCATTCTAAGAAATGTTCAGTCTTTTCTTGCAGAATGAAGTGTCAGAAATGTAGGGCTTCTCTTTACAAGTCAAGTCTCCACGGCATTGTTTAGGTTTTTGAATATACAATTTGGTAGTTTTCACTTGTGACAGAGGCTCATAATTTTCTATCCACTCAAAACTTCTATTAGAATGTTACAAGTCTTTAGTGAAGGCCCACGGTCTTAAGGGAAAAAGATGGATTATTCAGAAGTAGTGTCTAGACTTGACGGAAACATGTCTCAGTCTAATTTGGGCACGCAGTTAATAATGTCTTACCGTTTTAAGTTCCACACCTGAAAAGGGTTAATGAACTGAACGTTATTCTGGTTTTTGGCAAAAGCACTTTGAAGAAATCAAGTTATTCTGTGAGATGTGCACTGAGACTGTGAAAGAGATTATTCTTGGTACTCTACAGGGATTTTTGGTTCCTCTGATGAGCAAAAGTATCCACGGTCACTTTTCCTCCAGAAAGTTACTGAACTGAATAAAAACCCTGGTGGAATATGCATCATTGAAAAAGCTTTCTGCTGAGGTATAGAAACACAGACTCACTCACTCAAACAGGCTTTTCACTGCCCTGCCCTGGGGGAGAACAGAGGATGACTTGGGGTTCAAGGGCACTGGCGACTGCATTGATGCTGAGCACTGATGAAAGCTGATGGCCATGAAGTGATGTTGAATGCAGTGGTGGGCTTCAAGCAAGCTCAAGGGAAAAGAGGGGCAAAAGCTCTCCGAGAGTGGAGGATGATTGTGTCTGGCAGGCGAGTGATAGGATATTGTGGCCAATCACAAAGGAGAGCCGAGGAGTCAGCAGTATTGCACATCTGAGGGGTGAGGAAAGCGGACCCTGCCCCCAAAGTGCACCGATCCGCAGTGCACTCTGATCTGCCTGCTTCATCTCCAAGCAGATAGCATGGGATGAGCACTTCTCACAACCTCAATATCTGTTCATATGCTCTACTTCTACTACTTACACACACTCACACACACACAAGAATGCATGTCCACGCATACACACACACACACACACGAATGCAGGCACAAACACACACATATACACACACACACAAACAAACACACACACACTTTATGTTATAAAGTGGTTGATGGAGGGAGAAGAGAAAGCACAGTAACCCAAAGCAAAAGCTTGAGGCAAAGAAACTTGCTATCACATCACCTTCATTGTGTATAAAATGCCATTGCTAAAGACAGAGGTCAGTGTGGCCGGGGTGGAATGCCTTTTAGCTTATGAAACTCTCGAGGGAAAGATGAGCGGTGTTTCCTGCTGTCTTTTGGACAAAAAACATGTTGCAATAACACACACGCCACCAATATATTATGAGCATGTTGACTGTGAAATTCTCCCAAAGGACCAAACTTTAAGCTGACTGTTCACTAAACTGGAAAGACACATGTTCAAACTACTGACTGTTACCAGCCATATTTTATTATTTGCATGCTGTGCAGAGGCACCTTTGATTGGCTCTGAAATGCTAAACGGGAAGTTTTTTACGTCCTGGTATAACCTCATAATTCCTTCAAAGCCACCGTATAAATGTGCAGAAATAAATTTCAGGTGCCAGCATCGTAAGTGGCAGCAGATATGTCATCCTGGGATAAGTGCCTCCTGAAAAGGCACTGGTTATATGGTTATATTTAGACTTGTCCATTACAACCATTGGTAATTTAAAGGTGCATTGTTAAGTAGGGGTGTTTCAGCTAGTCAGAAAATATAACTGACTGATAGTCATGACTTCGGACAATTTTATGACTACAAGTGTCATACATCATATCTGCTCTCTCTCTCTGGGCTGGGAACATCACTCTGTTTCAGTGATACAGGGAATTAGCCCGATTAATGAGAATTGACACTCGTCAAATTGTATTATTTGTGACGTGCACAATTTTTAAGTATATTCTTGTCAATTTAATATATACTGCATATATAGTCTGATTTCACCTGCATTGTAATGAGGAAAATCAGTTTAATTCTGCAATATAATGTAGTTTCATTTCTAGCTATCTAGAAGCCTTACAGCTTGATTAATGAAGGCATTTGCAAAACATATGCATAGCATTTTATGTTGTTAGAAGTACTTTCTATAAGTAGAGAACTACTTTTATGAAGTAGAGAATGTCTGCTCAGTCAAAGCTTTTAAGAAGCAGAGAAAACTAGCTTTTTGATGGCCTTATCAGTTGCAAGTTCATTCGTCATATAGAATAAAGCAATTGGGGATAAAGTTCATTCTTCTTATGGTACAGTCACTCCACAATCTCTGTTCTTTCTCAATTAGTCACCTGTGACCCAAAATGTTTTCCTGTCAGCAGTTTACATTTAAGCTACAAACCATTGTATGATACATCAATGCATAGTATAGGCTATTCATAGGCAATGGACAAACAACATTTTTTTTGAAAATCTGGTGATTACAGCTCAGAATCAATGCATTTTTGTGTGCTTCCATTTCTTTCTATCCAACTATGATTTATGATGTACAATTCACAATGTATCCAATTACAATGACCCAAGTGTCAGGTATGATGACTATGACTGGCCAAGCCATTGTTTGGGAATCCTCTTATGCCAGAGGTCTGCATTGCATAATGTTCAACAAAGGACAATTGACTGACTTTTTTCCAATTAATTTAAGATATGATTTGAATCGCCAAACGTGGCACAATCTCCTATCCTCGGTGTCTCACCTTCTCTGCAATTTCTCGTCAGTCAGTGGCACTGCATCATTACTGCATAGCCATTTCAGTTGTAATTCTCTAGTCAGCAGAATGATTTGACATCCATCCATCCATCCATCCATCCATTTTCTAACTCGCTTCACACTTCATGCGATGGCGTCCTGCATCGATCTCCGTCAGGAACTCTACGCATGATTCTACACTCTCCAAAATTTCATGGAGGAGTCAAAGGAATTCCAGAAGCTTATCACAGTAGTGCAAACAAACTTTGTTATCTGACATTTTTTGGTCATCCACCAGCCAGGTAGAGAGTGAATCGGATTCATTCAGCAGGGACAGCACTGAATTGTGTAATGGTTCTAAAGTCCAGCTTTTCACGGTAATCTGGTCTCTCCTCTCTACTTCCTGCCGCACAAAAGGTGGGTACCTACAGCGAGAGATGGGCTCTGCTTGTCAGCAGTACAGTTCCTTTCACCCAACCTACTTGTCATATAGCTGAATAAATGGTTTATTGTGCTATCACAGCTGGAGAGAATGTCTTTCATTTCAATAAAGGCTTTATGTGGTGCCCAGAGAGAAGAGGAGACAAATTTGCCTCCAGCTGGATAAAGTTGATAAACCAAACATATCAGCAACAGCACAAATGTGGCCAGTTATTACAGCCTCGATGCGTTGTACATGAACGCGTGGTTATCCTGCTTTTCACAAGTAAACTGGATGTGACATTCAGTTTTTTTCCCATATTCAAACAAATTGCAATGTAAACTACATTGCACCCAAGGCTTCGACTGCAGCTCAATGAGTTCAATGAGTCATTTACCTGAGCTGAATCGCGGAGGTGCAGTTTTATGAAAGGACACTGAACATGCAGTCATTTGCTTACCTCTGGGGATGTATTGTGTTTTCAGCAGACACATGTCTGAATGAAATTCTGTCCTACCGAGCCTGATTTTCGTGAGCAGGGACATTTCGCCCTCTACAGCTCCTCTGAGCCCTTGCTTTTGTGTAAGATGCTTTCAGTTCCCAGCCAATGGCCACCCGTACGGCTGCTACAAATTCAATAGCGTCCCTGGCCCCCAGCCACGTCATTAGTGTCTGCTGACAGCTTATTACATTTGCAATCGAAGTAGTCCGCAGAATTCAAAATGTAACAAATATTTATCTTTCCAGACAGTGGGTGTCTCCTTCACTGCTTGTCATCCAGGGGTGCAATTTCTGATGCATTCACAGATGCATTAAAAGCGTATTTTCTCCCCCCTGCAGGCAATGCAAAAGCATATATTTAAATATTATTTCCGAACCTTCACTTCTCTCCATGTCCTTGTGGGCAAAATGAATTTAGCTGGCTCGCTTCTCCAGGTGCCCTAGATGCAAAACAGGCAAAAAAAAAGTTGATTAAAATCACAAGGGCAGAATGAACCCGATAAGAACACCGGGCCCCTGAAACCAACTGAAGTCACAACAGTCCTGTACCGAGGGCCTCGAGCAATTAGGCAGTGAGACTAACGAGCGGTTTCAAAGCGTGCCTGAGAGGGAGGCCGTGGATCCGTGACATATTGATTACTCACGCTTTTTGTAAAGCCCGTAATGTAGCCTAGCTGGCAGGCGGTTTACTTATTCTGCTGCACTCAATTAAAATAAAATGCTTTAAGCTGCTAAAAAACCCAAAGCAGGAGAAATAAATAAATCCTTAATGAAAACTGCCTTAAATACTTCTATGGAAAGTAAAATATTTTTTGTAGTGAAAAGTACATATGTACTAAATATGTGCAATATACTAAATATGTGAATTATGAACATTGCCAGTGCTCACCAATAATACTGGAAAGTGATTTTGGAATATTATCTGCAGTCTCCAGATTGACTGTAAAGTGGTGATGATGTAAGTTTACTCCAATGTTGTTCCGTTTTAAATGCTAAAGCTATTTTCAGCCGCGACAGTTGATCCCGGAGTGGCTAACTTGCCCGCAATCCCTCATAAAACTATTTTTGCAGTAGGATCTATGCTCTGGGTGCTGGAGGGGTCTCTTATACATTTATGCTAAGTTAAGGAAAGTGGCGTCATGCAGAAGATGGCCGACAAAGCAGCTTACCCTACTTCCACATGCATCACGCTGAGCTCAAAGAATGCCTTTGAATAAAATGCACCAGGCTACGTTCTGCTATGGACCCATGGGGGAGGGGGGCAAGGGGGAATGGAGGAATGCACTGGTAAATTCCATCGATCCTTAAGCCCGGAACAAGGCCGGATCCGGCCCGCGTGCACTCAGCTGTGCGGCGGGGAGTAAAGAGGACACATGTTCACCACCTTGCGGATCCATTCAGTCACACTCCTGGGATTCCTGGGACTGGCGGATTCCATTGACATGAGCAACGCGCTTCCTCCACGGGCTGCGCAGGGCTCTCACAGTATGGCAGCGCAGATGTTTTTACCGTAGAAAATGACACTGAAAACAGTGCTACTGATCTTAAAGGGACAGCACGCCATCCGAGAGCACTGTAGTGTCTTCTAATGCTGAGTAAAACCTTGAGAAATTGGGACATTTGGAATTTTGGAATGTTCTGAGACACTCCCTTGTGATATCTGATTGTTGCTACAAACTATCAGTATTTTAACTTGCAATATCAAGCCCCAACCCAAATTTGGTTTCAACTGCCATTTACCATACAAAGGAGACAATGAGATACAGTGACCACACAGGGATACTATATATTTAGCTATCTATATGTAAGGTTTGTACTGATAGGATGTTTTTATATGTTTTATGTCTTCTTTTTTCTCTGCAATTGAAAAGAAGGAAAATGTCAAACGTATTCAATCAAATTCTACATAAGACTACATTTTTTCATTTTTTATACTATGCTGATCTGTTATATATTCTAATGAATGTGTGGAACACGTGTAATTCAGCAGGAACTGGACAAAGTGCTGGAAGGAATATTGTAACAGGTATATCAGTATCATGGGGATGGTGTGTGTGCAGCTGTCCTTCGGATTACAAAGGAGAATGACACATATCCTGTCTCTTGGAAACATGCAATTACAGTGGTGTATTTCCTTGAACCAGCACACACCTGTTATGTGTGCCAGGTCAAGTCAACACTCTGACTTTAAGACTTTTATCTCACGTTCCCTCTGATCACTCTCTGCTATATCTGAGTGATCTAATTCCCGAGGCTGGTGATGATCCCGGCTCTCTGATCCCATGGCATCTTGTGCCTCATCGTGTTAAACGGTGTCATCTTTTTGATCCAGCAGGCAGCTGACGCCGACATTATGCTAATGTCAGTGGACTCGCAGTGGCATTTTCTGAAACGCAGGTTGTCAGACTGAGTTATGCGCATGCATGTTTGGTTTGGGCACGCAAGGAAAGGGTTAAATGGTACTTGTGCAGAGATGGCTCCTCCCCCTCACTGGCTGATGTCAGCTGCACCTCCCACAGCCAGAGAGGCTTAGGGCTCATTCCAATCGCTTATTTTATCCTTCCTTCCTTCCTTCCTTTCCTTGCTTCCTTTCCTAGTATGGAAGGTCAAACTGGTCAAAAATACTTGAAACTGACGTCTGGAATCACACGTTGACAATGCGTAATGCCAGACATCAATTTAACATATTTTGACCAGTTTGGCCTTCCGATGCAAGGAAAAAAAGCAAGGATGGATAAAACAAGCAAGTGGAATGCACCCGTGCAGATTCTCGGACAGCAGCCACCTGAAACGCAAGCATGCTCACCTACGGCTGATCAGAAATCATGCACAGGTATGATCAGCTCAGATGTTAATCATTGCTTCCATTAGGCCTGTTATGAAGGCACAGTCTCCTATCTCATTCGGGAGAGTCCTTTTCAGTGGTTTAGTTTCTGCAGCCCTTTGAACATTCAAAGTCCTCTGTGGACAAGAACCTTTTGTACCTTTTCAATACCTTGCACAAGTCCAGAGCTAGGTAGTGGGTGGTGGGGGGTGGGGCACATTAAACTTTCTGATGATGTTAGTTTCAGACAATCACTGTTCTCATTACTGCAATTTGTAACTTTGAGCAGTGACCTTGTTTTCTGAGAAGTTCCTTCAAACAAATACAAACAGTTCCCACTTGCCTCCAGTTTGGAGACAGGAGAAGGCAACTGGGTGGATGGCGTAGCAGCTGACGAATGACATAAACCTCTTTCAGCAGAGTCAAACAGAGTCAAAATACATGTCCATGTTACTAAGTAGTTGTTCTCCTCTATCAAAATACTGTCATAAGTGTGGCCTAGTAATTACATAAGCTTTTCAAGTCGGCCTAAAAAATCCATGAATAATTAATCACCACCCTGTATAAATAAGTTCCTGCCAAAAACAGAGGGGGAAAAAAAGCCCTTGGCTGCTTTGAATTTTGTTCCAGGTTCTCTAGAATAAGAAGGGATTAAGCATTGGGCTTGGTTCTGATGAGTGGGTTTGATTTTGTCTGGGGGGGGGGGGGGGGGGGCTATCACAGAGAGCAGGCCTAAAGGTTTTTCCAGACCAAGCCAGGTCTGTCTATGCGTCAGAAACCTTTGTCAAGGATCCACTCACAGCCAAAATAATGTCTACTAAGGTACTTCAGCAAATTTCTAATGAATAAAGAGAGGTTTTATCCGAGCCTTCTGGGAGATTCAGAGATGAGGACATTGTGCTCTGCATGGTACTGTGGACTTGACCTTGACATACACTCACATTGCTGTCATGCATAATGCCCATGGGGTAAACATGGAAAGTTATTGTCATTATACTTGGGTGAGACTGCTAAACACACAGTCCTTGGAGAAAACAAGCTGCAAGAATTTTCTAAATCTAGATGCCCATATTAACTTTTTTTTAAGCAACCCTTGCACTCAATGTGGAGATGTTTTAAAGTTTTAATGCAGAAAAAATGTTTAATTTTAGATGAAATGTAGCCATTTTGTACATGCAGCTGTATGAAATATTCTTCAGTGAGTACTTTCACTGCATTAAGCATGAACTTAACCATAGTTTTTATCAAGGCTTTTTTTGACAAACCACACCTTCTGGAAACAAACAAGAATTCTGTCTAATTTAATTTCAGACTGACAGTGGATCAGCGTCAGGGATAACCTGTCAGGCCCCTATCTCTAATATGAATGAATGAATGAATGAATGAATGCCCAAGCTGTGACATTCATCACAACCTCCTCTATTCATTTGGGAGAGCATGTGTTCTCATCCAAGCACGTGCTCTTCTGTACAACGTGTCACTGCCGCCTCATCTCACCATGGTAAACAAGTCGGGCTTGCACAGACGTGAGTCAGAGGAGGATGCTGCGTGTGCGGCTGAAGGATTGACAGGTGGGGGTCAGTGGTGCCCAATGATACACTGTTATCCCTGCATACAGAATCCTGCCCTCTAGCACCAATTATGTGTCACCCTGGGGGGCTGCCAGCACTGGCACAGTCCAGATTCAATACCAGACTGCCCTTCTCCAATGTGTAAACCACATGTAATAAGCCTGCTGTTACTGGAGGCCATTTTAGGCACGAGGTACAGCCCAGCCTGCTGCATAATGCATTAGTGCCTACTGAGAGGACAATGGACAGAGATCTTCACTCTGCCTCACACAAATTACATCATCTGTGACTAATACGCCAATCTTGGACATGTTTTGTGCCTATGCTGGTCAAACAACCTTTTGCAGGACCTTGGAGAGGAAATTAAATACTTCAATATTTAAGAAAATGTTTCCCTAAAACCACATAACTAACATTTTCACATTTCACCACATTTCCTAAAATGATAAAAATGGCTCCATTTATTTTATGTTTAAAATTGTGACTTTTTTAAAACTCTAAATCTGATCAAATGGGGCTTGTTAATTAGGGTCAGTGGGATGAATACAACCCCATTGGGGTGTGATGGAATGAAATCTTATCCTATGACTTTGTGAGACTACAGTCCCTTTTGCAGTGTGTTAGAAATATTTGCAATCACCTTAAATGTCCGCTCCAATGGAGACCTTATTAAATATCTTTATATAGATGTCCTTAAGTGTTTGAACCAGTATTTTGCATTTAGGTTACACAATGTTAGCTCAATGGCTGGTAAAGGTATAACCTATACACCCTGACCTTGGCAACTTGAATATTCAGTATTGGCTGAGTCTTACCAATGACCTTTAGTCTCAGAACTCTCTTCCATACATTTAAACTAATGGTATCTGTTATCAACATGGTAACTATAACAGAGGAAGCATTGTGAGCAGAACATTGTATCTTCTCAAGGATGACTGCACTGAGCAATATGTTTATAACGCTAACGTGATACAATAACGATTCTGACCATTCTGTCCAAAGTGTGTGTGTGTGTGTGTTTGAGTGTGTGTGTGTCTTTTCTTTCTCTTGATCT